>NW_027185425.1:6436910-6931910 GCF_022577435.1 Embiotoca jacksoni
TTTGCACACACTCCTCCACGGCAGGTTGGTGAGGTCACAAAGTCACAGCAGGAAAACAGTTGGAGTTACTAAGTCAACATTTTGAAATGCATATACCTTCAACAACACAAAACGTAGACCTAAGCTCTCTAGAATGAGCGGTCGCTCTCTTGTTCTGGAGCACAGCTTGAGGAGCAGGTGTGTTGGGCTGCCTGCCCGTCCCGGGGCACATGTGTTCACATGTGTGTGTATTGCAGTGTGTGAGGCAGACAGATACCCATGGCCCTCTTTGATATATTCAGTTAAGGCTGTTAAACAGACTTATGCAATTAGCATATAAATAACATAGCAAGCTGTAGTCAACAACACTTAAAAGTGGTGTTATTACATAAATTGATAAATTGTACAGCATGGATCACGAAGTCACTTATTGTTTATGTAAGAGCCAATATAAAAGAGCATGGAGGTGGAAATTTGAGGCTGTAAAATAAAATGTGTTTCAACTATTAATTTCTATAAAGAGCAGAGTTTTTTTTGTTTTTTTTTTCCAGCTCCTCAGGTGCTGTCTAATCTTGTTTTTCAGACATGAAAAGGCCACTGTCTCCTACGGTTTTTAGTCTAGACTGTCTGTAGCAATGCCAGCATGGCTGCAGATCTCAGGCTACACAGCACTTGACTTACACCGAGAGGAAGGGCAAGACGAGCAGAGACGGGGAGGAGCGCTCTCAGCGTCTAGGGGACAGATGGTGTCTATAGGTTTCAGGTCTATCAAGATGTCATTATAGGCACTTTCAGACCGACTCATCATGAACCGGCCCGGATCCCTTTACTGTGGTCCATTTTAACCACTTAGGATGAAGTTAAACCATTTACTATAATGGTCGGTTTAAACGTCAGAAGGATGATGCTCGGCATCTGAGGAAATTAGATCAAATGTATGTGCCTGCAAATTAAGGTAAAATAGTGACAAATGCGCAAAAGGATGGCAGCCTGGTTTTGCTGTGATAAAGTTTCATTATAAGCCTCGGTATTTTGAGGGTAACATACAAACTGTACTTGCTTCTCTGCAGACCAAATCAGCAGGAAAGAATTTTCCTGAATGAAATCACTAACATTTTAACCAATGTATCAGGGTGCCATTTGACACAGCGACTGGAGTTTGTCTTAAAATGAATTCTGGTGTTGTGAGCAATGCTATAGATGCATTTGCAAAAAAAAAAAAAAAAAAAAAAAAAGAAGACAATTATCACATAAAACTCAGTTCATTTCAAATGTTTGCATTGAAACTCTGTCGCCCTAAATATTAACATTGTGTCTGCGGAGAGGGAAGCTAATCCGCTGTAAGAGCTCATTGTGTTAACTCTGTAATTAAGATGGTGTTGGTGATTGTCACCAAGTTGCCTTACAGTAATGATGTCATATTTGAATCACCTTAACACCATCACTACCATGCACACACACACACACACACACACACACACACACACACACACACACACACACACACACACTTACACAAACTATCATGTCTCGGTTTCATATTACACAGCATTTGTCGATAATGCACACGCCATGAGTCACCTTGATGGCATTTCCTTTTGGTGTGGGGGTTTTCTTCTTACCATTACATCATCTTTGTTGACAACCCCTGCTGGCATTTCACCTCGTGTGTGTGTGTGTGTGTGTGTGTGTGTGTGTGTGTGTGTGTGTGTGTGTGTGTGTGTGTGTGTGTGTGTGTGTGTGTGTGTTTTGTGTTTGTGTGTGTTTGTGTGTGCATGCTTAGCCGGTATTTGTATGCACATCAGGGTGTCTAAAGCACTGAGGCACTTATCCGTTTGACCTCCTCCTCCACAGCTCTCCTATCTCTCCTATCACTGCTATAACTGGGTGTCAAGTTACTGCAATGCTTCTCCTGGACTTCCTGTGGGAGTTTGGAGGCGATCTCGTCAGCCTTGTGTAGTGTACCACAACACTTTTACTTTCAACCTGCTGTCAAATTGGGGGTTTAGCATTTTACCATTTAAATCTCCAACCTTGTGTTAACCTGTGTATTATTAGTAAATCATTAGAAATTAGTTTACATTCAGTACAGTTCCTACTGACTTCAGAGTAAATCCAGAAAAAAACCTTACATTTTCTCCTGCAAAATGTCCAATGACCTCCTCGTCTGTCTCTCTCTGCACACCAGCCTTGTTAGTGTGTTTATGCTGAGGTTGATACGCATCATGGCACTGAAGGCTGTCTTTGCAGGTAATGACCAGCAAACTGGGTAAAACATATCACACTGGTTGTTTTCCACCCGCAACTCTTGTTGAAAGCGCTTCTTTCTAGGTCTAAGTGTTAGATAGAAATACTTATTTTTAATAAAACAGATAAGTTAAATTGGCTACGATTCAAAACCATAAGTGCACAACAAGGGAAGGTGTTATATAAACCTATAACTATCACAAATACATTGACTGCAGCAGTGATGAGCCTTTCTGAACTGACTAATTAGGGTTAGAAGTAGAACGCTATGAAGCCCTATTTGAAACATGACTGCAAATAGATCGTTGATAATATCAAATCCTGAGTTCCTTCAACATATAGCAAACAACGTAAAGGAGCAATACCTCCATCTATCATCAATAACAGTGTAATGTGACACACCTCCTGATATCAATATTATTATTACTTTGTTCAAATTATCGATAGATCCTTAATATCCTTATCGTGAATTCTTTTGGACTCAAAAATGATGTAACGAAAATCTGATACTGTGACCACCCGACTGCAAAGCTCATAATCCGTATGGATATAAATGACAGTTCCTTGTGTTTCCAGCCAGAGAAGCGTGCTCCATGTTCCTGTCATATTGTACTTTACCCATCCGACCAAAGGCGACAAAATGAAATCGCAGCCTGTGTAACGTCCTCATCTAACAGCTGCAGGATCTGAACATGGGAACAATAGCACTGTTCTGTTGCATTTCCCGCCTTAACTCTTTCCCTCTTTTAGACAAAGAAGCTTCGGCATATCAGGAGTCAGGGTAAATTATGTAACAATGGGATATTGATTTAAAAAAAGATCAATCAATATCCCCGTGAAAACTGTGTGTGTGAAAACAGGTTATTGATGGGTTTTTGATCTGTTTAACTTGACAATATTGTGGAGCAGGTCAAGACCTCCTCGCTGCAATTCCCAGTCACTAACTGAATCGCGCACACCTGCTGTGGGACTTAATTTAATAAACTTGAGTTTGATTTTTGTTCTGACTTGATGACTTCTTTTCTCCGTGCCTCGTACTCAAACAAAAATAGCTAACTCTGGTATTTCGACGTTTTGTCTTTTCAGATATTTCCAGGATTGCCTACTACACGGGTGAGTAGCTGAGCCTCAAACACCCGGTGAATATAGATGTGAATATAGTTTTATTATTTTATCATTTATTCCTGAGAAGAGATTGCAATGTGATCACAACAAATTGTGATTATTACATTTTCTGTCAAATATACAATACTTAAATTAATGGAAAATCTGATTTAAGGCTGCGGGACTAATTCTAATCTTCACACTGTACACCGCACTGTACTCATTTTCACACTGTAGATACTGGACATAAAATATGTTCTTTTTAAGCCACTCAGAAGTCCTAATATAGCAGCAACAACCTGAGGGGTGTAAAATAGGTTCTCCTTGCAGAAATCCATGTGTTGTGGCATCATGCCCGGAGAGCATGGTTTGTTGTCTTGTTATAACAGATTAAATAGTCGATGGGCCTAATTTAAATCAGCTCTGCGGATTGGTACTATGTGCGTCCACACCTACACGAGTGGCACTTTGTCAAGGTTTTGTTCTCCTGTTATCACCAAAAGTAAGTAATTTATCAGCCGATCCCTTTTTTTTTTTTTTGCTTCATCTCAGTCCAGCAAACACTGTGATCCATTCATAAATCCCTCCGGAGTCGAACGGGAGTTTAACAATAGTTGTTGCCAGCTGCAAGGAAGTAAGAAACTAACAAAGGAAGAAGTTGGTTGGAGAGGATGCGTTTAGCATCATAACAGTTATTATATCCTGTTTGCCAGATATGTTTTATTTATTTTTTCAGTCGGCTTCAAAAATATCTTTGTAACTTTATGTTTTCATGCATCACATTTCCTTAATATGGATTATTTGCAGTCTAATTGTTCCAATTATTTTTTGGCTTTTTGACTGCATGAGCAAAGAATAAGCATCTTTTATGATTAAATTATAATAATTATATTTCCATTAATCACTGTAATAGGTTTTTCACATTAAAATGTGTTTTAAGAATATGCGAGCCTAACGCATAATTAGAAATTAATAGGGGGAGCTTTGATGTTGACACTGTGAGTAATAAATGGGCCACAACAGTGTCTTTGACAAGCAGGATAAAAACAAATTCTTCTTTTATATGTTTAATTTTGACAGCAGCAAGATGAGTGTAGACTAATACTGATTACAAGCAAAAAAAACAATCAGTGTTTTAACTAATGAGGTAAAATATGTTTAATTCAAATAACCCTTATTTTTCACCCTCGAGGCATTGAAACCGAAACCCACTGATTGTTCACAAATAATACAGTTACACATGAAAGTGGCGATAGCCGATCTGAGATTTAACTGCCGCTTTAAATCTTTTCATGAATTTAGCAGGTAGTGGGTGTTGTGCTTCCATCCAATGCTGAAATATATTTTCATAAACACAAAACCAAATAGGAAGAGAGAGAGAAAGACTCTGGCTCAGTCCCAAAAGGGCTCTTCCCATTCACGGCAACATCCGGCCCTCTGACAAAAGCCTTTCAACAGTCCACACACACACACACACACACACACACACACACACACACACACACACACACACACACACACACGCTACAAACCCTACAAACCCCTCCTGCTCCCACCCGATTTTCATAACAATGGCCAATGCCTGGGATTTACAGGAGACCCACACGTGCACACACAAACGCACACCCGAATGACGGCTCAGTTAGATCTGAAGCTAACACGCCAACTTCCGATTTTGTGTGTTTGTGAACGCTTGTGTGCGTTCAGCAATCGGCCTGTTCAGTTCTTCAGTTGAGAATGTGTTCAAAAGTATAAAGGTCCGTTTGATGAATGGCGTCGGGCATCTGGTTAGCAGTAAAACTCCCTCACTCGTTAAGTGCCACTTGTTTGCAAGATATTGTGCTGACTCAGACATAGAGACAGTATGAGCTTACCAATGTTGGCTGAGTGGACACGAATGTGCAGTGTGATCAATTGATACCTTGTGGTTTGAAGCGGATCGGTTGCCATATTATACCAGCAGCTGCTAGTTTACATGCTGGGCACAGCCAGGGCAACGTCTGTGTTGGCAAAAGGCTTTTTTTTTCCTCTTGATTTTTATTCGATTTATTTAATTTTGGTCTATAAAATCCTTTCGGAAAGAACAATGAGCATGTTGAAGAAATAGTTGAGTTCAGGTTGCGTTTGTGGTTGATTGCGCAGGGGATGGTGGTATCTCGTCTTAGAGTTGTTTATCCCATTTCTAAACGGTATGAAAATAGCCTTAAATTTGCTGTTGGGGGAATGAATGCACAGTAGGGAGATACTAGAAATGAAGTTTTTGTTGAGTTTAGATGATAACTGTGTCTGTCCTGTTTTTGATTTTTGCATTTGTGGTTCATTTGATCTAGTATCTTAAGTAAATGTAATAGACGCATATAAAAGAAGTGCCGTTAAAATAGTTAATTAGGGACTTTTCTCTTCACTTGTCTTCTTTATAGCTGTGGTGATATTAGTTCAAGATAAGCGCAGTTCTGAGATCAGCCTCATAAACTGAAGTGGGAGGTGTTTTCATTGAATAGCAGGGACAGAATTAGCATATTAATGGTTCCTAGCTCCTCCTGCTCCTCCAGCAGACCCCTCTTGAGCTCTCTCATTCCCCTCTCGACTTTCTTTCAGTTGTGCAGATCTGTCCTCCTCTTCCTCTCACTCACCCTCAAACAATCGCTGCATTTCTCTCTCTCTGTCCGTCTGTCTCCGTCTCCTTTGTTTTCCTGGCTCAGTTATTTCTCGCACTTTCTGTTTCCAAGAGCAGATAGGTTTCTGTTTGTTTCCTACTGAGCACAGTAATTGCCTCTCCTTCTCTGTGACCACTAACTAACAGAAGGTCCTCTGGATCAGCATTATACAAACTGGATTTGGCTTTTGAACTTTTGTCGGAGGAGCTCTCCTCTGCACCGACACAGGGACGCCACTGAGCAAAATAGCCCGAACTCTCTCCCGAGCGACAGTTGCTTGACACTTCCACGGCAACTCTGTAACTATGGAGTGCAGGCATGGGGCAGAAATCGGGCAAAAAGCAAACCGTGTGTTGTCATCAGCGAGGGGCCGCTGAGAAGTAATCCACAAGTGGACAGGAGCGAAGAGGACGAGCGAAGTTTGTGGATTACAGTCATTTTACTTTTACTTTTATTTTATTTTGTATTGTGCACACTTTGGATAACAGGAGAAATAGAGAAGAACAGGCCTCAACTAAGGAGAAACTCTTCAGAAGAAGTTTAGTTTTTCCCTGTCGATGAGTTTTATGTGGGATTTTCACCCTTCATTTTGGCCTTTTTGGGAATTTCTGCTATTCCCCCACCGGAAGTAATCTTTGACAAAACTTGGAGTGAAAGAAGAGGGGATAGTTTGTGTCTTTCTGTGTGAATTAGTGCCTGGATCATGAGAGAGCTTTCTTGCAGTTGTGCCAGGATACCAGTGTGTTTCTCCATTTAACTCCTGGACACGAGAAGTACACTTGTGTGTGATGCGAGGTCGAGAAGCTGCAAGTTGCCTCTCTGTCTTCAGTGCAGATGGACACGGGGAGGGACAAACATGTGTTTCCATGGCAACAAGTGGCTGTAGCCCCTTCCCCATGTGTTGGGACAGAGGTATGAATGAAATCTTTACACACACACGCACAGAAAGACACACAAGCAACATGATGCCACTCCTCCCAGTGTGACATCTGACTCCATGGGAACTGAGTTGGTATACAGCCAAAGCTACCCATGCTTAGCAGTGTATGTGTGTGTGTGTGTGTGTGTGTGTGTGTGTGTGAGAGAGTAATGTGATGAGAGTGTGACATCTTGGGTAAGATGGGAACACATTTTTGTCTTTTTGCGATATATTCTTTAACAACTTTACAGTCTTTCTGTTGAGTTGTGTTTGTGTGTGCGCGCACGCTCTCTCCAACTCTCTCAGGTATAATTAACTGCTAGATCATATCCATTTTCCTTTAATGGAGGAGAGAGGAGAAGCACAGGAAGAAAGGGAAGCAGAAAAATAGAGCATGAAATGGATCTTGGTATCTTTCTCTACAATGTCATGATGACAACAAGCACGCACACACACACACTGACTGACACACACTCACTGGCCATGCTCACGCATACACACCGACATGGAGAAGGTAGTGCTGGTCGGACATTTCCAGACAAAGTTACCACGAAATTCCAGGAAGTGTGTCAATGTCAGAATGTCTTATTCAGGAAAAATGTCAGCCTGCGGTGCATTGTCTTCTCTGTTGCAGACACGGGGTGCTTAGATAATAAACCGTGACCCTGACTGCACTTCTCTCTCTTTTTATTTCCCCCTCTGGTGTCCTATTGTTCATTGTGTTTTTTTCTTACCAAAGAACGACGCATGAAGAATAGATATTGGCCGTACCAAATGTGCGTCAAGAAGGACACGATGGACGTAGGAGGAAATGAAAACAAGCAGGATTCAATCGTACAACAGCAAAAGAGTAACAGTCTGTAACAGTAGAGAGAAAGAGAAAGCGGGAGTGAGTTGTTCAGTGTACAAATGAGAGTTAAAACAATCCATCAAGTGATTGATAAGCAGTGATTAATAATTTACTGGCAGCAATTAATTTTTTTTTTACATTTCAGTCATTGTTCAAGCAAATATGTCAAAAATGAGCTTGTTCAAGCTTCTCCATTGTCCTTTTGTTATATTTTATATTAATTTTATAAATTAAAAATAAAGTTAATCGTTAGTTACAGATCTAATACAAACATCTTTCGTTGATTTATGGGAAGCAATAGTGAAAGTTTTCCATCACGCTCAAGCATCGTAGGATGGGTCGAATTGAAAAATGCCCTTCGAACGTATTATTTCTCCTTACTCTATTAACATCTGAGTTTTTCTCTTCTCTGCTTCCCAGAATATGACAGACACCTAGCAGCTGCAGCAGGGAAAACCATGGCGACAGCCTACCTGGACCCCAACCTGAATCACGCCCTCCTAGCAGGCGCCAAGTCACGGCTGAGCGCGGGGGGGTCGGACCGAACCATGGCCGGCTCCATGGACAGGGTCCTGAAAGTCTTCCATCACTTTGAGACCAACACTGAACATAGCTGCTGGTCGTCGAATATCAGATATGGAGACGCAACTGATGTCAGGGTGAGATGACACACACTCACACTGTCTCCTCGTGTGCTGAGTGTGACAAAACATGTGTCAGAATATTAGGTACACCTTACAATTAAATGCTACCCACAACAGCTCAAACTCTCAGCTCAAATTCCCCTTGGGGATTAATAAAGTAACTATCTATCATCTATCTCCTCCATGGACTCTAACTGTAGTTTTTTGTTGTTGTTTGGGATGTTGAGTAAATCCGGACTGAACAGTGATAGTATTTGGTGTTCATAAACTGTCCCCGGGCCCTGTACAGTCTGTTGCTGTTTACACCCAGCAGTAGTTTTAAAGGTGCATTTTTTTGCTGTTTGTCCTCAGCTCAAGGTCCTAACTGTCAGCTCTGATAAAGGACACTCAGCAGAATGAGAATATTTTGCTTGCACACTGTGTAACCTTGGGGCACGATTTGTGTGTGTGCACTAGTGTAGGTTTACTTCGCAGTATGCTTTTAGATCCACCGCCATGACGCAGAAACGCACTTTAAGCACTGCTCGAATTTTAGTGGTCATACAGGACGTGTCGCTGCAAATCTCTCCTCTCCTTTCATCCCTTTCTCCTTCGGTATCTGGGTCAGACCCCCCCCCCCCCCCCCTCGAGCGCTTTACATGGCAAACGCACATGCTTCTGCGAGCATTACAGTGCGTGTGTGTATGATGTCTGTCAATGTGTTTGGGTGGGAGTGTCACATTAGATCGCTTGAAGGCACATACACACACTCAGAGATGTAGACCGATGCCCCCGTTGACCTGGTGCAAAACGCCAGACGTAAACATTAGCTGAGTTGGCACAGTGAGGACAAACGGTCCAAATTGTTTGTTCCCCCCCCCCCCACTGTGCTTGTCTGTTTTCTTTACTAAACACCAAACTGGTATGTATGTGTTGTGCGCCTTTAAGAACAGTTCTGCTGTGTATAAATGGGGAAGAGACTAGTTGCGTCTGATAGACCTACTGAGAGTAATATCTGCAGATTTAATTACATTCAGTCAGCGTGTGCTTCTTTTTTTTTAATTTTAAATTTTTTTTTTCTACAGGGGATCATCCAGAAGATTTTGGACATCCACAAAGTGCGCTGGACTTCCTGTTTCGGCCTGCGTCTCAGTAACAGCCAATCCAGAGACCAGGTGCATTGGCTCCACCCAGATATGGGTGTGTCCCACGTTAGAGAGAAATATGAACAAGCGCGGCCAAACGAGGAGTGGAGGTAAGAGAGGCTGAGTGTTTGTGAGTATGTATTTATCAAATGTAATTATGGAACACTAATGCAACATATCAAAGATTATATCAGTTTGCAGCTGAAGTGTAATTTCTGTGTTCAGTGTCACTGTATCAAGTTGCAAATCAGACTGTGGTTGTAAGGCAGCCAACAGGGACATGAGACAAAGACAGAGACAAAGACCAGAGACGCTGAAGAAAATAATGAGTCACCTAAAGCCTAATTCAGGTCAAAGATACACTACGAAACCGATGAGTTTTAAAAGAGTTGGAGGAAAAGTTGCCAGCCAGTTGAAGGTGTCTCCTGTGACTCAGCTTGTGAAGTCGCAAGTGGGCAGTTTTAAAACCGAGGGCATGTCACCTCTTTCATCTGAGCATTAGTTCGTAGCAAAGTCAGCTGGTCACTCCAGTTACATACCGTCAGCTGGTTGAAATGGCAGCGTTTTTGACGGATGAAAGACAGAATCACCTCATCAGTTTACTTGAGGAACAGCTATATCTGTATTCGGCATTGAAAACAGTAGTAAGGAGAAGGGTTGTCATGGAGATGTTGCACCATCTCTTGCGATTAGTTGCAAGTTTCAAATCATTTAATTGTTATTCTGGTTCTGGATGTCCAGAACAGTTTGTAACCGCAGCTGTGAATCTGCGACGAACTTTAACTGAAACATTATTTTATGTTGTCTTTGATATGTATAACGTATTTTATAGGTCTTATTTCCCTCAGGCAGGTGCTTCTATGTCCTTAAGTAGCACTTCGTCCAGAAAAAACTGAGGTTATATTTTATACAGTTTCCTGCCTGCGTGAGACGTGACTTGTAAATTCAGTCTAAGTCAAAACAGCCAGCTTTAGCAGTCTGCTGTTTTGTACTCCAAAGTAGCAGAAGGGATTACTTGCAAACGGCATCATGTAAAATAGTGCGTCCCGTCTGCTGTATGGTGATGAGAGGCTGTGTGTGTGCTGCAGTGTGGCTGTGTTGACTGGGGTGGTTTGGATGTTAATGCTCGGGTATATATTACCTTTATTGTGGCATTCTTAGTGCTAATGCTATTGTGAAGTGGAGACCTTTTGCACTGTGGATATAAAGAGAGAGAGAGAGAGAGAGAGAGAGAGAGAGAGAGAACCAGATGTCTGCTTTGTCTGACTAAGTCAACAACACTCTCTATGTCTTTGTCTGTTTTCACTATCCTGTTTTCACAATCACTCTTCTCATTTGCGTTCTTGCATATCTTGCATTTTTTTTGTGTCTGTCCGGACGATGGAGGCTTCACCTGCATCTGTTTCAGTTTGCGAGATTGTGGTCACAAATTCCAAGTTCGTGTGGTTTCTTCTGAACAAACGCAGTTGTCGGCACAATCTCCTTAAATTCCTAATGCTGATTACCACACCATGTTAATGCACTAGAAGAGAAATAAACAATCTCAAAAATAATATATATATATATATATATATATATATATATATATATATATATATATATAATAAAAATAATAAAATATCTCAAAATGCTCAATAAACCAAATCTTCATCATTGTTTTTGTTTTTCCTTAACGTGGCCCTTATCCTTCTCGAATCCTTTTTCTTCTTCAGTTCACCTGCAAATCCATATGTTCATATTATCCTTTGGTGTGATTTCCTACTATTTTAATCTCTTCTCCTCTGTAGCATACTGCTTACTGTGCTTTCAGATTATTTATGAAGTTTGATTGCATCTTAATTAATTTACAAATTTACACAGCATACATGTTAAGTATCTAGTACAAACCTGGTAGCGCAGGCCATCTGCTAAATCCCAAATTCATTCTACCAGGAAGAAAAGTCACGACAAAAGAGAAGCTGCAAGTTTCAGCTCGAACATTTTTTGCTTTTTAAGTTGGACATTGGTTTTCGTGTAGCTTTGCAGGTAACACTAACTCTCCTTGTCTTATTCTGCTGCTCCCTTGTAGGTATGAGTTAAGGATCCGGTATCTACTAAAAGGCTTTGTGCAGCAGTTTACAGAAGACAAACCTACACTCAACTACTTCTACCACCAGGTACACATACACATACACACACACACACACACACACACACACACACACACACACACACACACACACACACACACACACACACACACACACACAAACAGATGTAGAAACACACAGAGGCAACCAGACACAAACATATTTAATTTTCTGCCAGCAGCCAGCACTGGGACATATGGTACTGCTAGAAGACTGTGTGTGTGTGTGTGTGTGTGTGTGTGTGTGTGTGTGTGTGTGTGTGTGTGTGTGTGTTTGTCTTTGGATAATCTAGGTCAGTAGGACTGTGTGTGTGTGTGTGTGTGTGTGTGTGTGTGTGTGTGAGAGGTACAGTAGCTGGCTTGCCAAATGAATGTTTGAATGAACATGTTTCTGTGGTGTGTTTTTGCGTCCTCCAGGTGAAGAATGACTACATGACAGAAATTGGGGATCAGGTGGAGCAAGATGTCGCTCTCAAACTGGGCTGTTTAGAAATCAGGTAAAATATGTTCACTGTAAAGTTTGAGTTGTTCTCTCCACAATTGGAGTTCTTTCTGTGTGGAACGATCTGTGTCTGCCCTTCAGCTGCACTGATAATTCTTTCCAACATTAGTCAGAGTTTGTTATTCATTATTTAAAGCAACAGCCGTTTCTATTTCCGATATAATTTCAGTGTATCGTGTGCAGAACGAAGTACAATTTAAAATTGCAATTTGTTTTTGTGAGTAAAGGTCAACTTCAATGTTCATTTTAATGTGAGAGTGTTTGCACTTAATGGATCTGACCTCAATTTCTCTCTCTGTGTCCTGCCGGTTTCAATTACAGGAGGTTCTTCAAAGAGATGAGAGGAAACGCCCTGGACAAAAAATCCAACTATGAACTACTTGAGTAAGTATTTTCTTCGTGAGCAAAAAGCTCCAGCAGCACACATTAGCGTGGTTCCCCACTTTCAGTCCAGCTGCCAATACTTCTGGCACAACATCCCTCTTAATTACATCCTCGCTCTACAGGGAAACATGTTTTGTAACCTGTCACACAATTCATCAGTTCCTGGTACAGTGTGTACGTGTCTTTCCTAGAAGTTTGGATAAGTAGAAAACAGCTGAGTCACTTTGAGGTTGTTGTGAGTTTTGGAAAACAATGTACACCTGTTGAAATTGCTATTCAATACATTGGAATTGAATTGACATGTCGCATTTAATGGCGTTAGAGAGGAAACTTTTACAATCCAGCAACAATTGCTCCGTCTGTTTTTGCACTCCTGATGTGTTGTTCCACTCTGAAAGATGGATGTCAGTGAAGAATGAACAAACTGAGGTCTAAATGGGATGCGGCTCTGACATGGTCTGACTCTAATGAGCTGCTTTCTTCCAGTGAAGTCTTTCTTTCTGCCCATCCGCCTAATGAGCTCTCCAATTAACTGAGAAGAATGCTCACTGTCTTTTCGTTGTTGCTCTTTTTCATTTCTCTCGGCCCTTCTCTGTCTGACTCTCTTCCCCAAATTCAATTCTTCTCTTTTGGTTCTGTTTTTCCTCCGATGTTCCTCCTCTCTTTGTTTTGTGTCTGTCTCTTGCTACCTCTGATTGGGAAAAGAAGTTGTATCATGCATATTTTAAACCAACGAGAGAGGGAAAGTGCTGTTAGAGCTTTGATACAGCAAGCTGACAGTCAGTGGCCAAAAATTCACACAAAAAAAGAAAGACTTTTGTTCTTCTTTTTACCCCTGCTTTTACTTTTTCTTCTTCCAGTAACATCTTCATTATAAGTTTAAATCATGTTCAAGAAGTTTCCATGAAGAGCTTTATGATTTGGTACTACTTAAACCTAAAGCTTTTATCTCAGCCCTCTGCCAGCGAGGGTAATTACAAAAACACTGTCACATTGGCTCTGTCATAGCCTACTGTGTCACTAGTGTTCATCCGGCAAGCGTAGGAATGTCTCACCAGACAGCAAATTAAAAAACCCTCTATACTGTGAAATACAGAGATATTTATCCTGAAGTGGAAGGTTTAATCAGCACTGCGTGAACTCACTTGGCTGGGCTTAAATGTATCAGACAATCATTTATATGTTAAAGTCCCACACTAGAACTTTGATGACAAAATAAAAAATGTCTTTTAATGAAACGTTCCATTTGAGCCCAAAGAAATATGAATTCATCAGTCATTCATCACCAGAAACTTCACTCTCCTTACGTGCTAAGCTGGGTGTTATCATGTAAACAAATTTCCCTTGGAAATACACCAGGAATTCATGTGAATTAATCAACTGGAAGTTTGCCAACTCAATGTTGAGTTTTCCTGTAATTAGTGCCAAATTGAATCATTATTTCCTGGAAAACTGACTGTACATTATGAGAAAATATTTTGAATACTATAGAACTCTCCAACACTGAAATTCAGTGGAAGACCTCGTTTACATTTGCATTGTTCTGCACATGCTCTCAGGTGGTTTTCCAAGGACATAATTAGATTCTCTCAACAGACTTACATTAGTCTGAAAATATCAGGCTGGTTTGAATTTTCCATTGTGCAGCGACAGAACAAACAGTATGTGCATGTTGGCGATCATCTGGCTGTCGCTGGCTCGTAGTCCTCATGGTTTGGGTGCCAAAACAATGTTTTTAATCAGTGGGCCTTTGTCAGTGCTCGTTCTTTGAGGTCAGCTTTATTATGTAATTTCTCAGAGTTGTTTTGTATTTGGGGAGAGAGAGAGAGAGAGAGAGAGAGAGAGCAAGAGCGAGAGAACAGTTTTAGAGGTGACACACAGAGATGATCCTTTCATGGACATGAAGCCAGACAAATTAAATCACAGTATTTGCACGCATGTGTTTATCACTTTGGAGAATATTTTTTAGTTTTTAAAGATTTTGACAGCACTTTAGAGACACTATCTAGTGAATTTTTGTGGGATGCGTGAATTTCATTTGAAACAAAATCCCTTCTCTGTTTCTCATTACACACATTCAGCAAAGTATTATAGTATGTTGATAATGATTTGACCTCTGTTGGAGAAACAGGAGGCAGAAAAAGTGATGTAAGCTGCCAGCCTTTCCCTGACTCCCTCTTCACTCTTTTCCTCCTCTTCCCCCCTACTTCTCTTTTCTCAAGTGGTGTATGAGTCATTAGCCAGCTTCCTCTTATAGTTCTGCACATCTTTCTTTGTCTCTTTGCGGTCGTCCTCTTTTTATTCCTCCCTGCCTCTCCCTTTCTACTTTTTCTGTTGTTCTTCCACCCCAACTTTTAGGAAAAGATGAGTGGCGCTCTGTCGTCAGCGCTTAGTCATGGCTTTCTGTTTCTTGTCTTCAGTTGCCCGTCTGAGTAACTGTATCTGTCTGTAGAGTTGTTGTTCAGTAATATCTCAGGGGAGGAAAAACTACGCTGCTGAGATCAGATAAAGACAGAATTGCTCGCCAATTAACATTCCTCAGTCTCATTACAGCATCTTCTGATCTTTTCCTCCTGTGTGTCTCTGTGTTTCTCTTTTCAGGAAAGATGTTGGTTTGAGGCGATTTTTCCCAAAAGACCTGTTGGATTCAGTCAAGGTGAGATGATGACTAAATATTGGGAGAGGTGGTATTATTAAGGTTTTCTGAACAAACACCATATTCACCTTTTACTTTTGAAATAGTTGTGGAAGAAATAGTCCAATGGTTTCGAATATAAACTTTGGTGTTCTTGCATGGTGAGTCAGCAGCAGGTATCACGGTGCTCCATCTGCTCCACGGAGCTGCTCAGTTACTGAAAGCATGTGGTACTATAATGTAGTGTAGTGTGAGTGAAAGTTCCTCTGAGCCAAATTTCATGATGTGTTACTTGATGTGTTGTCAGGCCTGGCAGATGAAGTGCAAAACAGTCAGAGACTCGCTAAGATCGAATCGAAACGCCAGTAAACTGGAGGTGAGGTGTAGATGAATGGAGAAAGAAAAAGAAAACCTACCCACATACTTTGAGTTTGTGTTCATGAATGTACTTTTTAACAGTGAGGAATCCCTTTTCTGCAAGTTTCACTCATGATAAGGTGTCATATGCTTTCTTGTGTACAATTCACCATGTACTGTACACAGTAATTTCTAAAACTCTGAGTATGATGCTCAATGATGATCCTGCTGAACTAACAGGGATGTGTGAGCAGAGCATTTTCTGTATTGTAGTTCTGGTTTTCCATGTTCATTGGTGAGATTAAGTTTTATCCAGTGATGCATTAAGTGCAGCAGAGTTCAAATGGCCAGAAAATCCCATGTACATGTGGTCAACCTCAACTGTTCAGTTGAAGCAGTATCAGTCAATAATAAAAAGTTTCAACTAAAACGTGTTTTATATAGTTAGAAGATCTTCTGTGTTAATCACAGAATTCAAGAGACGAACTTAATAGAATAGAAAATTTGTACGAGGGCTGATTTTGGTTTTATACGTTCGTATGTGAGTGTGTTTGTATAATGAGCAGAGTCTGTGTCAGTGATAAATTTACGGCACACGTTTGGGCAGGGGTGTGTGTGTGTGTGTGTGTGTGTGTGTGTGTGTGTGTGTGTGTGTGTGTGTGTGTGTGTGTGTGTGTGTGTGTGTGTGTGTGTGTGTGTGTGTGAAAGGCCCAGTGACCCGAAAAGGTCTTGATGTCAGCAGGCGGGCAGACAGATGCTCTGCAGAGGGAGAGAGACTGTGTTTGTGCATGCTTATGTATGTTGTGTTGTGTGTGCGACCCTCAGGTCATGTTTAAACCCACTTTCTCCTTCCAACAATGAGGAGGGAGGGGGAGGTGTCAAAATGCGTCCCCTTCTGCCCCCCTATCTGTCAACTCCTACTGACTCCCCTCTCATCAGCTGCTCCTCTCCTCTCCTCTCCATTGGCAGACATGACAACATTCACTCCCACGAGGCCTGTTTTTATAAGCCATGAAGAGATGTACATGTGCAATCAAACATCCATCAATTTGCACATCTGACTGGATATAGATTCCTCAATTGATGTTGTACATTAGGAAAATCTTATTCAGATTATTGCATTAAACTATACAGGATATATGACCATCTAAATGAATGCAAAGGCAGCACACAATTAGTAGGAGAACTACTTACAGTATTTACATCACAATTGTAAATCATACATCTGAAATGGATGTTTAGTTGTCAGAAGATTAATCTGAAATTAATTTGATATTTTATCAATATTTCAAATGATTTTCTAAGCAAAAACATTATTTACACCTTTTCAGTTGTAAGAGTACGCCATACGTTAAGATCGGTTATTTTTTTGAAGACCTTTCACTTTTTCAGCCTTTCATGGACCAATCGGTTAGTTGAGAAAATATTTGACAGATTCATTAATAATTATAATAATTGTGACCTGCAGCTGCAACTATATTAACTATATTTTATTATTATTTGCATGATTGATTACTTTTTTAATCTAGTCGAAAAACAGTTAGAAAAAAATTCCTATGAAATGATCTGAATCCCAAAAGGATGATCTTCAACCAACCAACAGTCCAATACCCAAAAGATATTTAATTGACTGTCATATATAACAAGAAAAGAAGCAAATGCCCTCTTGAGAGTAGCTGAAACAAGCCAATATTTGGCAGTAACAGATGGGAAATTAACTGAAACGATTAATAATTTATATAAATACTGTAGATGCACATTAATTTATTTTTGATAAACTAATTGACTGCTTGAATTGTAGCTGCTGTAATCCATTATCTCATATGGTATGGTATCATTTTTTAGGCAGTTGCAAATGATACGTTTCTGCTGCTCTTTTTGTGGCACACACACGTTGGTGTCAGTGTTTGTGTGTGAGATAGAGAGCACAGCTGTCATTTATGTTTCTGTCACTCACTCTGGTGAAAGAGAATGGTAGTCATTTAATGGGATTATTCTCCCTCAATGGACTCTACTTACACACACAAAACACACACACGCACACACACACACACACACACACACACACACACACACACACACACGCACACGCACGCACACACACACACCCGAGCAGATGGCCGTGGTAGTAAACAGTGACTGATGTTAGCTGCTTTAAAGAGCGGAGTCTGTTCATTCATGTAGACAGGCTGGGCAGCAGGTTTAGTAAAACCGACCTTTGGTGGCTTTGGAGATCAAAGTTGGATCAAGCAACCACAGCTTGAGTCCACAAGCTCATTTCCCTTGTCAGATTAATTACATACTGACATACTGCCACTCTTTCTTAAGGCAAAGACTGGCCCAATACGATTTCATGATAATGCATTGAAGTCAATACATTTTGTATAGAAATATAATAGTCATCAAGAAACAACCATTTATTTAAAGAAACATTTGGAAGAAAGAACATTTTATTATTACTTTTCTCAGCTGTGTATTGGAAATGTGGGTCTTTTTGGTTTCTTTTTTTGTTGTTTTCTAAAAGAAGCCATGGCAAATATAATGCCATTTTACATATGTGTAATGTATGTTAGTCATTCATTGCCAGATGATAATACTGACAAATCAGACACTAAATGTGCAAGGTTATGCTATGTTTGTGTGTCCTACGATTACTCTGATCAGTTATTGAGAAATTATTTTAGTCGCAATAAAGCCATCTCCCAGCTGGCATCAATGAATTGATTGTTTATTTGCAAAACAAACAAACACAAATCAAACTATACTAAAAGTGCTATGACTGGTCAGCAGAGTGTCATAACTGGTCAAACTGTTGCTATAGCAACGGTCAGCATGTTGTTAGGGAGGGCTATAGCCACTTGCCGTACTTCCTCTCAGGAAGGGTGGGCACTTTGGACTGACAATATCTGTGAGTGTGAGTGTGTGTGTGTGTGTGTGTGTGTGTGTGTGTGTGTGTGTTCCTGATGGAATTCTAGGAATTAAAATAGTGATCCTATCTGGAGCATGAAGAACACGGACAAATGGACTCACATTGTATTCTGTAACCATAAATGTATTATGACATCTGTTGTTTTTGACATATACACACTCTGGGACATTGTAGATATAAGTGTTTGTGTGTGTGTGTGTGTGTGTGTGTGTGTGTGTGTGTGTGTGTGTGTGTGTGTGTGTGTGTGTGTGTGTATTTGTAGGTTTCTTGATTCCTTCAAGCTTAGTAAGTAGACAGCTGGCAGCAGGGCTCTGTGATGCTACAGTAAAGTATCAGTTTTACTGCATTTATTTACAAATTAATGAAAAATAGTGGCCTAAGTCACACAATGTTAGAAAAATATTAAGACTTAAATCATTATAGGAATTATTCTGCCCTTAAAATGAAAAATGTTTGGTACAGACAAAAGAAGCTATTATGACTGTACATCTGCTGGTGATCTGTGGTCCACCTGAGATCAGTCAGTCGCTTGTGTCCAAGTGACATTTGCAGTCAATAAATCAATGCCACTGATATCTTCTTGGTCATAAATGTAGTTGTTAAACTGCTAATTTAAATTGTGTTGAAGGACCTTCATGCGCGGTACCAGTTTACTGTAAATCCATGCCTGCTTTTTTAAGCCTTGCCCATACTGAACTAAATCTCCTCTAATCTTTATCTTTATCTTTATCTATGTATGGTGTGCTATTTATAGTCAGGGATTGTCCACATGGCATGTGTGCTTGTTGTAATGTGTATTTCCCAACTATGCTCTGAGTGTGCTGGACTATACCGAGCTGTATAGTTGTGTATATTTTGTCAATCTTTATGTCTAGAGGGATAGAGTATATATAGAGGATTGTAAATGACAGAATAATGTTCCGAGATTCTGGGATTTTCTGTGCCATCTGTCTTCTCTGTGGTGACAATTCACTGTGAACATCTGTGAGTTTTACATAGAGATGCAACATGCAAATATAAATGAATAGGCAGAGTCTTTGATGTTTAATTGAGTAACTAACAGTGTCAGTGTGTCTTTGTTAAGATATTGATCTGGCCTTTGAATGAGGGACTGAGGTCAATTTGATTGGAACCAGAGTGGACTATTAGTCAATCAATGTCTTTTAGTGTCTGTCACTCTACGCCCACACAAACAAACACATTGGTACAGAAGTATACACACCTCCCATCATGCATCCTCCTCTTCCTTCTCACATTTTCTGCAGTGTCAGCTAGATAGAATTTTTAGAAAGTCTGTTTTTTCATTGTAATTTGATTTTATCTATTTTCCTTCCCAATTCTGTCTTCTATCCAGGCTAAAACTCTCCGGAAGTTGATTCAGCAGACGTTTAAGCAGGTAGCCAATCTCAACGACGAGCAGTGCATCCTGAAGTTCTTGGAGATACTTGCACCAATCTACCGCTACGACAAGGAGTGCTTCAAATGTGCCCTTGGGGTAGGTTTCTTCCATTCTTTCCTTTACTCTACTGCTGAGCTTCAGTGTGCTGATGTGCCCTGGGAGCTCCTGTTAACTGTGTTAGGTTGACCCCTTTTGGTAACATCAAGTCCTGCATGTATCCAGCATGTGATGCCTTCTTCTTTCGCCTTCCTTCTTCTCATTTTGCTTTGTAAAGTTTTCTTCTACCTCACCCTTTAGTTTTCACTCTCTCCCTCTGTTAACTAGTACTTTCTCTCTAACAGTCCAGCTGGGTGATCCAGGTAGAGTTAGCTATCGGGCCAGAGGAAGGGATCAGCTACCTCACTGACAAGGGATCCACAGTGAGTTTCTACCGCAAACAGTGTAAAACAACAGCCTATAAGTATAATACACTTTATATCGTAACAGGCTCGACAGTTAAGATCAAATATTACAGTCATTCATGATCAAAGGAGGGACTGATAGAAAAAGCTGTCGTTAGTCTCCTCACAGCTCTCACCCTGCCTTTTATTTACTCTTTAAATGGAAATCAACTTTGTATTAATTTTATTTGTATATTGTTGTACATTTTTTATTTAATTTTACTTGATATGTACAGACATATTTTTTTGCCTTTATTCCTCGAATATTATTGTGTTGTCCTTGAAGCTTTAACGGATCAGTATAGTTAACATTATTCTGTGTCTCTCTGTCCTCAGCCCACCCATCTAGCTAACTTTAACCAAGTCCAGTCCATCCAGTACTCAGCTATGGAGGAAAAGGACAGGAAAGGCATGCTACTGCTGAACGTAGCCGGAGCTGCTGAGGTACATCCGCACTATCCATCTGTCTGGCAAACTATGAAATATTTGTCAAGTGTCATCAGGTGACCTTTGACATTTTAGCCACCTGATTTTATTTATATGTGGTTTCAATCGTATTTTGTATTCTGCTCTGTCAGTATGAGGAAAAGATTAAAAAAAATAAAGTATTCGATTCACACACACACACACTTGTGCACTAATGAGTACAATGTAAGAGAGAGATGAGTTGAACTGTGTTGTAAAAGGCCGCTATAAAACCTCCATAACCGGGTTGTTATGTGTCAGCTTTGTGCTTCTTTTGAGATAATGGCTCTCTGTAACAGGCCTGCCGCTGTGTGTGTGTGTGTATGTTTGTGCAGCCTCTCACAGTTACAACAGCATCGCTCACCATGGCAGAAAACTTAGCTGACCTGATCGACGGCTACTGTCGGCTCGTCTCCATGGAAACGCACTCCTTCATTGTCAGTTTTCAAAAAGGTAAAGTTTGAAGCTGTGCAGTTCCCTCCTCCGTCCACAGTCATGCCAAAAGTGGAATTTTTCAGGAAAAATGTGGATAGCATCACAATATTCACAGAAGACAAATAGTATTTATTAATAATTTTATAGCAATTCCGTTACAGAATTAAAGAATCATATTGTCTGTCACTTCCCAAGTCTTTTTTTTTTTTTTTTTTTTTTTTTTCCAACCGCACATTAAAACACTAAAATTGAACTTAAAACAGTAGGCAGGGACAAATGAGTGACCTAAATGCTCCCAGGTTCTTTCTGTGTGGAGTTTACACATTCTCCCGGTGTGTGTTTTTAGGGGAGCCACGTGCTCCAGTTTCCTCCCACCATCAAAGACATGTATACTTGGGGGTTATGTAATGTGTGGCTGCCCACTGCTCTGTGTGCATGTGCGTGTGCGAGTGTGTGTGTGTGTGTGTGCGTGTGTGCGTGCGTGCGTGTGTGTGTGTGTGTGTGTGTGTGTGCGTGTGAGCGTGCACGTGAGTGTGTAAGCACAAAATGCAGAGATTCAATTGAGTCCTTAAAAAAAGGATTAATGCTATGAAGACATTGCAACAAAGAATATATTTTAAATAAGTTATCAGTAGTGTTGTTTTTGTAACTCCTTGTGCACTCGTCCTGTTACATCCAACTACTGCATGAGTCCTTAATGATACTTATGCTACTGGTATTTTAAATGTGCCAATTCTCATAATGTATCGCATCCTTTGTACTTACGGCCATATTTTACTTGTTTGATGAGTTGTTATTAAATTTTTGGATCACGATGTGTGTTTTTGTCCTCTAGAGGGAGAGAGAGCGCTGCCTTCCATCCCAAAGTAAGGACCCATCACATTTTTGTTATTGTTACATTAGAATTCATGCTACCAGAGGTACACATATTATCTGACTGCAATACACAAAGATGATACGTCAGCTGTGTGAGGTGAATTACTTGTAGGATTCCCAGTCTTGTCACACAGCTCTGAAATTTCCGATACCTCAATTTTACTCTGTTTAATTGTAAAAGTAAACAGTTCAAATGCTGCCAGGCCAATGATTTTATTTTCTATGGCAACTTTAATGGCAAAAAGCCATTAAACTCACTATCATGTGTGCTTTGGAGCCTCAGTGCAGCTCTGCTTTGAAATGAAATGGGGTCAACCTCCTCTGGAAAATCTCCAAAATGAGCGTTTCACAACTCCCGGGCCTTGAAATATTTTAAGGGAAACATTGGTACGTCCTTGTATTTGTTTATGTGTAACTATTGCAGCCTGGACGTCAGAGTCTTCCCATTTCACCGTCAGCTGTTTAAATTCAAACAACAACAGTTTTTCTTACTTTAGGTCATTTCAACTCAAATCTCTCCCCTCTCTCGTTTGCTCTCTTTTCTTCCCGTTCTCTTTCTCTGTGTCTGTGGTCAAATAAGGAGATAAGTTTAGGAGCCAAATATTTTCCACTTGGGGTTTTTAAACACTCTGGTAGACTCCTCCTCTTTCTCTCAGTGTCCCACTCCTCTTTGCTGCTCTCTGCCTATCATGGTCGATGATGTAAAGATGATAGTAGAGTTTAGCTGACACAGAAAAGGAGACCACAGCAAAGGGGACACACATGATAGAAATAGTAAGGATTAATTGACAGGTAGAGCAGGTTGTAGTTATTTTTTTCCATTTTAGAAAGCTGTATTGTATTGTATATGACCACTTGACGATTAGTTTTTATTATTTATTCCTTTGATGAAATCTCACTTTAAAAATTGCTGCTATCTATGTGAAGGAGGCATTAATTTAGGTCATTTTGTGTGACTTCTGTGTAATTGTTGCTCAATTTACTGTCTTCACTTTTGTTTTCCTTCTTCTCCAGAGTGTCTAATAATGAGAAAAAGTTAGAAGCAGTCAGGAGTGGAGTACGAGCGATCTCTGTCTCGGGTAAGATACAAAATCCTGCACACGGACTCACAAATGGACTGGTTAAGGAGGAAGACAAGCACAGCTTGATAGCTTCCTCAACTACAATGGTCTTTCCATTTCCTACAACATCTGTCACTCATTTTTTTTCCACTTCATCTCGTTTTCTTCTCACTCTCGTCCTCTCCGTTTTTGCTTTCTTTTGTTTACTTCCTCCTTGCTTGTCTTTGGTCACATCTCCCTCTGCACTCACTCGCATCTATTCACTCTTCGTTTTTTCCCCCTCTCACACTCTGGTCCTCTGATTGGCTGAAGATCTAGTGACGTCGACACCTCCTAAGCCAACCAAGGCGCGGCGTTTCCTCCTCCCTTTTGTCTTCTGTTCAGATTCGCCGCCCAATGGTATCCTCGGCTCTCATTGGACAGTTAGTAAAGGAGCATATCCACAAAATTGTGATGTGGCAGTGAAAAAAAAATAAATCCTGATTTGATGATCATGCTTACTGGATAAGTTACTTCACTTAAAGGACACCCAGAGGGTGTGTAGAAAACCCACAGAGGAAGTCTACCACAGCACTGATGTGTGGGTTGTTCAGGTTTTGTTTTAGGTTCCTTGATTGATTTATAATACTCATTTAGTCCTGAAAGAGTTTAGACTCCAAATATTGACTCGGTTTTGATCCGCTGCATCACAATCTGAGTCATTTTAAAATATGCCCCTTTCTACTAAACTGTCTTTGTCCTTACTGCCTGTTTGCTTTGACTCATCTTCACACAATTGAACCACAATAACCAGTTATGTGTTGCTGCATATAACCATATGTTCCCTAAAAAGAAAGAGGTATCTCTTATGAAGCACAGAGATGGCTTATGTTTGTTTTTATTGCATTAATATTTGTTTGTTTTTTACTGATCAGTTACCAGTTTGTTTTTTTACCTCCCACTTATTAGCACAAGTATTCAGTTCTACTGACTGACAAAGGCTGCTGAACTAAAAGGGTTCTCTCGGAGCATGGTTTGCTGCTGACTCACATTTAGGTTATTTTGAGTCATTATTTTTCTATGTTTTGTGTCAGTTAATACAAAGCAGCAAACCGTAACTCATGGTAGTGAAGCCAAGTGGTCATAGAGGTCGTTTCACCAATAAAACGTCAAGGTTCAACCGCCAAGTTATGTGCCTTGTTAAAGTGTCCTCAAGCAACTGATCACGACCAGCTTGGTAATGTCGTTCTGTAGCTCTATTTGATTGTTTGTAAGCAATCACAGCAAGCAAGTGTAAGCATTTTATTCTGTGCTGCTACCAGACTTCTCTGTGCACACACAACGTTGATTGACATCCTAAATGGGTCAGTGAGTGACCTCGTGTCTCTATCTGTGGCGTTGGCAGCTGTTATCAGCAGTTAGCAGGACTGCTCAGAGAAAGTTGTGAATCTGGTTGGCAGCTGTTTTGTTGTTGAAAGTTTAACAACCATCTAAACTTTTCCTGCTGGAGGCTTCGTACGTGACCTGCAGGCTCACTTGACATTTCAGTTTTTTTCGGTGAACTTCTGTGTGCCAGTAGAGCTCGCAGCAATAGTTTATTTAGTGTGGATATATATATTCAGTCTAAAATTTATCACTCGAGTTAAATTAGAGCATTAGTGTTCATGTTTTTTTTTTTTTTAAAAAGAGTTAAAAATGAACAAAAACAATAGAAACCCCACTGAAACTTTGCTATCAGTTCCTCCTGCAGGTTTTGCGCTGCTCTAAGCCTCCCACACATGGGCAGGCTGAATATGTGAGAAACCTCAATCAGGTGTATCGAGTGTTGAGCATCCCAGCATGCTCGCATTGTTCAACTCAGCCGCACCCCCTGTCTGCTAACCATACAACTCTCACACAGAACGTACTTCGCTGAAGCGTCATATTTTGTCATGTTTTCTTGCGCTCATTGTTTTCACGTTAATGTCTCTGCACAGCATTAATGGGAAAATGTTAACTTTAACCAAGCTTCTTTTTCCTTAAGATTTTGGTTCTTAACTAACTGCTCTGAGTGTTTGGCTCTGCGGATCCTGTGACAGCGCCCATGTTGTTTCGAGGCTTGTCATGCTCTAACCTCTCTTCTCTCTCCTTCTCTTCTCCGCTCTGCCTTCTGCTTTCTTCTCTCTCTCTCTCTCTCTCTCTCTCTCTCTCTCTCTCTCTCTCTCTCTCTCTCTCTCTCTCTCTCTCTCTCCTCGTTGCTGTCTCCATCTGTCGTCCTCCCTCCTCCTCTGCTGTCCCGTTTCCTGCATGCTCTCCCGGACCCTGCAGAGGATCTTAGCGGGGATGGTAAAGTTACGCTGTTGTTTATCAGTCTCTCTGTTGTTCTTTCTTTCTCGTCCGGCTCCACCAAACACACTGCACCCTCCTGGGAAAGGGGGAGCGTGTGTGTTGGTGTGTGGGTGGAAGTTTATGCATGCATTCCTACTTCTTAAACAATGGCGCCATATGTATATCTGCTTTATTATGTAAATGCAGTGAGATTTACATAATACAGAATGATTTGGAATTCAAGGACTATTGAGTTTATTGGAGACATAAATAAGCTTTAACAAGGCTTTTAGTAGCTAGAGAGCATACTGTTTTAGTGACGTGTTTTACGATGTTTGTGTGCTGGTGTCTTTGTCTATTTATGATTATTTTGAAAGCGGATTACCACAAAATAACCTCTAAATTTGAACAATGTCTGCTGTAAATCAGAAGAAGGATAAAAAAAAAAAAAATTAAATTCAGTGGTATTTTTCTTTAAGAGAACTTCTGCACCCGTTTCTCTCTCTCTCTCTCTCTCTCTCTCTCTCTCTCTCTCTCTCTCTCTCTCTTCATGCACAGGCTTCACACACACATGCACACAGCCACACACACACACAAAATCATGCACACGTGTACTCACTCATATTCATGCACACACTTGTGCAGAGGCAGAGCGGAGTAGGGAGAGGTTTGCTGGATTCAGGAGCGGATGCATTCCTGGCTATAATGGGTTCACTAGATATCACACACACACACACACACACACACACACACACACACACACACACACACACACACACACACTGAAAGCAGAAATAGACAGAGTTAGACCAGTACAACTTAGAAATGGTCATTTCTTCAGAACATATCCCAAACCACATGGGACTGAATATGCAGTGATACAAACAATGGCCCTCCCAGCAAAACCTAACAAACTTGCCTCAATATATTTCTCGTTGTACAGGTCAGGAACATTTTTAGTGGCAACAAAGAAATTAGAAAAAGCTGGAAATTATATAAACGCTGGCAGTATTTCTTCTTCACACATATGGAAACAGTGATAAGCCTGGCTGGATAATAACAAAAACTTCATCACAGTTTTTGTCTCGGTAAAGTTTGCTTTATCAAATAAACAGTTACTGATTTGTTGTTTATGATCAGTTTCCTCAATAAAACACATTTACACGGCAGCAACAGACTAAGCAGAACTATTTTTTTTTCTTTTTATTGTAGCTCATATGAAGATATTTTTAGAGACGCATTAAAGGCTTTCCTTTCCTCTCATGAGAAACATAAATCGTGCATAGCAATGGTTTAGTAAAACTCATGCCTGTTTGATTAAAAGTGTAACTTTTTCCAACCTCTTTTAGGGGCTATTATAGAAGTAAAGTAAAAAAATAATGGGATACAGGGGGAAACAGCTAGCTTAACTCTGTCCATAGAGCAGAGATGAAACATAAGAGATGGCCTAAACTGGTTTAGCCGTAGAGAGAAACATTAGAGGAGCTGGTAGGCAGATTTTGTTTAATCTTCAGACAGAGTCAGAGCCGCTGTTTCTCTTTGTTTCCAGTGTTTATACTTAGCTAAGCTAACTGGCTTCCTCGCTGGAGCTTCTGCCATCTTCTGATCTAACTGTCAGCAAGAAAGCAAATAAACATATTTCCCAAAATGTCCAACTATTCCAGTTGTCAGTATAATTTAAACTAACAACCGTCCAGTGTACGAGTCAGCCTGCCTTATTTAAATGACTAAACGGCTAGCCAGTGGTTACTCGACATGTCAGACTTTAGAGGCGTTTAGAAAATCAGCCACAGGCTTCAGAAGAGGATTTCTGATAAATTTAGGGACACGTTTCCCAGAGAGCCTGATAAATCCCGAGCAGAGCTGCGAGGGGAACGTTCAGGACAGCAGATGTTTGACTCTTGTTTCCAACAGCTGAGTCTGCACACTGATTTTATTTTAAACACCACCATCTGGTGAGGATACACTAAGTCCATCTTTCCCTCTCTTTTTTCCTGTTGGCTCTCTTTTGTGCCCCCCCCCCCCCCACCCACCCTCTCTCTCTTTCTTTCTCTCTCATTCTCTCTCCCCTTTCTCTCTCTCTCTCTCTCTCTCTCTCTCTCTCTCTCTCTCTCTCTCTCTCTCTCGTTCTCTCACTGCCTATCTGTCAGATTCTGCACAGAGTTGAACCTAAACGCTACCATCTGCTAACACAACAGTCAGACCCAGTGTTTGTCTCTCTTCTCTGCTCTGCTCTGTTTTTCAACTGGTTTCTCTTTCCTGTTCTATCTTTCCTTCTCTATCTGCCTCCCCTTTCGGTCTTTGTCTCCTCTTTTACTTTCCTTCCACTCCTCCTCCTCCTCCTCCACCGCAGTAACTCCCTGCAATCCAGCTGCTCTCCCTCGCTCTCTCTCACTCTCACTCTCACACACACACACACACACACACACACACACACACACACACACACACACACACACACACACACACACACTCACTCCTCTCTCTCTCTCTCACACACACACACACACACACACACACACACACACACACACACACACACACACACACACACACACACACACACACACACAACACATGCTCAGCTGACGTTCTCCGCCAAGTGTTTGTGCATATGAGGGAGAGAGCGGCAGAGAGAGAGAGGGAGAGCGAGGAGCTACATCGGTGTTGGTTTGCACAGGAGTTGTTGAAAGTTTGCTTCAATGCTTTCTTTTTAAGTTTGGTGTAGTTTCGTTTTTTTTTGTCTGTTTGAATGTGTATCAGGGAACCTTCGTGTCATAGTGGACACACGGTAAAGAAATCATGTACATGTGTGTCATGCTGTTTGTGTTACATGTGTGTGTGAACTCTTGCTTTTGTGTCTAATGTTACAGAGACTGATGACTATGCAGAGATAGTTGATGAAGAGGACACATACACCATGCCCTCCAGTAAGTCACTCATTCAGTCTTCTCCTTTGGCCTGACGCCTTGCCAGCTACATTTGTACTAAAGAAATCGTCAAGACAACTGTAAAGTAACTTCTTCGCTGTTTAAACCTCTATCAAAATGCTAACCTTCTCAAACGAATGGTATTTTCTTCCTGCTACCTAATAATCTGAGTGCGGTGTGAATCAGTTCCAAGAAGCACACTCGCACAACGAACCAGAGCAGTTGCATTGAACCACATTTGGTTCGGCAGCAGATATCAAATTCAGGCCGGTTTCTTCGTCTTCTATAAACAGTAGAGGCTCTGGCTGGAAGCTACAACTCATACTGTATATGTGTGGTCAATGTAGATGCATGTACATCTGTCAGATTCATTCATATGTTCCTCAAAAACCTTGAATGCGCTGGTACATTTGGCAGTAGTCCTGTAAGTAATGCTGGCTTTAGCCCTCTGTTCCAATACTTTTAATGTGGATGTTTTGGCCAGTACAAAGTACTTGTGTATTTGATTGCCGGGCCAACTTTGAAAATGGTGCGTGTTCTCCTTTTCCTCCCGCAGTCTTTTTCTATCGTTCTTTGTCTTGGTGTGTTTGCTTGCCTTCATTTCTGTGTACCTCTCCTTTTTTTTTTTTTGGGGGGGGGGGGGGGGGGGGGGTGTCTTTCTTTGTGAACTTCCTAAAATCCGACTTTCAGCAGACTTCTGACATATTTTCCTACTCTGTGCCTGAGTCTGTGTGCGTGTTCATGTCAAACTGTCTGATATATGTATAAACTGAAGCTGTCGAATAGTAATAGCTGTAAAGCAAGCCGACTGTTTTTTTGTCATTTTTGGGCCAGTATCAGAACAGTTTTTTATGAACTAAACATCAGGTAAAGAGTGAAGTGGGTCAATTATTGCTGTCATTATACGTATGTGTGTATGTGTGTGTGTGTGTGTGTGTGTGTGTGTGTGTGTGTATGTGTGTGTGTGTGTGTGTGTGTGTGTGTGTGTGTGCTGTTGTTGTTGTTGTCTGGGCTATTTTCAATCTTAAAGCAGCTGTCTGGCTCTTCCCCTCTCTTCATCTCTCTTTCTTCCTCTTTCTCCCATCGCCAACACAGTGAGCTATGGAATAGTTGAAGGTAAAACTCCCTGTCTCTCATTCTGTCCCAGTCACATGCCTCGAGTTGTTCTCAGTATTTTTCTTTGCCAGGCTCTTTCTACATCCTTCTACGTCGTGTTTATATATTTGAGTACAGGAGCAGGTGTTTTTCCTTATTGACATCCCCCATTAAAGTCTAAAGGTGGGATGTAGTTACTTAATAATCCCATTTTAGAGTGGTTGGAAATCACCTTCGGAAGTTTTTCTTCACCATTAGTACCTGGCAAAGAAAGATACAAAGATATGTTTGTTTTTGACTTGTGGCAGTTGGTGTTTTTGTAGACTGCAGTTCATCTAGATGAGTTCAGGTGCCGGGTCTGAGAGGGAGAGCGGATCTATAAACAAAGCAAGATGCTGCTTCATAAATAAGGTTTTGTTAAGACTGCGGGCAAATCAGATTTCTTTCTCAAATCAGATCTTTAGTACAGACTGTCCACACTGTTATTTGCAAGTGAGTGAATTTGGTGTGTCCAGACATCACCAACCTTATCTGCAAGGGTTGCTGTGGTAACGATGTACGCGTGGCTACACTTCATTTTGTCGTCTGTCCATGGACTGTCGTCGTCAACGCGTGTCACATTGCGAGTGACGCAAGAAATCCAACGTGAGCCAGCAGAGTGTTCCAGGTTGAGACGCATCTGTAGACATGTGATTGGAATCGCATTTTAAACCACCTGAAAATGTGCTTTAGATCTGATTTGCTATAATCGCATTTCATGTGGTCTTTTGCCGTCCACACTTTGAAAAATCGATCTGGTTCCAATCTGGATATGACAAAAAACTGATTTGGTCAGGAAGTCTGAACAAGATCTAAATTATTCAGAATTTTTGGAGCACAAAGTCTCTGCAGACCTCTGGAGACAAACAAGCTCGCAGCATTTGTGTTATTTATTGGCTCTGTTCTCGTTGCACCATGCTGCTGATATCTTTATTCTGTCTTTTGATTCATGGTCCTGGTTGTTTCCAATCACTGTGGGTTATTTTATGTTTGAAGCAATTATTAAAAGTGAATTGCTGTATGGATTAATTGCAGTAAATCTTTGTGATGGAATGTGTTTTGGTTGGGTCGGGTATCCGTGAAAATGTCGGTTGAGTCAAAAGTGCAGAGCTTAGAAGATGATTAAACTTTTACAGGATAAATTCCTGATAGTCAACTTCCTGTATAAACCTCTTGAACTCAGTTTTCAGTCCATTTTTACTGCCGCTGGCTGGCAGCTGACATTAATACACCTTTGCAGAAATGTTTCCTGACCTTTTTAACAAGGCAGAAATGTTGATAGCACATAAATGCCAAAAGTTAAAATGTCAAAGCATGTGGTTGTCGGTCTCTTTCAAATTCTTTTGGATACACTCACTGAGTATAAAACGGTTCCTGCAGACTCAGAGGATGTTGAATACAGCGCAGATTCAGTGCATCAATTCAGCTCTTTTGAAAGTGTCATTGGTAAGACCTACATGCAGGCACAGTGGTTTAGAAATGGGCTCAAGATGTTTACTTGCACCAAGCCCTCCAGGTTATCTCCTTCAATCATCTTTATCAGAACTACTTGTGTACATGTTTCCCTGCAGCCTCCTTTTCACTGCGTTGGTACAAGAGACAGCAATGAGTGCATGTTTTGAACTTTATATTTGTCTGTTAAATGGATTTACTGTATGTCGGTGTGTGTGTGTGTGTGTGTAAGTCTGTGTTGCAGAGTGCATGTCAAGTACACGTTGGTCTAGTTACATGATGGTGACATTGAATCTACACACTTTGGTGTATATTGTTAATGATCCAGGGGATGAAGTTTACCTTTAAAGGACGATAACTTAAATGCCAGAAAGTTAGAAATCATTTCAAATTTTGTTAAAAGCTTTTCTGTGATTAATAACAATGACTCGACCCCATCCCAATATATTTTTGTCCTGCCAAGTCCCATCCATGTGGTCTAAGAGAAGCATGTCAACTGTAATAGGACCTTTCCAGTAAATGAAAAAAAGCAGGTAACTTTACCCTATCTTACTTTTCCCACTTGTTTGGTCTGCTCTTTTCTTGTCCTCCCTCTCAGCGCGGGACTATGAGATCCAGAGGGACAGGATAGAGTTAGGCCGCTGCATTGGAGAGGGTCAGTTTGGCGACGTGCACCAAGGAGTCTACGACAGTCCAGTATGTAGAAATACACACATGCAAAGGCACACGATTTGTATATACATTAAATAACGCTGTAGACATATGTTTGACAAAAAGATTGTTTGTGATTTCAACCAACTTCCTGCTGTAACATCTATAATCGGCTGACTTGGATACTCTGTGTTGTGCAGGACAAACCGCCTCTACCTGTCGCCATTAAGACCTGTAAGAACTGTACCTCAGACAGTGTCAGAGAGAAGTTCCTACAAGAAGCATGTAAGACCTCCATGTGTGTGTGTGTGTGTGTGTGTGTGTGTGTGTGTGTGTGTGTGTGTGTGTGTGTGTGTGTGTGTGTGTGTGTCAACTCTGCTGCCCCTCATAGATAATCAGTTTGTAAATGCTGAGTATGTGTTTTCCTTGCAGTGACCATGCGTCAGTTTGACCACCCTAACATTGTGAAGCTGATCGGAGTGATCACAGAGAACCCAGTGTGGATCATCATGGAGCTCTGTACTCTTGGAGAGGTACACCAGAGGCTGTGTGTGTGTGTGTGTGTGTGTGAGAGTGTGTCATTTCATGTCGTTGTGAGGGGATAAATAAAAACATGTACCATCCTGTATGTCAAACCGTGCCTCTGATATGACCGTCCCGTGTTTCTATCCGTCGTTCTCCGTCTGCAGCTGCGGTCGTTCCTCCAGGTGAGGAAGTACAGTCTCGACTTGGCCACGCTCATTCTGTTTGCCTACCAGCTCAGTACAGCGCTGGCCTATCTGGAGAGCAAACGCTTCGTACACAGGTAAACAGCTCACACACACTCAGAGAGAAAAAAAAAATAGACAGACAGCCTGAGGAATAACTGTGGGATCTGATTATTTGACGACATACTGAATTTAGATTATGATTAACATTATCACAGCTCATACTGGAGGTCTAACTAATAAACAAGTGCAGTTTCAAGAGATTTTGTAATCCTAAAATGACTAAGGAAGACAATATTATGTGACACTCTGCACTTAAATTACTCCCCCATTTACTTTGTCTTTAATTCAATTTTAACAGGCAGTTAGTAGTGAGCAGTAAACCAAGATTTGAGACACTTATGAATCATCATTATTTTGCATCATCACAGACAGGTGCAGTGTTATATAACTATAATTTTCACATATATCAAAAGGTGAAGGTTGCAAAAGAAATAATTCGTAATTGGGTCACAACATTTTTTATAAGATGCTTTTGCAATCCAGACTCAAATATAATCTTGGAGAGAGTCGTGTATGCTCCTTGCAGCAAACAGAGAAAGGTTTTCTGACACAGCCATGGAGTTTCACAGTACACCTCTCATGCTCTTTGATTTACTGTGTAAAAAAAAAAATTCACATGTTACACGTGTTAATGTAGTAGGATTCAGGCCTAATCACAGCCATTGTTTTGTTTTATAGGGACATAGCAGCGCGCAATGTGTTGGTCTCCTCAGTCGACTGTGTGATGCTCGGAGACTTTGGTCTGTCACGATACATGGAGGACAGCTCTTACTACAAAGGTAATGAGACACCTTCACACACAGCTTTATGATGATATTGATTCAGTCATATTTTAAATGTATCCGAGACAGTCTTTATGAATGATGTGTACACTTAAATGCAGTAGACAGTAGTTTGTTTGTTTTACTGCAGTCTTCTGCTTTTAATAGATAATAATACAGTGAGCAGTGCTGACCTGAGGTCTGTCGGTATTCCCAGTTCCAATAATGTTTCCAGTTTTATGTCCAACACAGTTTTTTCTAGCTGCCAGTACTTTAGCACCATCTGCTGGTGACATCAGGCTACAGCACTCACCTATTCAGCCTGTTCTGTATGTTTAAATCAAATTCCTTCCTCTGGTTTAAACTCATCAGTCGCCTATTAACTGAGTTTTGAATTTTATGTAGATGTAAAAAAAACAAAACATTTGGTGCTTCGATGATAATCTGAACTCTGCAGGTGATTTTTATGGATCCATGTTTGTGTGTCTCAGCTTCTAAAGGTAAACTTCCTATTAAATGGATGGCTCCTGAATCCATCAACTTCAGGAGATTCACATCTGCCAGTGACGTCTGGATGTTTGGTGAGTTATGGTGACGTTTGATTTGTACATCAACTGAGAAATGTTTCTCTAGTGTCGCATTTCTTTCTGCTCCCATCTCATTCAAGTGTGTCTGTTTGTACTTTATGTCGATATTATCTATTATTGGAGGTGACATTTCTCTCACCTTCTTTCGTAAACATCTCTGCCTGTGTTTGTCTTTGTCTGTAGGTGTGTGTATGTGGGAGATCTTGATGTACGGCATCAAGCCCTTCCAGGGGGTGAAGAACAATGATGTGATTGGCAGGATAGAGAACGGCGAGCGGCTGGCTATGCCTCCTCAGTGTCCGCCCACACTCTACAGTTTGATGACCAAGTGTTGGTCGTACGACCCCAGCAAGAGACCGCGGTTCACCGAACTCAAAACACAACTCAGGTGAAAAAAAAAAAAAAGGGGGTTTGAATATCTATTTTGCTAAATGCCATTTTACTATTATTATCATATCGTGAATAGTGCAACATCCAGTATTTGTAACGACCTCTGTATTTCACATTGTGGTGTTTTTGCCTTTAAAGTTGCCGTGTGTAATATTTTTCCTCATCAGTATATCAAGTAAATATCAATACTGCAAATCTACTACGATCTCAATAGAGATTAAAAGATGATATGGATTAAGGTGGCTCAAAGTGTTGTGTTTCAGCTTGTTATTCACAAAAAGAGTTTTCTGATTACTGTTCAAATTCTTAAATCCCTATTTTCCAGCCCCACCCGTGATGTTTTGGTGTCATTATCATAAATTGCAATCTATGCCAAAAGGGTTTTTCCAGTGAATTAAATTTCTTCCAATCATAAAGATTAATGGACAGTTTACTTCACATGTCCCCAAGAGACATGTTTGATTTCTGTTTTTTGTGTGCTGAAATACATGAAAAATTAGAAGGGATTTTAGTTTCAATCTGTCCACCTGTCAAGTATCCCACCTACTAAAATAAATAAAATGTTCTGTCTGCCACTGTTCTGATTTCTGTAGCACCATTCTGGAGGAAGAAAAGCTTCAACAAGAGGAGAGACTTCGAATGGAGATGAGGCGACAAGTCACAGTTTCCTGGGACTCTGGTGGTTCTGATGAAGCACCGCCAAAAGTGAGAATCAAACATTGTTGATGCTTGATCGGGGTTTTTCCTCTCTCTGTTTCCTCGCTGTTTTTGTATTTCAGTACAAATGTTTGGCACGGCTGATTAACACACACAAATGGTTATCTCTCTTTTTCTAGCCTAGTAGACCCGGTTACCCCAGTCCTCGCTCCAGTGAAGGCTTCTTCTCCAGCCCCCAACACAACCACTTCCCGGTAAGCCACCACACACACACACACACACACACACACACACACACACACACACACCCCCCCCCACACACACACACACATCTTTAGCAATGAGGAAACTGGGCTCCTCTGTTCGTTCTCATTCACCATGGCAGCAGCAGTGTTTTCCTCTGACTCTCAGAGGTTTCAGGCTGTAACAGCTGCACTCCGCAGTGGTACAGAAAAAGATGGAGGAATTCAGGTGGCACTTATATTCAACTTTATGATCAAACATGGTGTAACCTAACAGCATCTTTTAATAAAGAAACCACTGCTTGTACTTGTTCAGGAAAGATCCTGAGATAACCAGTGTTGGGCTATTTGGTTATCTGGCTTTTCAGATGGATAGAAATTTTGTCAGTTTCAAGAAATTGGGAAAGTTTGCATGAAAAAAAGACTGTCGAGCTGAAATACTGTACAGTTCTCTTGTTTTCCTAAAATCATGTAAGGACTTGTCTGGAACAAGTTTCTAAATGAATCCATAAATTATACACTGGAAAAGTCACCTTGTATAAATCATCCTTTGACGTATCAAAAGGATGTCTGTCTCTGAAAGTCCCGGGTCATAACCATCAACCCAATAAAGTCAGTGTTTAGTCTGGATTAACTCAGAGGACAGATTGTCAGACAGACATGTGTCAAAGTCAGAAAGAGAAATGTGAAGGCAGAGAAAACGAGAGAGACTTCCAGCGCAGTTATTCCTCTCCTCATAAACCGAGCAGACAGCAGGCATTTCCTGTAGTGCTAAAAGCCACACACGCACACACGCACACACACACACACACACACACACACACACACACACACACACACACACACACACACACACACACACACACACACACACACACAAACACACACAAATCAAAGCCACTCTCCAGCTCTTATGGCAGTAAGCTGCTCTCTCTCCCGTCCTTATAAGGAGTGAGTAATTCAAACTGCTACTCAAGTCCATCTTGATCATATCATAGGTTAGAATAACATGTATGTATTTTGGTATGTATCACACACCAGGCTGAGAAAAGTGCCCTAAAAAGGCTTCTTGAATTCTGTGAGGGCGGGTGCCGTCATCTTCATATCATGGTTTGTTATTATCCATGATTTATTTATTGGGATCAGCAGCTTTATTTCACAATTACTCCTTTATTACTCACTGTGATTATTTTATCAGGCAGCGCTTTCCGTGTGTGTTCTATATGATAAACTCGATAAACTTTAGCGAACAGCCATAAGAAATAGCGAAGAAAGTCAACATTTGTTATTCCTCCTTTATTTGCATGTTATATATTTTTTTGTTTTTCTTATTATATCAGCGTATTGCTTTCTATGGATCGTTTCAGCCCTCAGATTTCCCTGTCCCTGGTTTTGTGCTATGCCATACAAATGCCAAGAAAAAGCAAGTATGGAAAAGAATGAGGACTTTGCACTCTGTGTTCATTCCTCCATCATTAATCATTTGTATTGTCCTCTCTGGCTGTTCCTGTATTTCTCTCCATCTGTTCACCTCTAGCCATCAGCCCATGGGGGTGCAGGAGGAGTTGGAGGCAGCTACCCTCCTGCTGATTCCTGGAATCAGCACAGACCTGAACATACTGCACTGTGGAGCCCGAACATGGAGGTGCACACGCGTACACACACACACACACACACACACACACACACACACACACACACAACAGGGAAACCTACTGAAATTACATAAATTCAAATTTATCCCTTCAAATATATCTAGTAGCCCATGTATTTGACATGGTCCATCGTCATGGCACAGTTTGAGCAATCATACGAGACACCTCAACTTTTTAACATCTTGAAGTGAAGAAAAGCAATTTATGAGAGCAAAAATTCCCATTTAACCACTTGTGTTTTCTGCAGGACGGTGGATGTGTCGGCCAGGCGATGATGGAGGAGAGGTTAATGATGCAGCAGCAACAGATGGAGGACGACCAGCGGTGGCTGGAGCAGGAGGAGAGCTTCATGGTAATTCAAATGCATGAACACGGAGTTATTTATATGTAAGCTACTTCACTTTTTATCCCTGGACTGTTTTCTAATTATAAGCAAAGCACCTCCTCTGGTATCAACCCTCGAGGTCGAGCTGGTGTTTGTGGGTATGGGTCCTGAAGAGACTTTGCACTTGCCATCTCCATTGTAGAGAGTTAGGGAACCAAAACAGCATAAATAGCAGTAAGCAGTCTGCATGCATGCTAGAGAAAGCAATAGCAAATTGGAAAGGTTATCCAGTTATCTAGCACTGTTGTCAGAATGGTCAGTTTTCTGTCGTGGTGTTTTAAAACAGAAAATCAATATGTGGTTAGATATTAAAACAAAGAACCGAACTCACTGTCTTACATTAAAAACATAAAATTAAAAAACGCTTTCTGACTGCAAACGACAGGATGGGTCAACAAAAAAATACAACAAATTTGTAAAAAATAAAATGTTGCCCTAAATCATTACTTCTTCCACTCAGTTAAAATCTCTTCATGTGCATTGTTGTTGCCAGATGAGCTGCAGAAAATATTTTTCAGATCTTTGAACTGGCTCAGTTGTGCGTGCGTCTCATCAGACGCGGAAACATCCCCCAAAAGGAGCCAAAACACTGCTTTACCAAAACAAGTCTGTTTTTCTTCTCTCTTCAGGTCAGATTGTTTCTTCTCTCACTTTGAGGGGCTGCTTTCAGGTTTGAGCCAAATGTAGGGTGCGTTGAAGGACAGAAAGAGTGCAGGAAAAAAGCACACATCAGTCATGTCCCCCTTTTTCTTTTTTTCTTTTTTTTTACTATCTTCGAGATGTCTGGTCAGCTTGCCATGATTGAAGTGCATCTTTACTGCTTCATTGAACAGGACATCTGTCAGGGCAGACCAGGCAGACTAAATTGCTGATATCTTATTTAACTAGATTATTTCTAGGCTGTGGAAGTGGACAAAAGAGGAAAACATTAGGTGGCTAAAAAACTAAGCAGACCTGCCTTATTATCCAAACTTGGAGCTTGCTGCTCGGAGGTTGTGAAAATTTTAACTCGAACACAAAAATAGTGGGGAGGAGGAGAATGTCGCCTAAAATAGTTGGACAATGGCAGGTTTATACCAGCTTTCTTCATTCAAAATGGAGGGAAAAATAGTTATTTACTTTTAACCTTCCCCGGAAATACAACAGAATAAGATATTTTACCAGACATCTTCTGACATAAAAACGATCCTGCTGCTTCCTTGTGATCTGTTATCTGTAAATCTATTTGAATGTTGTAAATTTCCCATTATATGCCACTGCAGATTTGAAAAAGTTAGCTTTAAAATTGAAATCATATATGCTTTTGCAGAATAAAACCCTTTGAGAAACAATGAGATTGTTTTTCAAAGAATCAACAGAGGCAGATGTAGGTTGTAACTGATCCGAATACATGAGTAGTGACAAGATGATGAAATATCAATGAACCTTCATGACAAATTGCAGTTTTTGTATAATGTGTGTGCGCTGTGGCTTTTTTTTTTTTTCCGAAGATCTTTCTTAAAACACATTTTGCAGGAGAATCTGAGTGAGAGCAGCTGTAATGTATTTTTTGGGGGGACAAGTGGGATTTTTAGGGATGGATGAAGCTTAATGGAGCTTAATTGAGACAGAATGAGTGCTGAAATATTATACGGAGTAAAATTAGAGGAAACTTTGTGATTAATGAGTGTAAAATCAACAGGAGAGTCAAAGAAAGAAGAGAAAAGCAAAGAGGACAGAGGTAGGGAGAAAGGAAGTGGGATTGGCAAGAGGAATGGAGAGGGAGGAACGAGCAAGGAGTTAACCATCAGAGGGAAAGAGAGGGAGAAGCACAGAGATGGAAAAGAGTGGGAGGGAGAGGAACAGAGAGGAGAGAGAGGCAGTTGGATCTTTTCTCTCCAGGATTTTGTCTCTGGCTCAGTGGAGCTTTTCCTTCTCTGGAAAAACTTTCTCTTTCCCCTCTTCCTCCCCCTCCATTCTTCTCTCAGTTTTTCTCTCTTTCTCCGGACATTCTTCCGTGCCGTCTCCCAGTTTCTCCGTCCTTCATTCCTAATTTTCTTTTAAATAGTTTCTCTCTCTATGCATTGAGCTGTTCCATCTTCCATCTCTGGCTATTATACTAATTTCCGCCCACCTTTCGATGGCCTCCACTCTCTGCGTTCCTCCTCCCGTCGTCTTCAGCCTCTACTCTCCCAGGATGCATCTCTTCAAGGCGTGCTTCACCAAAACGGTACTGACAGAGCAGGAGCTGGAGTTATACTTGGTTTTAGCAGTGCAGAAGTGGAGGAAGTTTTGTAATATCAACGGATGCTTCAGTTGTGAAGCTATCTGTGTGAAAAGGATGGTGTTTGTGTACTTGATGATGATGTTGACTTTCAGGGGTAGTGTAGGTGGAAAGATTACTGCAGGTGGTCGTCATTGATGGAATTTAAGTTCTGCAAAAAGATTTTGCTGGTTCAGTTGTAAATGTTTCTCTTGAAAGGTGGTGTTTGGTCAGGAAATAGAAGCTGTTTTTTGTTTTTTTTTCATTTCCATAACCTGCAGGTGACTGCGAAACTGAATATACTCGGGTTTTTTTTTTTTTTTATCATATTTGTCTCGTTGTCAATACCCAAAGCTTTTTGATGGGAATCTTTTAAAAACAAGATTGGAAATCAAAGTCAGAAGGTTATTTTATTACTATACCACCTGCATATGTTTTTTCGAATGTATGCTTTGATTTAGTGTTATGTTAAAGTTGTTTTGTTTTTTTTGTCTTCCCTGCAGAAGGCAGAGTCCAGGAACAGCAGGGGAAGCATCGACAGAGAGGACGGCACACTACAAGCACCGGTCAGTCACTCTGGGTGTACAGATACCAATATGAACATTTTGTCGTTAATTTCCATTGAAAGTAGATTCGCCTGTGGTTTGTTGAGCTGCAAGGAAGTTAAACGGACTTTTCTGTCGCGGACACTCAGATCTTGATGGATTGAGGAATGCTGAGAGGTGAAATTTAGTTTGTCAAATGCTGGCAAGTCTAAGAAAGAGAGAAAGTGACGGAGCGGTAGCAGAGATTTTAGCAAAAGCAGAGAAAGACTTAAAAGACGGGGAACCAGAGGAAGGCAGAAGGAATGCATTCAGTCCAAACGACAGACAGAGGGAGAAGAAGACAAAGTATTTCTGTCTGTGTGCCATGAAGGGCACTGCCTACATACCAACCACTAGACCACAGAGGACTCATGGGAACTTTAAACCCAGAAGCACTGCAAATGTACTGCAAACGAGGGTCAGAATATCCTGAAGCTGAGGCAAAATCTCAGCTTCAGCTTGATCGTGTTGCTGTAGCAGAAAAGTGACGTTGCATGTCACAATTCTCGGTGTAAAAGCAGCTTTGACCGTGGTGGAATATTTTCCAATATTTATCTCATATAAACAGAATTATATTTACTTTTTTGCTGATGTTTATTCTCTTAATGAAAGAGTTTGTCTTTTAATGACCTCTTGTATGTGTTTGTGTCTGCACAGGGTGGAAGCCAGCACATCTACCAGCCTGTAGGGAAACCAGGTAAGAGAACGTAACATACTGACATTTAAAAGGAGGAATAACACGGAGTGTAAAAAAACTCAGTTATGACTAAAAATGTTGCCTTTTAAAATTGTATGTAAAAAGTAATACATTCATGTTAGGCTTGCGGTTGAAAGAAAATATATAATAAATGCATTTCCGGGTCATTATTCTTGACACATTAGCATGTAAGCAGTTGAAGCAGGTCATGGTCGTGTTAATTTAAATTACTTTTATAAAAAAATAAAAAAAAAACTGTAGTTTCATCTTTTTTTTTTAACATGTCTCATGTTTTCAGTGTTAAATTAAACATAAACTACAGTAAAGCTGTGAAAAGTATAATATTTTTCTCTAAAATATTGTGGCATTAGTTGTTGTTGAATTAGTTGTGTGTATTCAGGCCCTGTTAGCATGTATGCCACTTAACATGCTTGGATACTCCATAAAAATGATACCAGCATTCTTCTCTCCTTCCAGAACATGTGGCTCCTCCGAAGAAGCCGCCCCGCCCCGGAGCTCCTTGTCACCTTGGCAACCTGGCCAGTCTCTGCCCTGTAGACAGCTACAACGAGGGGGTTAAGGTACATATGAGCACATGCACGTACATAAACTCAAACAAGGACTTATAGTTTACAAAATGATCCAATGGAAGCTGATTAAGATCATTTCTGTACAGAAAACGTCTTCCCGTTGCATTTAATGGCTGTTCTGTATTTTTATTTTTATTTTTTTATTTTTTTTTTTGCGTTAACTTGCACGCTTGGTTTGGACACTCTGGCAATAGTTTTTGATTTGACTGTTTGTGCTGATGGGTTGCATGCCGTGCTATGTCATGCCTTGTCTGTTGTTGGCTTTGGCCCTAATTTACTGTCCCTCTTCTCTCCCCCTACACTCCTTCTCCCCCTTCTGCTTTTAACATCTACCCTTCACCCATTTCACACCCTGTCATCTTCTTCTTTTTCTTACCCTCATTTTTTTTTCTTCCCCTCCACCTGTTACTCTGTATCCACACGTCATCCAATTCCTCTGCCCCCCCTCAACCTGCACACTCCAATCCCCTTTCAACCTCCTCCCCCTATCCACCCAACCACAACTCCCTCTCCTCCTCATAGCCGTGGAGGGTAAGCTGATCTATGTGTGTCTGTTATCATTGTAGAGTTAGTTAGCTCTTAGTTGCCGTCACTTTCATGTGCAGAGAAGCTTTTATCTGAATTTTAGTCATTTTTCTTCACCGGAGGCAGAACAGGAAAAAAACAAAAAAAAACACATGACATTGTTATTGGCACCACAGGTTGAATGTTTGTGAACCACTGGTTATAAACTGGTGACATTAACAATGTTTGTATATTTAAACATTTCCTTCTGGTGAAGAAAAATAAAGCTAAAGCTTCAGAATCACCATAAATTAGCGAAGGTCAGTAGAAGTGTAGTAAACTGATCGTTGGGTCTCTGATGATGCTTAGTTAGATAGTGAAATTAATCAAATCATTAACTGATTATAGGTTTGGTGCAGAAGAAATATCAACTCAAAAGTTAAGAGTTTTTTTCACTGTAGAGTCAGAAGAATTAGTCTCCCAGCATTACAGATATTTTTGTAATGTTGTTGTACTGTGACTGATTTTTAATTCACAAGACATGTTTTTTTTTTTTTTTTTTTTTTTTTTTTTATCAAATTCAACTCTCTCATTAAAATGGAGGCTTAGAAATAACTTTAACCTTTCTTTGACTGCCTCCACATTACTGCACCACACCATTTAAAAGTTAAATTAGTAGCTTTGTGAACATTAATTCAACCTGCATTAAGTGTTTTTGGACCAGCAGTGGTCAGAAATACAAAAACAAACTCAAAAGATATCAAATCATTGGTTTTGCTTGAAAAAAATGACTTTCTTAAACCTTCACAGACATCCAGAGCTTCAGAGTGAAAATCTCTTAACGCAGGTTGAACTTTGAGTCTGTCATACTAACAACCCGTCATACTCCTCACTCACTGTAGAAAAGTCGAGGTATCTTAGTATTTAGCTGAAAATGCATGCGGATAGAAAAAAAAACAACCATTGTCTCTAGTGGTGTTTTTTTTTTTGTTAGCAAATGCTGCCACCCACAGTCGGTTGTTTGAAACTGCATCAACTTGTACTGACTACGGCAGAAGAAAGAGCTGTGGGCAGTTTAAGTAACAACCAGCGACATTTCGCTTTGTTTGAAAATGCAATTTCTAAAATACATTCACATTAAATCATATCAAAAGTGGTTTGCGAGATAAGGGAAAAGTCTTGCCGGGTAACGCTGGTGGTCATGCTGTGGTTTATTGGCACAGCTGCAGCCTCAGGAGATCAGCCCGCCACCCACCGCCAACTTGGATCGCTCGAACGACAAAGTGTACGAGAACGTGACAGGACTGGTTAAAACTGTGATCGAGATGTCCAACAGGATTCAGCCTGCGGCACCGGAGGAGTACGTCCCCATGGTCAAGGTAGGGCTCGGTCACCGTCAGCATCCTCTTCAGTGGTCGCTGGGGCTTTGTGTTACGCAGATAAAAGCTAATATTTCTATAAAGTATTGAGACAAAAATTTTGAAAGTCTGATGAAGCCTTGAAAATTCATTTAAGATTGGTGCACGTGTGTGCGCGCATTTTGGCAGGAGGTGGGTCTGGCTCTGAGGACTCTACTAGCCACAGTGGACGAGACCATTCCTGTCCTGCCGGCCAGCACACACAGAGAGGTAAACACGCACACGCACACACACACACACACACACACACACACACACACACACCATTAAAAGTTGATATTACATTACATTTAGCTGATGCTTTTGTCCAAAGCGACTTACAATAAGTGCATTTCAACCACGAGGGTACAAATTCAGAACAACAACAATCAAGAAAATACAATTTTCTTCAAGAAAGCCAAACTTTCTTGCTTGCTGACTTGCTGTCAGTAAGTGCCATTTTAAGCGCTACTAAAGTTCTACTGTTCAAGGTAAAGTCTGAAGAGGTGTGTTTTTAGTTTGCGGTGGAAGATGTACAGAGTTTCTGCTGTCCTGATGTCGTTGGGGAGCTCATTCCACCATTTAGGAGGCAGGACAGCAAACAGTCGTGATTTTGTAGAGTGTTTAGCTCGCAGCGAGGGAGCGACAAGCCGATTGGTAGAAGCAGAGCGGAGTGAACGGGCTGGGATGTAAGGTTGGACCATGTCCTGGATGGACACTGGACCCGATCTGTTCGTCTTGAAACGGATGCGGGCAGCTGCTGGTAACCAGTGAAGGTGATATGTCAGTTGAAATTAAAAAAGAGTTTCCATGGACACAAATCAGGAGGGACAACCTTGGTAAACTATCCTTTATACTGTATAATTGATTGATAATGTGTAGACTGGATTCCATTCAGCTGTTTGCTCGACATTGTCATGACTCAGCGGGACACCTGACGAGAACAGACAAATTGTTCATGTTATTGGTATCGCTAATAATTGTTTCTACTATGTCAAGTCAAAATGTGAAGTTACCGAAACCATCCAGGGGTTCCAGTGGTTTTCTGTTTACTATCTCGCACTAAACCGTACACTTGTGAACATCACCACTTGTTTGTGTAAACAGTGTGGCAGCTAAGGCTAACAGAAAGAAGCGTAGGGGGTCTGAAAAGGAGGATAAAGTATCTTCTCTTTGAAGTGACAGATTCTGTCTCTTAACTTCAAGGAATGTGTGATATTGAAGGCCGAGCACACCCACACTGGTGTTTCCACTTATTCAAGCTCACTATGCCTCTGCTCAGGTTCAACCTGGCTGGAGTTCTGCTGAAATGAAAGGTCACCACTTGGTTTCTCACGATTATAACTCGGTTGCCTAACTGCAATTCACTGAGCAGGTTGCAATCATTTTGCGTAATCGTTTCCATTCATCTGTTTAAAAACAGCTGAATGAAACGAAAAATAAATGTCAGATTTCCATCACTGGTTCCATGTTGTTTTGAACCGTTTGAGGTGAGACTGCCGTTCTTTTAATAATGACATCTCGTGTCACGATTGACAAAAACATGGGTTTTGTTGCGCAGCCAAACAACACAGCAAATACATGGCTCTTCTTCCTCAGAAAAGTGTCATTATTAAACTATGAATAGGCTTACACTATAACAGTGGCATAAAATGAAGAGAAAATTTTTATTAAATTGCTAATCAGTTATTTGTATGACAATAATCGTCAATTGATCGTTTATGGTCACGACAGCAACAGTTACCGCACTTCACGAAGCGATCAAAATGAAGGTGTATCTTCTCCCACTCAAGCAGACGCAGCAGTCAGATAAATGAATGTAGACCAACGGTCCTCAGACCGTGAGTGTAGAGTTAGATACTCTTTTTAAAAAAAAAAAAAAAAAAACTGCTTTTATCGTGTATTGAAGGGGCCCAGAAGGTGCTGATAATGTTTTATATATTTAGTTTTATTTCTTTTATGTTCCTCCTCTTTTGAAAAGGATCGTTACGACGTGCGATCCTGACATTTTGTTTGCACTCTCACAGATTGAAATGGCCCAGAAGCTGCTGAATTCAGATCTGGCAGAGTTGATAGGGAAGATGAAGCTGGCTCAGCAGTACGTGATGACGAGGTGGGGACAAACACATCGTACATGTTTTACCGTTTTATTTTTTACTGCGGTGATCACACAGTAACTGTTTCCTGTCTTCTGAACAGTTTACAAAAGGACTACAAGAAACAAATGCTAATGGCAGCTCACGCCCTCGCAGTCGACGCCAAGAACCTGCTGGACGTCATCGACCAATCACGGCTCAAGATGATCAACCAGACCCGCCCACATTAGCCCAGGATCCAATCAAGCCGGAGTTTTTTTTTTTTTTTTTTTTTTTTTTGCCGCAGCGCGTCCAGATGCAGGACAGGGAAGGAGGGGCGGAGAGCGTGATAGTTCTTGGTCAATAAATAGGAGATTGGACAATGTGATGGATATTTGAGATGACAAGAAGGAACTGATGGAGCGCAGACATCAGAAACAATCAACCCCTCCTCTCCTCCCTCGAACATTCACCGCTTCCCTGCTCTCTGGAAACAGACATGTTTTTGGTCGATATCGTGTTGTTTTGTACTTAAGTTGCATCATTGGCTTTTGTATCCAGAGACACAACTCTCCTCTCCCATCACGTATCCTCAAAGATCCTTTTTTTTTTTTTTTTAAATCACCCCTTACTTTTAATCTTTTAAGACAGTGGATCCATTAAAGGTTTCGGAGGCTCACTTGAAGGACTGCGCAGGTGTTTTGGTGAATGGACGCGCCAAGATTTGCCACACAAACACACAACTAACTCTCTCCATGTACAGGATGTGACAACTGGAACTGAAGAGCCAGCATGAGGAGGATCATGAAGATGTTTTCATAATGTTGTTGTTTAAACGTGCTTTTATATCATTAATTATTATTACTATTTTCAGCCTCGACTCTTGCAGTTTGTCTCATTAGGTTTTCAGTCTTCCTCTTGAACTTTTTATGAGCAGAAATTATTTCAGCTTATTACAGCTGCTCATAAATGTCATAAGTTCATCCTTTTTTTCCCCCCTCCTCCCTCTCTAGATCTCTTTATCTCAGGCACCAAGAGATGGCATGAACGCTGAATTTTGAAGAACCAACTAAATGTCTTTTTTTTTTTTTTTTAAATGGAAAAAAATATAAAAACTGCCACAGGCCACTTTTTAAGTTAACTTGCATAGTAAATATACAAAGAAGCTCTATTTTTAACACATTTCTGAGGCATGAATTGTTAGTGAATAGTGGAGAGGGATGAACAGGAAGGAGAGCGGAGGAGACACAGCTGACAAGTGGAGGGAGGGTGTTTTTTTTTTTTTTTTTTTTTTAATAACAATGGAGGTGTTCATTATAATTTACAGTAGTACATTAGTACTTAGCTAGTAATGCCAAATGAACTGCATTCGACACAAAAGTAATATTTCATTTAAAATGCTCGAATATTGCTTGACTTGATAACACAAGAGCAAGTTTAGAAACAGTCATTTTTATCAAAATTTCCTCAAAAAACAAAGTAAAGATTATGACGTTTGCTGCGTATATTGAGCCCATGTGTGTTGTTTCAGAAGTGAGCTTGTTGGTCCCTGTTCATGGGGTTTATGATTTAAAATATCCCACATAGCCCCCCCCCCCCCCACCCCGCCCCTTCCACCCCATCTTTTCTACCTCCCTCCACTGGAGTTATTTATTCTTGTATTAATTCTCTTCTTCCGGTCTGCCAGCGTACATTTCTCCCTGTTATCTGTCCTTCCCTTCAGCTCGGTCTTCCTCTCCTCCCTCTCTGATTCTCTCACTGTTACCTCTTCACTGAGGTGAGCAGTATTCTCAGGAAGGAGACACGTGTACAGTTGCTAAACCAAGCAAATAAAACACTGTTATTATGAAAGAAGCATCACTGCCTGTTGTCTTTTTTGTTGTTGTTGTTGTTTTTTTTTGTCTTGTTCCCTGTTCTCTTTCTCGTCATGTTAATTTTGGTCATTTATAATTCTACATTCAGACTTATTACCCACATTTAAAGTCCTGCATGCATTAACAAAAGCTGTTTGAGTGGCAACATCCAAATGATTTAAATACAACCTTAAACTTTTATACACTTATTTTAATTTGGAATGCTACAAAAAAAGTATTTTAATTATTATGAAAAAATACAGCAGGCAAACAAAAACCGAGAATAAGATCCATTCAAAGTTCCTCTGACTGATGGAGCGCATCGCTGTGCTCCAACGTTGAGGAAAAACCTTTTACTTCAGATTTATTTTCCTATTTTTTTCTTGTCAAATATTACTGGCTTGGACTTTTTGGACATAAACAAAACAATTCAAGAGATTTTCCGTTCAACTCGCTTCATAGTTGATGTTCGATTTTTAAACCTCTAAGTTAATGGAGTCCAGAGCTCGGAGATAATGAGAAATGCAGGTACAACGCAGCATAACAAGGCTGGTTAAGATTCAACTTTTATGTTTTTTGTTTCATATTCCACATTTTGTCTCTTTTCATGCACCTGTTTTTTTTCCCCTCTGTAGCATTAGCCTGCAAAAGCAAAATGTGCCCCGTTAGCTAAGAGCCTGTTTTGATAATGTTACTGAATTAACATTTAAATATTTACGTTTGATAAGTGTTACGGGGGAGTTTGACTCTTATTTCCACCTAATATCCACAGAGGCGGAATGGAAGCCTATAATAGGTGCATAAAAAGTCAAGTTGAAAATGTTTTTTACTTTAAAAAAACAATAACAAAAAAAACCTGTTTCCTGAACCCCTCCTCACAGTCAAGCAATTCAGATGTCCTCTGTGGACTTGTCCTACTGCTGGCCACACCGTGTCCCCGACCGTCCCCAGTCTCGCTGGACTCGGCTCGCCATCCTGGACTCTTCCAGGTTCTATCTGTATCTTAAAACCAACCTACACAAACAGTGCAGACTAATACATGATTATGTTCATTTCCTGTTTCGAACATGAGACCTCATTAACTTCTCATCTTTAACACCTTATCATGTATAACCAACTACTAAGGGTCATATTTTGGTCGTCTGAAATATATAAAAAAGACATACTATAGCTTGTCGTCCAAAATATGAAAAAAAAAAAAAAAGTCATACAATACTATGTCGTCCAAAACATGACAAAAAAAGTCACGTCAACATGCTATAGTATGACTTTTTATTCATATTCCGAACATATATATATATATATATCATTAATATTATTATTATACTATAATATAATAAGACTTTTTTTTCCATATTCATTCATTCATAACATTCTTATTTTGGATGGTAGTATTTTTTTGGGAGGCACAGTAGTACAGTGGATAGCAATGTTGCCCCCTAGTGAAAAGGTTGCGAGTTTCATGCTGGCATGCATGACATACTCCAATATTACTTTTTTTCATATTTTCAACGACATACTATAGTATGACTTTTTTTTTTTCCAGATTTTGGACGACATGCTATAGTAGGACTTTTTCCTCATATTTAGACGACATACTATAGTATGACTTTTTCTTCATATTTCAAACATATACATATATATATGTTATTAATATTATTATTATCATAATATAATATGACTTTTTTCCCCCCAAATTCATTCATTCATAACATATTTTGGATGGTTAGTATTAGTTTGGGAGGCACAGTAGTACAGTGGATAGCAATGTTGCCCCCTCGTGAAAAGGTTACGAGTTTCATGCTGGCATGCATGACATACTCCAATATTACTTTTTTTCATATTTTCAACGACATACTATAGTATGACTTTTTTTTTTCCAGATTTTGGACGACATGCTATAGTAGGACTTTTTCCTCATATTTAGACGACATACTATAGTATGACTTTTTCTTCATATTTCAAACATATACATATATATATGTTATTAATATTATTATTATCATAATATAATATGACTTTTTTTCCCCCAAATTCATTCATTCATAACATATTTTGGATGGTTAGTATTAGTTTGGGAGGCACAGTAGTACAGTGGATAGCAATGTTGCCCCCTCGTGAAAAGGTTACGAGTTTCATGCTGGCATGCATGACATACTCCAATATTACTTTTTTTCATATTTTCAACGACATACTATAGTATGACTTTTTTTTTTCCATATTTTGGACGACATGCTATAGTAGGACTTTTTCCTCATATTTCAAACATATACATATATATATGTTATTAATATTATTATTATCATAATATAATATAATATAATATAATATGCCTCTTTTTTTCCCAAATTCATTCATTCATAACATTCTTATTTTGGATGGTAGTATTTTTTTGGGAGGCACAGTAGTACAGTGGATAGCAATGTTGCCCCCTAGTGAAAAGGTTGCGAGTTTCATGCTGGCATGCATGACATACTCCCAATATTACTTTTTTTTTCATATTTTCAACGACATACTAATGTATGACTTTTTTTTCATATTTCCAACGACATACTATAGTATGACTTTTTTTTTTTTTTCATATTTTCTACAACATACTTGACTTTAAAAAAAAAAAAAAGAATAAAGGACATAACATGACTTTACAGCTGCAGATATCAAATGGTCAGTGCTTGTACAGCCTTTTATCACCTTGGCAGTGTCAAAGCTGTTACTGTTGTCAATTCCTCCATTCATCATGTAGTTTCACAGGATCGACCTGCCAACCTTCAGGTGGTGAACCTGCTCTACCAGTTGAGCCACAGTCACCCACAACATTTGCAGACACTGCTCTGAACACATTGATGTCCGTACAACAGACACTTACAACGACATAGATCATCCAACCTGCCTGTCATGTTCAGGTTTGTACCATGAAACATTTCATCATCAATACGCAACATGCCAACACATACAATACATGGTTCGGTCATGGACATGACTCCAACGTAACCCGCTCCGGACCAGGTTAAGTTTGCAGCATCAGTTACCATGGTGATCTAGTCAGCTTCGTGACACTGACAACCCTGGCTTTAGTCTCAACATACCTCGCTAACCCACTAATCTCGCTTGGTAGTACACCCCTCAGAGTTGTTGTTTTTAAAGTAGATTAGTGGGACAATAGATATTGAAATTTATCATGGAGAACTAAAGGGTCTGGAAAATAATATAATAATCGAATAATCGTTGCAGATGAAATGTAGTGAAAAGGAAGTATTTGCCAGGAAGTGTTACGTCAGTCTACTTAAGAGCAGCGCTTGAGTAAATCTACTTTGTGACTGCAACTGAAGCTACAACGTCAACAGCAACAAATTGTGACCCTGGCTGTGTTAGAAATTACAGTGAGCGTTTGCAGCCTGAGGTCTGTGCTGTTTAGGGTCCAATCTGTGGTTTTATATCAGTTTTCATGCATTAAAGAGAATGGAGATTCCTGTGTTCTGCTCACGCATTTAATGCCCAAGGCATCTTGTTTGCGTCCCTGTGCTCAAACACAATTTGCCTATTTGACTGCCCATAAGTCTAAGTGTATTGGACATGAAGGAGATGCTGATAACAACAAGCCAGACTGCCGTCCAGTGGTTATAGAGGGTCCTGCAGGTGATCTTAAAGGCGTTATTGCCTCAACTCACCCTGACTAGAACTATACTTCTACATGTGGAGGTATTATCAGATTACAGTTTTCACAACTTTTGTATTCTATTCTTCCCTCAACATACTCAAACTGAACTCATGACTATATTCATGCATCAGTGCAATTCAAGCCTTGATCCAAATCACAGAAATTTATTTGGATGCAAAAGCTGTATTATGCAAGAAAAATGCAACATGAGAAGATGCATATTTACAAGAAACAATGCACGTTAGTAATCACACATTGGCATGGACAGTGTAAACAGAAATTTACTGTACATTAAAATTGGATGTACTGTTGAAAAGCAAGATAAAAGGGGGGGAAGGTAAATCAGGATACGGCTGTGCTTCCACAATAGGAAGATGTTTAAATCGGTGATGATATTTAAAATCATCAGCCAAACTAAAACCACAATACAGTGACACACCTTCAATAGTGTCATTAAAACATGAAAGCACTTAAGTCACTGGGTAGTGTGTTGTGGAACATTGGACATGCTTTATTTCAGAACTTTTCACAATTTATTTAAACATCTCACATATACAAAATAGGTACAATAGACTTTGTGGTGTCATTTTTTTGAGAGAGAGAGGCCGCCGAAAAACCATTCAGAACGGGATGAAATATGTGCTGTCAGTATGAACACTGGGCGTGGGGGTTGGAAGAGTTAAAAAGCCTGAAAAGACAAAACAAAACAAAACAAAAAAAACCCTCTAGAAAAAACAAAAACAAAAAACAAAACAAAAACCAGACATCAGGTTCAGAAACATTCCACCTGCTTAAAGTGGGGGAGTATCAGGGGACGAATGCAAGACTCCTCAAACGTCAATACAAAGTAATACAGTAAAAAAAAGTGGTTTGCTCCACAGCTGCATATTAGCACCATAGATCTCGGCTTCAAGTACCTGCGCACCTTCCGATATGGGACAAAGCTCGAAGCATTAGAAGTCTGAACATCTCGGTTGTGGACCCAGGTTTTGTCAATAGTATTTTCTTTAGGTACAGGCATGAGGTAGTTTAAACCTTTTTTTCATGGAAATTGTGGTTTTAAACCTCCTCTTTGGAAGATATACAAAGACCACAAAGTGATGCATACTCTCAGCGTTTTTATTACACTTCTTTTATTTTTTACAAAAGGATGACATGATGTCCCACAACAAGGTGTTTTCCCGCGTCCCTTTGGGTTGCTGTATTAATTTGCATTGCACAAACGCTCCGTTTAGTCCATTCAGTCCTCTCCGATAGTTGCCCATCATAAGCAAGTGGATGCGCAGAGAGAAATCAGCATTCAGTATAAAAAAAAAAACAACACAGAAAGAAGGGCAGAGATTTTTGTTTTTTTTTCGTTCTTTCTCTCTTTTTGGTGTTAATTTAACATGAGTCTATTTATTTGAAACAGACTGGGCCAATGTCCAAACCAAACTCCTGATCAGCTCCACCAATGTCCAAAGGTGCAATGTCGAGGATGGGCAGGCGAGATGGTTTATTCGTTCTGTACTCAATCACTGTCTTGCTCCACTCACCAGTGTGTCTCTGCAGGGGTAAAAGAAGGAAAGGAGAGATTTAATAGCAGAATGATGCTGTCAAGACTAAACAACGCAAACCACAAAGCTGTAACACAGATCAGCTGTGTCTTGCAACACAATAACAGCTTTAAAACATCACAGAGCAATGACCGAGCAAGACGCGCAAAGATACAAAACGCTACTCACAGTGCAGCCGTCCTCCAGCACGGAGAAGGTGAAGCGGCTGTTGCCCTCAGCTCTCAGCTCCACGTCGTTGGAGCCCTGGAGCACCACAGCCTTCTTCAGGTTTCCGCTCTCACCATCCATGTAGGCAACGCTGTTCTTGCAGTGGTAGGTGACGTTCTGGCTGGCCTGGTTGGACAGCAGGCGCATGAAAGCCAGCTGGGTGGCCATGCTCTGGTGGCTGAGGGTTTCATCGTTGTAGGTGAACTGTAAGAGGGGAAAGTAAAAACAATGACTATTTTGTATGAAGTGAATATTACATTGGTGATTTCCTGGTCTTGTTTGATTGTGTGGTGTTAAAATGGTTTGATTTCAAATAAAGAAACATGCCTCCTCGCTCACCTCAGTACCACCGTTGATGGTCTCTCCGAACCAGACGTGCTTCTTGCCCTCGGTGCTTCTGTACCAGTTCTTTTGGGCGATGCTCTCAGGGTGGGCATAGATGCAGGTCTCGCGGGTGGTGAAGTCGCAGAAGACCTTGATGGCATCGTTGATGCAGCCCTGGTTGGGGTCAATCCAGTAGAATCCTACAGAGCAGGAAGAAAACATAGTCAAACCAATGGGAAGACAGTAGTTTTACCTTTTTGTTTTTATTTAAAGGCATAACTGAATAAATTAAACACATGGGAGCCAATAGACATCAAAACCTTCCTAAATGTGGGACTATATTTGAATCAAGGAACTTTCAGATAAAGTGGCGCTTACCGCTGCTCCAGTCGGGGTGGCTGAGCTTGATGTCACGGCAGGTGCGGGCGGGGTTCTTCCTGGATCCCTCGGGGGTGAGCAGGTTCTCGATCTGAGTGTTGAGTGACTTGATGGTGGCATCAACCTCGTAGTCCTTGGCTCTCAGAGCGGGCTGATCAGCTCTGTACTCATCGTATCCAGAGACATCGTATCCACCACCAGCAGGGCCAGGAGGTCCGGGCAGACCGGGAGATCCAGCAGGACCCTAAGATGGATAAGACAGCGGCTTGATATGGACATAACAGCTGCAGTCGGATCCTTTGCAGGGGGAGCCATTCATGTATAATAGCACTAAACTGGTTTAGAAATGATCAAAAAAATGTTTAGGAAGATGACAAGCTGAAAAGAGTTGAGCTTACAGCTGGTCCAGAGTATCCAGGGGCTCCACGAGCACCAGGAGCACCCATAGTTCCATGGCCGCCAGCTCTGCCGTCCTTACCAGCGGGTCCGTGAGGTCCAGCAGGTCCCTGAAGTGGAGATCATCACATTACACAGTCAAACGTTTATCTTTTGAGGGAAATCCTGTGTCATGTGCTGTCAAATTTAGAGGGGCTGTACGTAAGTATGCGCCTGCGTCAAACAGTGTGAATGTGACCTCAGTCAGTTCTGCTTATTTCTCATGATTACGTATTGAAAAGGGCACACAAAATCTTCACTGTAACTGCTGTGGATACAGATAGAAGAAAGACAACACTGGCATACTGAGAGCAATAAGGTTTCCACTCACTCTGGGTCCAGCGGGTCCGTTTTGTCCAGCAGGTCCACTGTCACCGGAGGGTCCCTGTAGGAGGAGAAAAAAATGTCACTGAATGTCACCGCAGTGACAGCAAGACGCTCTCTGGATGGCTCTAGTTACATCATGGTGCTATTACAAATATTTATATATATTTTTGGTGCATTTTTGTTGGTGTGCAGCTACTCACAGAAGGTCCAGGCATTCCCTGGAGACCAGGATGTCCACGCAGACCCTTCATGCCTCTCTCTCCCTTGTCTCCAGCACCTCCCTTCTCACCACGGGATCCAGCAGGTCCCTATAGACACATGTATGCACAGAGGCAGAGGCGTCAAGTCACTGGACTAGAGTACAATTTTTAATGCACTCAAGGAAGATTTATATGCTCTGAATGTAGAAAACTGAACACTATTCTGTCTGTCATTTCTAAGACCTTGTTCACTGTACTTACAGCAGCACCTCTAGCTCCAGCGGCGCCAGCAGGTCCAGTGGCACCTGAAGGTCCCTAAGGACAAAGAAAGAGAGGAATAAAAAAAAAAATAGTGAGTGAAGCAAGCAGATGATTGTGGGTGCATGTACCCTGAAAATGATGCTACTTGAAAAAAGGTAATTTAGAGATTTAAAATAATTACAGCTTCTCCACGGTTTCCAGGTCTGCCAGCAGCTCCGCTGGGTCCAGCAGGTCCAGGGGCACCAGCAAGTCCCATTGATCCAGCAGATCCAGGCTCACCACGATCTCCCTGTGTACGGTGGACAGGAGGACATGCAGGTCAGAGAACAGTGTACTGCAGGTGTGTGTGTGTGTTCTGAATATGGTTTAATGTGTTTACGAGGACATTACCTTGAATCCAGCAACACCGGGACGGCCAGGAGGTCCATCGTTACCAGAGTTACCCTGTGGAGGGAAAATAATATTAAAGTTCACATATTGGTTCCTGTTGGGCTACCATGTCGAATTGTAAAAAGTCCATTGACCAGTCTCATAAAGAAAAACAAGTCATTTTTAATTGAAGCTCTCGCATATATGTTGTTAAAATAAGTAATAATAAATGAAGTATATTCTCGTACTCTCTCCCACCTATTCAGAGGTCATTATTGCTGGTCACTGGGCTTCTTTTTTTAATAAGCTTGTCAAATCCTTACCTCACGTCCAGCCTCTCCCTGGGGTCCGGTCATACCGGGCAGGCCAATGTTGCCAGGGGGACCACGGGCTCCAGAGGGACCAGCAGGTCCAACTCTACCAGCCTCTCCCTGTGATACGACACAGAGAAAAACAGTGGGTCAAACCCAGTCTTCATACAGTATGTGGACCAACTCAGGTCAAGTTCAGGTAAAGTGCTGATATGCATGAAATTATTTTGTTATGTTCTAGAGATCTTCCCAGTGCGAAGGTACAACTATATTTACATTGGTGAGATCCTTTCAAATTCTTAATGATGTAGTCTTGCGCCAGTCTGGCACTGATGTCCGTGCATATTTAACATCTGGCATGCAAGAAGTTAAGTTGCGTAATTTATAGTTTGACCAGATCGACTGCCAATGCACCTTTAAGACAGTTCCACAATACTGCAGTAATAAAGTTGAAATGATAAATCACTAATACAACATGGCTTTTAGTGGGTCACAGTGCAGGTGAATGTTTTGGTTGGACCATTAGTACTAATTTGTACATACACCAGCACCAGCACCACCAGGTGAACCACGATCTCCTCTAGCACCGGGCAGACCAACGAATCCCTGAAGTCCAAGAGGACCACTAGTTCCAGGAGCACCAGGAGGACCCTAAACACAGGAAGAAACACATCACACATCAGTGAGTTCAGGATGGAGAACTATACAAGCACAGGAAAGTTGTGTATATAATGGTATATTTTGATTAAAAAGCTATAACGTACAGGTGGACCAGATTCTCCAGAGGGTCCCTTCTCTCCAGCAAGACCAGCTGGTCCAATCATTCCCTGCTCTCCAGAAGGACCAGCGGGACCAGAATCACCACGGAGACCACGAGGTCCATCCTTACCAGAGGGACCAGCGAGGCCGGGAGGTCCAACAATACCCTGAGTTGAGTAAGTGAAGGAGAGTGGATTAATATCAAGTTTACGTGTGTGTATGTGAGTTTGTTAATAACCGTAAATACAAAATCAGTACTCACGGCGGGACCAGAAGCACCAACTCTGCCGGCAGCACCAGGGAAACCAGTCAGACCCTGACGGGAAACACATACAGAGGTTATACAAGGGCCATCAATAATATCAGGTGTGTGTAGGTTTGTGTGTGTGAGTGGAGTGAGAGTTAATACAAGGATATCAGAACATATAATGCAATATTTTGCGATCATGATAATCATTTAAAGGTCATTTTGATGTTGTGACGAACACTACCAGAGCTTTCTGGTTGATTTTCTTTCAACTTTACTCATTCCTATTTGTGCAAGGCTAAAAACGAGCACCATATTGATAAATGTGTTGGCTCAAGCTGCAGGAAAAAGGGTCTTCATTCAGCTTGTTTTGGGAAAAATATTAAAAACTAGAATAACCACAAATTGAATAGTTCTTCTTTGATGTTTTTGGATGATCATTAGGTGTTACGAGAATTTTTACTTGATGTAAAAAGCCTGCAGAGCTATTGTGAGCGTGTGTGTGTGTGTGTGTGAGAGAGAGAGAGAGAGAGAGAGAGAGAGTGGGTGTTTGGCAGGTAAATGTTGTGTGACAATGATTAAATCTGTATAGTTGCATGTTTCAGTACTCACAGAGGGACCCGTGTCTCCACGAGCACCAGCAGGTCCAGCAGGGCCAGAAGCACCCTAGAAGAAGAAAGAGGTCATCATTTTATTATTTCTATCTCATCGGAGTATACAAACTACAATTTCAAATTTGATCCAAGTGCTGATGCAAAGCTAACACTCCGAAATAACTTATGATGTCATCCCAAAGCAGATGCTCTCACAGTATAGAGACTGATATCGAATTAACTTAATCACACACCGAGACCAGTATAGCCTATCAGAACTATTCCAGTCAGATGAGATTTATCAATTGCCATTGCCAGTGTGTGTGTGTCCAGTATGCGTGGTACTAACAGAAGGTCCAGACTGTCCAGCGGGTCCAGATGGGCCAGCGGGGCCAACCTCTCCCTTTGCTCCACCGGGTCCACGCTCTCCTCTTGCTCCGGGCTGACCATCAGCACCCTGCAGGAAAGGGAAGGCTGCGTCAAAATCTGGGTAAGAGTGGTGAGTGTGTGTGTGTGTGTGTGTGTGTGTTATGTAACTATTTATTCATCTTTTTGTGTTGATCATGATCTGGGGAATAAGCAAGATATGTGTATGGGATAGTGTGTTTGAAGGTGATTGGCTGTGGGCTTACAGGGGGTCCGGCGAATCCAGGAGCTCCAGCAGGGCCAACCTCTCCGCGCTCTCCCTGTGGACAACAAGCAGTTGGTCAGAAAGAGTGCCTATACTGGTACATTAAATCCCTGTGTTCTGCTGAGGTCTTCATCTGATATTTACAGTGATAAATGTCACAACAATACATTTCTGTAAATCAGGAAGTGATCCACAGCTACTTACAGAGGCTCCACGAAGTCCAGCGGGGCCGGCAGGTCCGAAGCCACCGCTCTCACCCTGAAGGAGAGAACAAGGCAGGCTTCATTAACTGAGCATCATTCCACCTATCTGTTGATTTATCGATCTACCATCCAATCTATAAGTTTGCACACACAAACAGCACTTGCTTTCCAACTTTCTTATAAGTTAAATCGTTTTAGTTCTATAGGCCTGGAGTCATGCTGCAAAAGGCCTGGTTTGTTGTTTTTTTGTTATTTTGTTTCCTTGCTGTGTGTTCTTCGGTGACTCTGAAGTGTTTTTGGTCCTTGTTTAACTGTTGACGTTAAACCTTTCTCCGAACATATATTTTGGTGTCATTTTCATTCTTCCACAGGTTTAATACAAATAATTATCTCCTCTCTAAAGCCTGGAATCCTTGTTTAGTTTACACTTAAAAGGAAATTGAATTGAATTGAACTGGACCCAAAATATTTCTGTTCATTTTGCTTAACAGTGAATTTGAAAAACAAGTCAGCTGATATGAATGAATTTTGAAACTTGATTAGCTGATATGAATGCTACAAATAGAAATCCTGTGTTTCGTAATCACTTTCTCCCTGAGGCTTCAAAAAAGAAATAACAAGAAGCATGGGAGTTCATATTTTCCCTGAACACCCTTGTTTCGCTTAAATTTATTTTCACATGTATGTGTAAAAGTATATGTATGAGTATGAATGGATGTATATATGTTCATATATCATTATTACTAATGCACTGAACAGTCAGAAAAAAATGACCTGAATATTAAAAAAAAGCACTGCACGGGGCAACATTAATCACTGCAAACTGGAAAAAAACTGAAAATAAATATCTATTCAATTTAATTTGTTACATTTGTTTTTATGTTACAACCCCTCTCATTGTACATTGATTTGTAGGTAAGTAATTCATGTAATTTTATAAAATAACCACTAGATGGCAGTGTTGAGGTTCTAGATTCAGGGACGGTGCTAAGTTGGGGGTAATTACAATTTCTGTTGCAGAAACGTGAGTGGTCCAAAAATACCGTGTGGGCTTGCTCAGCAATTTATTACAGTATGAGAATGCTGCATCCGCTCATGACTGTCCATTGTAGGTCAGCGGTACTGGGGTCTCTCTGCCATTTTGAATGACGTTGGTGGTGACCATATTTTAGGTCACATAAAAAAAAATATCGACGGCATTTGTTTGTATTACCGGCGAATCCTAGACACACACCATTCGGAGTTTTTTTTTTTTGGTGACTATAACGCTGACTTACCTTATCACCATTGGCTCCAATGGGTCCAGGAGGTCCAGAAGGTCCAGCCATACCCTAGAAAGAGAGAAGAAGCGACACTGAGACCAGAACTCTGGCTGAGATACTCAAACTAATGAGTAAATGGATACAAAAATTTTGCCAAGTGCCGGCAGAAGAGTTTAACTTACACGGGCGCCATCTCTGCCAGAGTTGCCGTCAGGGCCTCTGTGTCCGCCCTCTCCCTGTAGGAGAGAGAGGAAGCAGGTGTAAAACAGACAAAGAAAGAGAAACAATACGCCCTCACTGAGAAACGCCCCCGTTATTGCAGATGGTAGATGTTTGGCACTTACCTTCTCTCCTTTACCTCCAGGAGGACCAGCGGCTCCACGCTCACCGGGCATGCCACCAGGTCCCTGATGTCCAGGACCACCAGCAGTTCCAGCAACACCAGGCTCTCCCTGGAAACAGAAAAACGGACTTTGGTTCATTGTTGCACTAAACGCATCTTTTTGGCAAAATTCAAGACATAAAGATTCGCCACAAAAACTCCACAAGACCTGATTTTATTCAGCAATGATGTGATGTCAGCAAAACTCTGCTACTGTTTGTGTGCTCAACATTTTCAGCTTCATTGTAGCCTTTGCTTCTGATAAATTCCCAGGGCCATGGCATCATCTTACCTTGCCACCATCGGGTCCAGGGGCTCCAGCAGGTCCACGGGCTCCAATTGGTCCCTGAGATCCAGCAGCTCCAGCAGCACCAGGATTACCACGCTCTCCCTGGAGACACACACACGTTTTATCATTTATATGCAAAAGTAATCTTCTAAAATTAGAAAACATTTCTGAGAGGGTTTTTGTTGCTTTAAAGGTTTGTGTATTTTACTTGAATTAAGAAACCTTAATAAAAAATAAATAAAGGGTCTGGATTCCTTTGACACACATAAACCCATAACATATCAAGGCTCTACTAGTGTGTGAACATCCGGCTGTACTTCATGTGTTCAGACAAACAAAGGTATGGACAGGGGATCTCACCTTGGCACCACCAGGTCCAGCAACTCCCTGGTCTCCGGGGATACCCTGCAGAGACATGACCGGTTGGTTAGAGTATGTACTGTATGGATGTTTTAATACTAATAATGACATTACGTGAGAACTTAATATGTTTGTTTGCTTACTCTGTCTCCAGACTTGCCAGCCTCTCCACCAGGTCCAGCGGGTCCAGGCAGACCCTGAAAATATCAAGCCACAGCATGAGCTCCCAGGACATCAACAGGAAGGAAGTGAGCAGGGCAATATGATGGTGTGGATAAAAAAAAATATTGCATAGAATTGGTGACAGTGTGGAGGCCTTTTGTTGTTTCTTAGAATTTCTTAGCAACACTACTTTTTCACAATCAGCAGGGAAATGGCTTTTTACAATAAGATTAGTGCATCTGTAAAAGACACTTCTGTTACTTCTGTGTGTATGTTTCCACATTCTTACAGTGAATGATATTAAGAAATCACAACATTGGCCTAAAGGGCGGTAAAATAGAGTCCTGTTTGCCTTAATAATACTGCTCTATTTTGCTATTTACAACGTAATTAGAAATGAATCCAAACCTGGAAGCCAGGAGCTCCAGAAGATCCCTGCTCTCCCTTCTCACCAGGGCCGCCCTGTACAAGGAAGAGAGAAGAGTTACAAATGGCACAGTGTTAATTATTGTAACAAAATCTTTTCATGATGTTGTATTTGAATGCTACAAAATCTAATCAAGGTCCACGTAAGGACACTCACAGCAGGTCCAGTGGCGCCAGTGCCTCCGTTGTTGCCATCAGCTCCAGGGGCTCCCTACACGCAAAGATAGGAACATGATGCTGTAACAGCTAACAGTGGAGGAGTTGCTTTATTTGGCTGTTGATATTTTATTTATAATTATATCATGTGTTTTTGACGTACTCTCAGTCCAGTGGGGCCGGTGGCTCCTTTGTCTCCAGGCTTGCCAGCCTCACCCTGAAGGGAAATGCAAGTTTAGCACGAGTTGTGAGAAAGTTAAAAAAAAAAAAAAACAAGGAAAAACCTTTTTGTTTTTTAATTCTGGCTTTATTTATGCTCACAGATGGTCCTTTGGGTCCAGGGAAGCCAATGTTTCCGGGCTGGCCTCTAGGTCCAGTTGGGCCGGGAGGTCCAGAGCGTCCATCTTGTCCAGAAGGACCCTAGAGCAGGAAACAAAGAGTGCCAGAGGACATTATGTAAAGTGTATTAATCTGGGCAATGGTCACTATTACAGTTACAGAATGAGACCAGCAGAAATGCATGCATTTAAAAATAAAAAATGGGGAATAATATTAACAATAAATTCTAGTTTATTATGAAATTCAGGTTCACTTACAGCAGGTCCCTCCTTTCCTGGGGGTCCAGAGCTTCCAGGGCTTCCTGGGAGACCCTGTGGAAGCAATACATTTGTCAGTCATTAAGATATACACAGCATACAACTGACTCCTTGGGTTACTACTTTTACTTTCCAGTCTTACTGCTCTAAACTGTTCAATTTGCGACAGGCCAAGTCTCCCCTTGAGATTTGATTTGCTAAACTCGGGGAACTCACACCAAGATTAGATCCAACACTGTTCAAGAAGATTCAAAAGACTCACTCTGAGTCCAGCTGGGCCGGGCTCACCAGCACGGCCAGCATCTCCAGGGGGTCCACGAGGTCCACCAGCACCAGTAACACCACGAGCACCAGGCATACCCTAAGGAAGGATAGAAGAGACCAATTATGAGGAGAAGATTTTAACAGATGACAAAATGTTGACTGTAATTGGAAGTATAAGAGATTTGCTTGTTGAATACTCACAATGGGGCCAGATCTTCCCTCAGAACCAGGCAGACCACGGCCGCCAGGGGTGCCCTAAAGGTGACACACAGGCATTAACAGCGGATCCTTGTAACATCATTCTGGATGTGGTGCAGGTGAAACATGACCATTAGAGATGACAGTCTGGTACTCACTCTAGCTCCACGGTTACCAGAAGGTCCGGTGGCACCAAGCTCACCAGAGGGTCCTCTCTTGCCCTCCTCACCCTGAGGTCCGGGGGATCCCTGAGGTCCAGAGTTACCCTGAGGTAGGCAACAGAGAAGATGAGGATCATAAACTGCGTCAGCAGAGGTTTCCTGAAATCATTTTGGTGACATTTTAAATTGATGAACAAGATCAGGAAATGAACGTACAGGCTCTCCTTTGGGACCGCCATCTCCCTTGATGCCTTGAGAACCAGGATCTCCCTAAAATAGAAACAGATAAATATGTAATTAATCAAAAGAACAGTCATCTGCATAAAATTACTGTCAGTGTACTGTATGTAACTTGTGGATGTTTTTGTGTTGATTGTGCACTCACAGCCAGGCCTCTAGGTCCAGCAGAACCCTGAGGTCCCTGGGGTCCAGGTCCTCCTCTTGGTCCGGGGAAGCCAGGAGCTCCAGCAACACCAGGGGTGCCCTAAATGCCAGCCATAACAGACAGGTCAGTAAAACACCTTCATGTATCACCCTTTTCTCTCAGAGCAAATTTACAATAAAATGCTTGGTCCATACATGCTTCATGAACATGATTCAAAAAAACCTGATTATGCGTCATATACACTAAAGTATAGGTGTAACCTCCATGTGACCCTAGATGACCTTTGACCTATGCATGCACTTTTGGTACAAGTCGAATACTTACAGCAGCTCCCTTGGCTCCGTTCAGGCCATTATTACCGGGGTTACCCTAAAGGGAAAGTATCAGAAATGAGTCAAACCTATTAAACAAAGAAAAAACTAAAACTGAGATAAACATCACAATGGAAACGATTATATTTGACTTTTTAGAAGATAAATAAGTGAGCATAAATCAAATGTAATTAAGAAAGGAGATTTTGACCTCTGGTACTTTAATTTAACATTATAACATTGAATATCAAATCCCAATATGACTGCTCTCTACTGTTAACAGAACTGAGCAACTCAAGCAGTTAGGTAATATGCAAATGCAGCGATGTGTATGAATCATTTGTGCCACAATATTCATAATTTATTATTAAAGTCTTCTTGAAATCAAGAGTAAATCAAAGTCCTCAAAGACTAATAATAGTCCCAGGCTGGGTTACAAGTGACAGGAAAGTGAGGAGGGTGGCAACATCTTGGTCTACTTACAGGGGGACCAACGGGCCCACCAGCACCATTAGATCCAGGCTCTCCTCTAGATCCCTGAGGTCCACCTGGGCCAGTAGATCCAACAGCTCCAACTTCTCCCTGTCAAGGACAAAGAAACATCCACAATCAGACAATGCATCAATATAACTTGGTGGTTATTGCTTTTATAGTTAGAGCAGCAAATGAGATATTAGAGTGTCTTTGTTTTGGTTTGTATTTAAGTGGGACAACAATAATTAAAATGTGAACGGGGTGAATGAATGGTGTTTTAGTGACTGCATCAACAGTTTCACAGTAGGTGGAGGTGTTCCATATATGATTCATTCCCATGGGGATAGTGTAAGAAGATACTGACCCTGTATGTCAATAAGAACGGTCTCTTTTTGTGACACTACAACATGAGAGAGGAAGTGACATCACACGCACCTTGGGGCCGGGGCCGCCGGGGAAACCTGGGGGACCAGCAGCACCAAGAGGACCCTGGATAGAGGAAGAGCAGCCGTGATGTCAAGATACATGTCGTTCAGGTCAAAGTTCACATAAAGGTCAAAGTTTAAGACATGGGTGCGGCTCGAATTTTATACACAGGACAGGGTTTTATATAATGATTTACAATGATTTATATCTTATATAAATTACTCACAGCAGGGCCAGCAGGTCCAACATTGCCATCAGCACCACGAGCTCCAGCAGGGCCACCAGGCCCAGCACGACCTCTCTCACCGGGCAGACCACGAGATCCCTGAAGGCAACACATACAACATTTATTTTACTGCAATCATACAAATGGCAAATGGTGCATTAGTGTAAATAAAATGAATTAAAAATACATCCAATATGGCTGTAACAAATGGTACACGAGTATATAAATAACTGTCACTGAGAAGAACAGTCGTAAGAATCTACTTTTAAAGATATCTTGCATGTACAGGTCAATCTTTGGTTAAATCAAAAAACTTACAGCCAGTCCAGGACTTCCAGCAGCTCCGTGGGCACCAGACTCACCCTACAAGGGAGGCAGGAAAATAACATGATGAGGTATCTGGACGTGTGTCAGGGTTATAGGTTAAGAGGCCAAATCAGAGAATTGTGTATTTCCTGAAATACAGTTAAAGAGGTTTCCTACACTTATAGCTCATTAAGAGTAACTGTATAGCCACGGGTTCTTGCAAAAAGGATTACATTAACAAATAAATAAGGACTTAAAGAAACTGGAAACTAAAACGAATCAAAGTATGTGGTGGAAACATTTGTTGGTGCAGTTGCGTAGAAGTCAGATGGTGCCTTACCTTGGCGCCAGCGGAACCGGGCTCTCCTTTGCGTCCATCCAGACCAGTGTAACCCTGAAACACAGAGGCACAGAGATGATGAGAGATGTCACATTCATGGCAAAAGATTACAAAAAAAAATAAAAATGTAAAAAAACTGGTGGTGCACTGCTCCAGAGAATTAAAAAAATTGGGACTTTGAGAGGAGAAAAGGATCCATGTCATAATAGACAATCCAGATTCTCGAGGGAATGTGGATAATCAAGAAATATGCTTCTTTGACTTCTGTGAATAGTTCAAAGGGGAGAGGAGACATTTAAAACTTCATATGAGCTATTGAAATGTAGTTTCACAAGAAGCTTTACATCTGGCTCCAGCTTATTTGGAAGATCAGACCCTAACAGCCATGTAGTGACCTCCATCAGTAATGTTTGTTCCTTTCTGGCAATCTAGCCATTTTCAAGCAAAACAGTGGCTAAAAACTTCAGTGGCAGTCATCGGGCACTTTGGTTTGCTCGGGAAAAAGGAGCTGAGGTCCATAATCGCTCCCAGTGGTGCTCATTATAACAGTTTAAGTCCAGCACACGGGTGTCTCTTCCTCCACTCAATTCTGCTTTGGAGCATTTTTTTTTTTCAAGCCAGTGGGACTTAGTTTAGCAGGAAGGGGCAGGTGGGGGTCAAGCAGAGGAAAAGATGGACACTCACTCTGTGTCCCTTCATTCCTGGAAGTCCAGGGGTTCCGGGGAATCCGCGAGCACCCTGCAATTAAAACACAAAGAAAATATTACTTCCTCCGCGTTTGCAATACAAATGCCTGTTCAGATCTGTTTGTGGTCTCTGAGTCATCCTCCATGTTTTGGCGAATGTTTCTCACCTGAGGGCCGGCGGTACCTCTGTCTCCGGGCTTGCCAGGTCTGCCATTGTTACCCTGGTAGTCAACAAAACAGACTTTAGCATTTGATAGTGAAACAACAAAAACTGCAGCAGCAACTCAAAATAACTCCAATAAGATTATATATAAAAAAAAAAGGGAAGAAAAAAACCCAGTTAGAAATGTGTACATACATCCTCTCCAGATTTGCCAGGAGGTCCAGGGGGGCCACGAGCACCAACAGCGCCCTGCGAAAGAAAATCACAGCATTAAGATCTCATAGCTGAACTATCAAGATGGCATCAGCTAAGTCAGTCTGACAATAGTGGTGAGCACAAATGACTCCAGTTCTGTTCACATAATAAATTGTGGATATTTTGGAGGATAATCTTACAGTTTGTCCAGGCTCTCCGGGCTCACCAGCATGTCCTGTGTGTCCCTGAGGCCCCTGTTGAATGAGAGGAGGCCTCGCATTTAGTCATCATGCCAACAGGATAAAATATTAAGGGTATGCGTAGGAATATGAGTAATTGGTCAAAGGTTAACAGATCATTATATTGGGTATGTTTTGGTGAGAGTTTCAACTTACAGGGGGTCCAGGAGGTCCGGGAGGTCCTCTAGCACCCATTATACCCTGAAAGGAAGAAATAAGTTAACGATCAATTGTTAAGAAGTCATTTGTCATGAGCGTTACTAGAACTGTTTCAAGACTGAAATCACAATTCAAATATGTGACAAACAAGAAACTTATCATGATCTATATTTATTGACGTATGGGGAAGCACACAAAGGCACGTATAAAGAAAACTGTAGTAATAAACGTGGACTGATGTGGCTGCCTGGAAATGTGTGTTTTGGTGTTACACACATGGGTGCGTGTCTATGTGTGTGTTGCGTTGAGAGAACGAGAGGGGCCCTCACCATGGGTCCCATGCCAGGATCAGGGGCTTTTGCACCATCATACTGAGCAGCAAAGTTCTGTTAAACAAAATAAAACCAACAACCACAGATTAATCACCCCGATTAACACCTTTGTGCATACTGATATACAAAAATTAAAATAGTACAGCATGGCAATTAGACAGGTAAAGGAGTCACCAAATTCAAATACTGAAAAAGCTGACATTGATCATTGTTGTTCCAGTTGTCCACACTTGTTTTACCATTAAAAAAAATAAATGTTTTTTTTAAAATAAATTAGCACATATCTTCACTTGAAAAGTTATCGACCAAAAACTGCAAGTGGAAGAGTTTTTTAAGGTTTATAGACTTTGAATAGATGTTAATTGTAACAGCGGTGACCTAATTCGGTATCATGTTTCAGAAAGGCCTCGAGGGTCAAAGGTTACAGGATTTTACATCATTCATGAGGCAGCGAGGTCAATAGAGGTCAACTAATACAATTAAGGAGGAGTTTTATGGAAGTTGCCATGGCGACACAGAGGTGACAGCAGAAAGCCAAATGTGGGTCCGATTCACACATCAGACACATTTAGCTGTTTTAAACTGCAGTTTGCAAAATGAGAAATATCCAAAGTCATTTTAGAGCCGGTGTCGCATTATAAACCACATTTGGACCACATTAGTATAACACAGTTTCGACAGGCTGATTATTTTTTTTTTTACTAGTATAAACATTAGACTTACTCCTCCAAGTCCAGGGGGACCAGGGGGGCCAGAGGGTCCAGGGAGTCCAGGTTTGCCATCTCTTCCATTTGGGCCCTGAGGACCCTGTAAAACACAGATGACATGAGTGAGTGAACGCTGTGGTTAAATTATCAGCTGCTGATATTCGATAATGCAGCCTGTTAATTTTGCAGAAGCTAAAAGGCTCATCATGTTGTGAATTTTCAAATTTTATTTCTTAAATAAATACAAACATTATTTGTGGATTAATAAATAGATAAAGCTCAACCCCTATTGTAGCAAATTATGTTTTTATAGGATATAATGAAAAGGCCTAATGTCAGTGGGAATTGTGGGAACAAATGAAAATATAAATAATAGTAATTAGATCTTTTTTGTAAATATGATCTATCCAATTCGTTCACATTATTATTAACATCAAGGGCTAAAACTATGGCTGTCGGTGTTGTAAACAAAGGGGTGTGGCCTAATGAGGTTAAAAGGTCAAATGATGTAAACAAACACCAAAGATGCTTCATAAATATACCTCTTTAAATAATTAAATTACATGTTTGTTTAATTGATCAAAAGCAGCAGAGTTTCACTTCAGCTTACCCTGTCACCTCGAGGTCCTTTGTCTCCTCGGGGACCCTGCGGCACAAAAAAAAAATCACTCAGTCAGACCACAACACGGAGCAGATGGCTCAGTTTGTTGCTTTAGCAACATGTCATCTCCAGACTGTTCCTCTAGCAAAGCAGGCCACTGCATCTCATCTACACCTCACTAAATATAATTGAATGCTCAGAGCAAATCTGAATTATGTTTTAACAATCTGCTATTTTGTAATATCAATAAAATGTGTAAATAAACGAACTTGACCGTACAGTAAGAGTTGTAGGAAGTTAAAACACATTTCAATGATCAGATCAAACATCACCAAGATGCCCTGTGATCTTCTCAAATTTAACCAATGCTTCACATGTCTGATATGCCACACTAAAAAGTGCTAAATGACACATAAGAAACATGTTATGTGCTCACCTTGATGCTTCCCTACATAGAAAAGAAGATAAATAAATGTAAGATGTATTTATTCAGTCTTTTCAGGGTTTGGCACATGTGTAGGCATAACTCAAACATTCAGCTTCATTACTTCAGTGCATAAGCGCAATGATGAGTGGCCAATTTAACAAAAAAATTAAATAACTCAACATGCAGAAATACTTTCACAATTATAGATGAGGCATGCTCGTGCAGATACAGGAATTAATATGAGAATATAACAGAGCAATGTGCATGTGATATAAATGATCAACATGTGCACAGAGATGCTGAGAGGCAACATGATGAAGCGCCTAAAACCAGACTCAACAATCTCTTAGCAGTAAGAGCATGTCAGTCCATGGAGAAAATTATATTCTGACACATGACCAGAAACACAAAGTGCATTTTAAAAAGCTGGTGATAAAGCTGCCAACACCATGCTGATAGGTGTTTGGGTTTTGGCAATCTCAATTGTGAGCAGAATCATTTTAAATAAATGTGATTGAGGTACTATATTTGGCATTTTTAGTGTCATCGAAGCTGAAATGTCAGCCTTGACTCATTGGTCTGAGACCAGGTTTTAGCTTCTGAATCAAATCCAAATGAAGGAGCAGCGGAAGACTTCAAACTGACCCAAAGCCAGTTGTGAGGGGCAAACCTCCCTCTGCCCCCTCTCTGCTGTCCTCAGAAAGGATCCTTTGTACCAGGCCCCATGGGTGCCTCATAGCGGAGGTTTTAGCTTTCACTGACACAAAGTTTAGCCAATAGGACCCTCACCTATTCATGAACGGGAAGGGAGAAAACTGCAAGCAATAACTTGGTTCAGAGGTAGGAATTTCTAGAATGAAACGCTCTGCCATCGTTGAGATTGCTCAAATGGTCAAGGATAACCGAGACCACATCTTTCATGGGATGTTTCACAAGTTTTGGAAGAAAAAAAAAAAAGGCAAAGTGACAAGGTAAAGCTAACTTAAACATATATTGTTTTCATTGTAGCATGCATGCATACTAACCGAGACTGTGGCATTGTGGAGATGAGGAGGAGGAGGAGGCAGAAGATGGCAGGGAGAGAAAAAGGGAATACTCCGTTAGAACATAATAATCAATTTTAGGGCAAAACCTGATAAAGAAAACAAGTAATTTCCATCCATCTGTGTTTGTTAACCTGTTTTTAAAGTGTCATATTCTCTTCTGCATGACAAAAAAGGCCTAAAAAAAAAAAAGCACACACTAATCGCAGGGTGACTGCACTCTACCAAACTAAGATGCATTCAAGTCCTAAAATAAAAATGGTTGTGATTGTGTTAAAGTCATAGCTGCCACATCCAAAAAGAACTGCAGAGAATAATTGAAGTGAGGAACAAAGATAGGTTTTTTTGGGTGTTTGGATTGTTATAACATTCATCTCAGGCATAAATATTGTGTCAGAGTTTGGGAATATTTACACTTCACATATGGAAATGTTGAACCAATTCTTATCTGAAACAACTAGCTTTCCTGCATGTTCCTTTGTTAACACACTGTTTGAAGAATAAAATGTCTCAGCCCAGCTATAAACGTAGCTGACGCCATGTCTACACAGTTTGTGAATCACAGCAAACTTCTTCAAACTGTCTGACGCTGTAATGAGTGTGAATCTCAGTTTTGCAGCATTCCAGATATTGAGGCTGCAGCTGCGAACAGGCCTGAACAGGTAGTTCATCCCCTGGGGACAGGAATAGTTGGCCTGCCACTGCAAACATGACATAAAATACAAAATTTATCAAGGGAATATATGACATCTGTTATTGATAACATCTTAAGATTGCTGCAATGATGTTAAAGGTGCCATTTGTCATAGGTCTGGGACAAAAAGGGGAATTTCAGTGCAGTCTGATGACCGTATTCTTCTTTGGTGGCTGATGTTTGTATCTCTCATCTATACTGTGCTGCAGGTGAACATCAGCTGCCTTCTATGAATCTGGACCCGCGAGTCATGGCTGGGTTTGACACGCTGAGACCTCCCCATGAACCTGACACGTCAAGTCCGACTCACACCACAAGGGTGCGCACTTGGACGTTCAAGTTGATGTAAGACTATTCATTTTCCTATTTCAGGTAATATAATAATGTAAAGGTTGCCAATAAGATTAAACTTAAATGCTTATTTTGTATCATATCTTTAAACTGTTCTGTAATTTGAATTATATTTAACCATACTTGCATTAACTATAAAGACATTCTTAGAAAAGATTTAAACAATCTAAAAATCTAGAATTTATTGTCATTTCTACTTTAGCTCTGATCAAAAGGTTTGTCTATTTAGGAGGAGAAAATCAAATTGGTGCCAAGTAGGTGTTTTCACCATTGTCCACCAGGGGGAGACATTGCAATTGCTTATGAGAGAGCGTCATTCCCTGGACGAGTGGATGGAACAATTGTACAACGCCCCACAAAGCTTTTCATCCTATTTCTAAATAAGAAAATCCATATTTGACCTATTTTAATAACTTCACATGCATTAAAAGATTTGAAAAGACACAAAGCCGACTACTTAAACGTCTCTTTCAAAGCGAGAAAACTTTTTTTTTTTTTTTTTTCAGCAGTGCAACTTCTCCCTCTCGGAAACTACTCAAATCATGATAATTGTATCCTTGGAAAAAGTGAAGAATCCTCTGCATGAGCTCAATCCGTTGAGTTTTATTCAGCAGTGCTTAGAGCTGTCTTCAGGTTGACCATGATGTAAGTCCCAAACAAAAGCCAAGCGCAAGATCCTCAAGTAGTGGGACCCGAAAAAAAATATCCATCATAGAAAAAAAAGAGCAGATATTCAAACTTACATTGACATGATGCTAGATATGAAGTTACTGCAAGCAGCAACAGAATCCGGGTATCCACAAAGCTGAGCATGTCTAAACAGACATGCAGACTCCTTGTGCCGCTGAGCCCCTGTTTTTAAACCACCTTCAAGCAGGCATACAGTTGTGGTGACGAGAGTAACTCCAAACAACGCAGAAACCTGCTGCCGTGATGCTAGAATAATAAAGTTCTGTCAGGCCTATTTATACGGCAGGAGGGTCCCTGGTCTGCGTGTCAAAAGTCAGCCCACTGGCCAATGAGAGCAGAGAAACCCAATCTGACTCCCATCCCTCTGCAGCTCAGAGGCAGTCATGTGGTCCTGCATCTCCCTGCCTCTTCTCCACCAGAAACCGTTTGGCAAAGCTTTGGCGATGATGACGAGTGCAACGTTTTAATTAGATCCATTCTTTTTGAGGACGTGGACAGCGTCGAGGTTTAAAAGGGAGAAGAAGGCCTACGTTTTTTCCCTTTTTTACGGGTTGCTGTGGATCCGGAGTGTCAGTACTGAGATACGGGTGCCGGACATTCAACCTTGCGCGCAGTTTAGGTTTGTGCGTAAAATGTGGCCGTTTTGGTTGCGTGTGGGTGGGCACTGAGTGGGCTTGGGTCCTTCTGTGTTTTTTTGCTTTGGATTTTTATTATTATTATTATTATTACTTTGATAGAGATTTTTTTGATGATCAAAAACAGTGGAGTACTGTTGTTGATGTAGCCTATTGGAGCTGAATTGGAATGCACTTATTTTGTGCCTTTTTACTCAGGGATTTATTGAAAAAATATGACGGCTACAGCATCCATCTCACGTTGCTTTGGAGGGCATTCTAGTTTGCTATTTTCAGTTGTATGTGGGTACCAACATCCGTTATACGTCAAGGAAAATTTTGACTTTTTTTTTTTTTTTTTCCACACAAGCATATAACACGTGTACCAAGCATTTCCTAACCAATTTTCACTTTGTGTCAAAATAAAACTGTTTCAGTTCTGACATCTGGATTTTCTGTAACAGTTCCAAATACGTTTGATCTGTTGCTTGATTTATAATAAACTAAAAGCACTTAAGCATTCAGTGGAATGCAATGGTTCACACACAGCACACAAATACGACTGAAGCTTCAGACTGAAGAAAGACAGGTGTGAGGAGAGATCTAGTTTAAACTTTTCTCTCTCTCTCTCTAAGCAGCTCACCTGCCCACATGACCAGACATGTCATCTTCTCTACCGCCACTCCAGCAGCACTGAGCCTGGCCTTTACACTGCCCTGCATCACACACTCCCTGTCCATTTTAGTGAGTGAAAAGAAACACATTTCTGCATGCAAATGCAATAATGAAGTGAAGGTTTAACCACCATAATTTAATGATCCACAAACTGCATCTATTAATTAGAGACCAATGTGAAAGATGTGTTTTTTGTTAAGTTAAATTCATTGTTGTGCCACAGTATATACAACTGTGTATCTCAGCATATATGGGAAAACGTTTCTGGGCTGAACCAGTGTAGTCGCTTAACAACAGATTGACTCAAGTCCTAATCTATGTCTTATTGGACTTTTATCGTGTATGCAGTAATAACTATACGTACTGTAGACGAGATTGAAATCTTGTGTCTGGATGATTCTAATTCATTCTAAAACTCGTTCTGTGCAGCAAATATTAGCAAAAGCATACTTTAGTGCTCATCAGTACTCTCAGAATCAGAACCAAGACATTATAGGAAGTACCAGGTTACATCCTGGTTCTGTTCTGTCACAGTTTACTCATGAGCTACGAGCATGCCTGTTATCTTTCATCCCCCTCTGTGCTCTAGAAAAAAAAATGGAATTAGTGGACACTCCCCGACAACTTTACCTCAATTCTTCCTCTTAAGTCAAAGTATAGAGATAGAAAGACAGAGAAAAAAAAAGAAGAGGTGGAGCAAGAGAGATGAAATTGTGTTATAACAATGGCAGCGCTCCCACTGGCTGCAGAGTTCTCATGTTTGCTGAGGAGCTGCAGCCTTGAAGTAGCTGGAGAGGAGACAGGCGGCATAGGAAATCAAAGATGGCTGCAAAGCTCCACGTCATCAGATGCTTTTCTCTACTGTAAAATATACCACAAAAAAGTGTAGAGTATGTGTTATCCTCGAAAATAGTAGGACTTTGTAAACATTCAAAAAATATGATTCATTTTTAAAACATTTATCAAAAGATTATATATATATTTTTAAAAAAAAGTATATTCAGAGTACCTATAAAAATAGGACCATGGACGTGGCAGCAGACAAATCATGCAGGAGCAACTCAATGAAAAACCCTTTTTAATAAAATACATTTTCCAGTAACTGTAAGCACATTTTAATTCAACAACCCACTTCTCCTCAAAATGTAAGAGTTCCCTGTGGGTGAAGCAGCTTTTTGTTGGGAACAGACAGCTTATTAAGGTTATCCAACCTCACACCTGAAGTTTGACTCATTTCATTCTGAAAAGTTTTTGTGTTCTTCTGGGAAACTGTAAAGTCTGTTAAACCAGTCACGCTATTGTCAAAGTCAAGTGTAGTGACCAGAGGAATCCCTGCTTTCAAAGTTTATTGTTCCCTCAATCAGGATATCATTTAATGAAGAATGCTCTAGTGGTAAAGCATAAAGGTAAATTCAGCTAAACTGAAATCAAACAAGATTTCGATTTTTTTTTTTTCTTTTCAATCCTTGAAATTTGGGAGATTCGTAAAAAAAAAAAAAAAAAGAAAAGAAAGAAACAATCTAATGTATCTCCTCTGCTGTTCTCCCACAGTGCTGCCAACTGGACCTGCAGACAGATTACTCCAGATGTGCTTCGCTCTGATTGGCTCTCTCAATTGTTTCCTTACTGGCCTTTGTGTCATATTTCAGTTCTGGTGCAGAGGTAAGTGCTAAACATAATGGGTGGAGCACACCTCCGCATGTCAGGGGTGTCTGTCCGCCTGTCAGCTCATAACAGCAAACACACAGTTAGATCAGAAACAGGAGTTGGATAAATCCTATATGCATAGATGGAATAATTCTTGATAGCAGAAATACCAGGGTATTGCAGATGTTATGTCATAATGAGACTTGAATGACAGAAAATATTAGATGCAAACACTTTAACTGACACGATGCCATGAAAAACAGCTACTGAATCTTAAACTGATAAAAGATTTTAAAGTACAGCCAATAAATGGTCTGTTTAGGTTTGAGGGAGTTTCTTCAAATATGGTACAAATGTTCACTTGGTTCCATGAATGAACTGGTTAGATTTTTGAAGAGAAAGTTGGAAGGTCAAGGTCACAACGACTTCCCCTTCCTCCCATTCTTGTGAACGCAACATTTTAGGAAGGCCTAGAGAGACTTTCTTCAAATTCGGCAAAAATGTCCACTTGGACAAAAGAAGAAATGGATCCAAATTTGGTGGTCAAAGGCCGAGGCCACTGTGACTTCATGTCCCTCCCGTCCATCTGTCTCATTCTTGTGAACACACTATCTCAGAAACGCCTCGAGGGAATGTCTTAAAATTTGGCAAAAATGTTGACTTAGACTCGAGGATGAAGCGGTTCGATTTTGGGTGGTCAAAAGTCGGGGTCACTCTGACCCCACGTATGTCCCACACTCAGGAACACCTTCAGTCTTGACAATTAAGGATGTTATTTATGGGAAAGCTGACGGAGAAGTTCAGTTCGGAGCTGGAGGGAGCAGAGCGCACAGGTAACTCCAGACTGGTAATGGTATTAAATTTGGTTCAAAATAAACTGCATGGTGTTCCAAATGATTTTCAAGAGAAGCTAGCACATTCACAATGATGGTGTCTGCCTTTCACTGGATTTTCAAACGTGCATTTCTGCTGTGAAATGAGGTGACTGGTATGGGCAATGTGCAGCCCACACGCACAGAGAACAGCAGGAATCTCAAGAGGAAGTTCAGTGATGAAGAGAGAGAGAGAGAGAGAGAGTTAGTAATTAAAGAGGAGCAGCAAATACACGCACACACATTCACACACAATCGTTTCACCGACTCGAGCAAAGAGACAAAACAGAGATGACAAAAATAAAAAAATTAAAATGGTTGAACACTACAGGAAAATAGAGTGATAGATAAAAGGCTTCAGACATACGTGCCCTCTGTGATACACACACTGAGACATAGGTACTAATTAAACAGGGCACTGCATGAATACACACACACACACACACACACACACACACACACACACACACACACACACACACACACACTGTAGCAGACAGGCAAGGGCGGTTGAGGTTTTCAAATTATAGCTTTTACTCCAGGCAGTTCGTCTCTTTCTCTGCGCTGAACACTTGCAGCAAATTCTCCACACAGACACACACCGTAGGTGAAACAGAACACTATGGTACTCAGCTTTAATGTGATCAAATGTTTTGGTAAATAATGAATTTTCTCTTTTAAGCTGTGGGACTGTAAAATGAGAATCATCTGCTACTTCTGATTTCTTACATCCAGCCACCCTACAGCAAAACAATCTATTCAACAAATCCTGGACCACAAAATATTGATTTCCAGTGCCACACGTGAACCAGATTGCATTTGGTCAGCTTGACTGTAAAAGGATATGATGGCAGTAGCATGTGAGCTTAGCACAAACACTGGAAGCAGAGGGAACGCAGCTAAGAAAGGCTCTGTCCAAAGGTCACAAATCCCAAATGTATCTGTAACTCCAAAGCTTAGTAAATGAACACGTTATATTGTGTTCGTTAAATCAGTATAAAAGCAAGGTCTCATGGTTGTGTTCCCTCCGTATTCCTCCAATATCCAGTCCAACGCTAAGCTTAACAAAGCTATCAAGCTGGTGCTCTTTGCTTCATATTCAGCAGACATGACAGGATTTAGATCCGCTCATCAAACTCTGAGCATGAAAGTGCACAAACATATTTCCCGAATGTCAAACCTTCCTTAAAGATTGTTAAGATTAAGATTAAGTTTAAGTTTGATTTTTGATATACTACTTCAGCTTCAGTATAAGAAGGAGTAACACTTTATCACAACTGCTTACTGTAAAACTTTTGTCTTGGTTTATACCTGTGCAATAACACTTTATATCATCTCATGTAAAAATCCAATCATAAGTGCAATATTCTAGTGTAATGCCACACAGCATTGGTCTATTATTAATTATTTATGTTCATATAATAATATAATACTTTTTTTTTGGGGGGGAGTTTTTATCAATGCTTCTTTTTTTTTTTTTTTTTTTTTTATCTGTTATTCCCTGTAGCAGCTGTAACAAGTGATTCTTGCCTGTGGGGATCAATAAAGTATTTTCATATTATCTATTATGTTATCTTTCTGGTTTGATTATTTCTGGTTTGATTATTTCAAATTTGTTTTTAAGCTGCCGTTTATGATGTTAAACTGAGTGAACATTTTAAACTGTAATAATATAATATTTGCAGAACACTATTGTGGCCACAAGTAGAAGTTACAGATAGAGGCATTGTTAATGTCCCTTTATTTACTGTATTTGCATCCAGTGTTGAGTGCTGTGTCAAGTGCTGAATATTCATAAAGTTAATGAACTGACTCAGCAGTTCCTCATGTCAAACACACAGGCCATCATTTGTCCTGTTAATTAGTTGTCCAAGGTCAAGAAGGCGGGCCTTAATTAAGCCATTATGCTACAACGGATCCAACTGTTCATGTACTGGAATACCAAGATGGACCGTGAAATTTAAGAGAGCGATTGTGTAAAGAGGTCCATTACCACCTGCATCTCTAGAATTCACCTTTAAGACAATATAAAGATAATCAAAGGTGAAACAATTTGTGGAGCCAAATTGCCAGCCAGAGTTGGATATAAGTCTTCTTGTAGAAGCTGATCTAGTGCGCTTGTGGAACGCGTCCTCAAAGAAAGTAGTCTTTACAGAAGTTCTACACATCCATGGTGTCTGTGTGTGAAAGGGTCTGCAACAGAGCATATCCAGGTCTTTACTATACACAGCGATGAAGTATAACCCTCAATCCCAAAGTATCTCGTGTCTGTCGGAAGTTCAACACACATAATCCCTGAGTATACTGAGCACAACAATGGTGATTTAGGAGGAAGCTTGTGTTCTCAAAAGTTAGATCACCTCACAAATCACTGTTATCGTTGGCTGCAGCATCCAATTAGGAGGCAATTCCATTGGGGGAGATTATTAATAGGCAACGGGAATATTCTATAGGCTATTTCATCAGAGGTAAACAGTCACGCTTTTTAATAACAGCAACAGGTTACAGAAAATAAAATAATCAGGCAGTAGAAATTACACCATAAACCTTTTTTGCACAAATTCATGTTGTGCTGCAACTTTGTTCTCTACTCTACCACCAGCAAGCTCCAGGCACTCGCATGAGAGTTTAAGTGCGACTAAAAAGGCAGGTTGAGTCAAAGAATTCAGCTCTCTTGTTGGCTCGACAGGCCCAAGCGCATATCAGCATGCTGAGGCCACTGGAATTATTCACTCTGCTGCCTGACTCGTAGCACCCAGAGAGGAAGGAACTGGGGGAGAACTAGTAAAAGACAGGACAGGATTTTTAAGGAGCACTCATTTACTTTAAGTGCTTGAAATTGCACAACACCCCAGCCAAGTTTGTGATGTGTCTCAGCATATATGAAACTCATTCCCTTCCTTATTCAAGCTTTGCCTATATTCCCTCCTACCCGACGTCTCTCAAGTCATTTCAGTGTCTCCCCCTGCCTTCACTACCGTCTCCGTCTTTGTGTCTCTTCCTCCCTTTCTGTCTTCACTCCCTCGGGTCACCACATCTGCAGGCTGTTTCCACTGGAATATATTTCTCGAGCATTTAGGCTGGAGCTGCAGGGAGGAGGGGTTATTGAAGAGCTGGTCTAATGTCAGTTTGGGAATGGGCGCAGGGAGGGAGCGGCAGGTAGGGGAGAGAGTATAAATATGTGTCACAAGTGAGCATGGCGGAGAAGATTCCAGAGGGAATGGTTCTTCAACACAACAATAAAGTTTAAAAAATATTTTCTAACTAAGGTGAGTCTTAAATTGACCTGCAATTCCCCTCTATTGAAGCAAATTAAATTAAATTGATGCAAAAATGGCCCAAAAAGCCTTTCTGACAAATGCAAAGCCGAGGAGACGAGAAGACGTGAGAATCCAAAAAATAAAATAGAAGGCAAGAGGATAAAAAAAATCAAAGAAGGGCACCTCCCTTGGCTGGGACCAACACATGGTTAGTTTTGCCTGCATGTCCACATGACTCACAGTCTGGTCAGCAAACGCATAATAAACGTGACAGAAATATCCCCACACAATGTCACCAGAGTCCACGGCAGGCAGTTAATTGCTAGATAGAGCTGGGCCGCGGTTTGAGCGAGGCAAAAACGTCCAACTCATACATGACCAAAGCAGCTGAATGTCCATATATGTAGGTTTTCTTTTAAATGTTTTTTTTTTCTATTGAAAAGCTGTTTAGCTTTGCAACAGGGTTGAGTTGCTTGACAGAATTTAATGAACATTTTGGTGGCAAAGATAAAAAATAAAGGACCCGTTTTCATGATGAAGTGAATTAAATATATATACATATATATTATAATAAAAAAAATAAAATCTTAAAAATGTTCAAGCACAACTGAAAATTACTCTCCAATCTATACAGACAGCAGTAAGAATTAGACTCAGTTTGTATTGTGTTCAATGTAGCAAGTTATAGGTAACTGATAAAAAGTAGATAGTGTCCTGATACGTTACCTAAGAATCTACTAAATTAACTTAGAATTTTCCTGTTAAGTGTAAATCAGCTCCTGAATGGCTCTCAACCAATAATTAACTGTTACTTTCTTAGAAAATACATCAAAGAGTGATAACCACTTGTTATCCCTTTAAATAAAGTAGAGAACAATACCAAGCTATTTTAAAGAGTTAATCAACATCCACAACCTATTTTAATGAGTATTTACATCCACTTCTAACAATAATAATCCCAACATATATCATATAAGGTGATATGTGTCAAAGATAAATGTTGTTTGGGTAGAAACTCAAATTCTGGAAGGTAACATCAGTTCACGACTTCCAGACTGAAACGTGTCAGCGTTTATTGGATAGATAAAGTTAGCATGCTAACATGACAAACTAAGATAGTGAACATGGTAAACCAGCCTGTTAGCATTATCTTTATAATGATGTTAGTTCTGCTGGTGAAAAGGGATTTTAATGGTCAACAATGAATATTTTCTTGGTAAAGTCACAAAAGGAGATGATATCAGGCACTTACTAATTATAGGAAGTATAGGCGACCTTCATTGCGTCGCTCCATCAGGTAGCAAGCAAACAGTTTGCATGCAGTTACATTATACTTTTGGTTTATCAGCAGTAGTTCTGAATATCTATCATATGTTATGTGGAATTAATTAGAGGAAATGGTGCTGTGAACAGCAGAACTGTACAAAACTGGAAATGCTTTCATCGCATCAGTCTTTTCAAAAGGACATATAACTTATCTCTTTTTGGCTGACTTTTTTTTCAATGGTTGAACTGAAGTTTAACATCTGACTACATTAACAAATATGATGGAGGATACAGGACCCGCAATAAGCAGTCCTGTCCTCTGAAGTTGGTTTGTGCTGGCTGCTGAAGGGTTAAGTTGCAGAGTGGAGAGAGCTGAAATCTTTTCCATATTACAGCACACATGAGGAACACATTTAAGTGAGTTCAGCTGTCTGGAGTCTCTCTCTTTCTCTCTGGCTGGTTAGGGGTAAGTTCAACACAGCCGTATATCATTACACATCTGGGAAAATGCTCTCGGAGACCCGGATGACACACCAGAGAAAAGAGAGACAATGAGCTCCATCCACAACCAACACACGTTAGAATTGAACCGCATTGGGTGAACGGAAACCAATGAACAAAAGATCTTAAATCTCACTGTGTATCTATCTGACGGCCAAACAAAGATTGTGATTTTTGGTGTGCAGCTAATTAGATCTTTATACATTCAAAGAATGAAGCCACAAATAAGACGTGAACAAGTAAAACTGTGCGATAACTATGAACGATGGAAACCTGAGACCTCATATTTGTGTAGCTCCTCCCACCGCTTCCCCTCACTGACTCCACCTCTTTCAGTTCGCTCTGGTTCCTGCAGTTGTATTTTGGTATGATGGCTGGCTGCAGCTTTCAGAAGGGAGGAATAACTACACTTCTTTTTTTCCAGTGTGGAAAGTGTTGTTTCTCCTCAAGTCCCAGGTCCACATACCACGATAATACTGCCTCCATGATTTTGACTACCTCTGAAGAGCTCTCTCGTCACATACTGTTTGATACTGTTTGAAAAAATGCTGCTGTTTCTTTTCTTTTCTTTTCTTTTCTTTTCTTTTCTTTTCTTTTCTTTTCTTTTCTTTTCTTTTCTTTTCTTTTCTTTTCTTTCCATCCCTGTTTCTACCTTTTTTGAGATACCCACACAAAGGAAATAGGGTTCCTGCAGTGAGAATGATGGGTGGCAAACAAGAGTTATAGAGGCGAGGTCAAAGTTGGAGGAGAAAAAAAAAAAACTCCACGGAGCCCCACATGTGCCATCCCCCTCATGCCTGACCTCAAATCTACCATGTCCTGTGAGAGGCAGACGAGGTATTTAAGGGAATCCCAACATGAAGACAAATTCTTTTCATCTCCTTCCAGTTTTTTCTCAGCATTTCTCTCTCACCAATCAGTCTTGCCACGAGTAAAATTCTTATATTTCAAATGGCTCATACAATTGTGTCACTCAGCAGTTTATATATTTATTGCTGTCTCAAAGGAAAAACATTTGAAAGTTTTTTTTATCGCTCCCAGGTCCTGAGGAGCTACTCTAATCAAAATCTATTTCAGTCGGGTAGCATTGCACATTTAAGCTGAAAATAATCCACTTGCTTTCAGATTTGCTCACAAAGTTTTGTCAGTGCCTGGCTTCACTTTATGACTGCTACAGTCTGTGTGACAACAAGGAAGTAAAATGACTCCTCCAGAGCTCATCTGCAGTTGAATGATTTCACAGATGGGAAGGAAGAAAACGGTCAACCAAAGAGTTGAATCTTGTAAAGTTAAGAGAGGCTTCTGATGCAGGAACTTTTTTTTCATGTAACTGTACAAAATTCTAAATAGCTATGCGATTTTGTTATTAATAATATTTTTAATAATCGTAATTTATATGCTATACAAGATTCAACACTTTACAATGTGGGAACCAGATTCAAAGTCCTATCCTGAAGACCCAAAACTGTAAATCATCAAAAAATACTTAAAATTAATACTTAATACCTTTTTGAACTCATCATGCTTGTGTTTGCAAACTTAAAACCAGCAGATGACAAATCAGGCAGAGGACAGAGTACATCTAAGTCTGACCCATACCTCGCTGGAGCACCCTGTTCTCATTCCCAGGACACCGAATGCTGCCATTTTGTTAAAGCCGTTGGTGTTAGATTATCATGTAATTGTGTACAATGTACCCTTTAGCGTAGGCAGCATCACTATCCAGGTTAGAAAAGAAGGTAAAGTGATGAAGTAGAAAAACTGAAAGGGGTCTGCAAAAGTCAAAGAGGAAATAAGTAAGTCACTCGAGTAATGTAATGTGTTTAACTTACGAAACACATGTGAAGTAACTTACATGATATACATAAACTTCTTGACCAGGATTTTTTCCAAGTAGTTTTGGTGCCTAACCATGTGTCATATTTAACCCAAAATATGATCTTTTCCTGAACATAACAAAAGGTTTGTGGTGCCTAAACCAAAAGACACCTTTGTGGGTGTGTTTGAGACACAGGCTGTGACAATACGGCAGTATTTGTTTCCCTGGAAAAGGTGGGACAGACTGGGTCTGGGCTCGAAAGAGAAGGCAAGTGTGTAAGTTTAATTTATCTTTTAAAGAAACTATTGTAGTGATTCCTTTAGATGCTCGGAAGGTTTTCGATCACGTCGAATGGCAATATCAGCGCGTTGAGCCTTGAAGATTACATTTCCTTATTTGCTTTGGTATTTCTTTTTTATTTTGGTTGCTGTGTTCTTCGTTGACCTCTTGCTACTTTGAAAAATGTAAAATAAAGTTTAACTACTTTTAACTACTGTTTTTACAGTTTGCTCCTTGTATGATAGTATTCGTGATGTTTGTGAAATAATGCTGGTATATTTTGACAAAACAATCTAGTTTCAAGTTCTTTTAAAAGCATTTTTCAAGAGCTTTCAGTGGTATCTCACAGTCTGCATCAGAGCACGGAGCAATTAAAGAAACACATCTGTTGACATGTGAGCTCAATAGCTGTTAGCTGTGAAGATTTCACATCGGCTTAACATGTATTTATATGTTTGACAATCAAATGAAAATTTTTCTAAATGCTGTTTAGCTTCATGTTTTTGTCCTGCAACATTTAAAGTGAGATTGGTCCCAGTGAGAATCTGGTGTGGCTACAGGTAATAAGCCGCTACTAGCCGACACCCTGCCTCTGCTGGGTTATGGTCTTAAATGAGTGCTTGAACTGTCTGCCACCCGCTACCAATCAAACCTCCACCTGCCACATAAAACACCTCGTGGATGCTCGCTGAGAGCAGTCAGCCTCTTAAATTTCCCAAAGCTTGTGGTAAACTGATGTGGCCTGGGGACAAAGAGAGAAGTGCTGTCACAGCTGGGACTGTCGTCTGATTTTTAGATGTTTAACTTATCAGCTCAGAGGAGAAAGAAAGGTGGTGACTTCAGAGGATATAGAACTTTACAATATTATACAGAGAAACCCAACAATTCAACAATTCCCACATAAGCTAGGAGGGAAAAAAACCCTCCTCTTTATGGGAGAAAAACCTCCAACAGAGGGAAGAAAAAACTCCCTCTTAACAGGAAGAAACCTCCAACAGAACCAGGCTCAGAGGTGGGCGGCCATCTGCCTCGACCGGTTGGGGTGAGAGGAGAGCAGAGAGAGAAAAGGACAGCATAGAGATACAAGAGAAGAACTGTTGGTGGAGACGACGATCTCAGAGAAGAGACATGCAGCTCCATTGTGGGACATCTGCAAAAGAAAGAAGAGAGATACACTTTTGGTCGCTTGGAAGACACACTAAGTGAGACAATTTGACCTAGATTTACAGCAGTCTATGTAGTTTGTTTAGTAGGTAAATCATTTGATTGATCTTTAAATGCTTTTAATTTGTATTCCAGACAATAATCTCAAAAGAATTTTACATTTTAGGTGGCAGACTTTCTAAAATGAATTAGTAGCCATGAAATAATGAGTTACTTAGCAACGGAAATGTACAACTAACATGGCTGGAACATGTAAACGGCAAACTCCACATTATTCAACCAAAGACTTTGGGTCAAATGTCAGGGTTTACTGCGTGTGCGTGTGCGTGTGCGTGTGTCTGAGTCTGTGTATGAGATGGGGGTGTGTGGATACCATCACATCCGTCTCCACAGCTGAACATGTTCCATATGTTGTTGTTTGTAACTGGACACCACGTGGCCAACGCTCTATCTAAACTTCTCTGATACACACGACTCACTTTCTCTCATATCTCTAATTTCTGTTCAGTAGTTGGAATAAATCCTGGAAATGTAAATCAGGTCATGAAATCTTTTTTGTCTCCATTTGATCACTCTGTCTGGAAGCTGCGGTACCTCTCGCACTTTTGTCTGCTGCTGTGTCATTTTTTCCACCCGCTAAGTCAGTGGGAGGAGGGTAGCTGCAGAAGAAAGTTACAGCTCAGGGTGGAACACATCTCCGCAGCAGCAGGAAAACCTGCTTGCGTTAACAGACAGTCTCGATACCTCACTATGGTATTCGGTGGACGAAGCTACCTGATTGTGAGACAACAATACTTCAAATTGGTGTTTTCTTTTTCAAAGAGGCAAAAAGCAGATATGAGGTGACCTTTACTTTACTTACTTGTAAACGTGTTGATACCACCTGATTAGAATTTAGTGGTCTAAGGTCAAAGGTCAGGAGTCACTGTGACCTCACATGTCACGTTTTTCACCATAACATATTTTCACACGCATTTTATCAGGATGAAATAAAGAAGTAATGACATTTTGTATCCAAAAGTTTAAAGGGCAATTTTTATTGACATCATAATGCTTTGCAAAAACATTTTACTGTCTATTGTCAACACCATAACTCAGGAACAGAAGGGGAGATTGTGGCAGTTCTTTACATTTGGTCTGATATTGAATTGGTGACACTAATCGTTGGTGTCCATTTTGAAACTGTGCTGATTGTACAGATCTTCTGTGCTGTTGGATTGGATTATACCAGTGACCTTGGTGCCGAGGTACCATTAGACTGTCTGTTTGGTCTAATAGATTTTATGAGGGGTTTCTGTAGCTTTGCGGGGACGGTAGGAAGCATGGAGTGTCTCCTGACCTTTAACGGGACCTACAATTGGTGAAAGCAGGAGTAGCTTCTATATCGAGACCTCTTACTGCAAGGAGCAGATTGGATGAAGAGGATGCTGATGAGGACATACATCTCAATGTCAGGACCACGCTAAACATAGTCTTTCAAAAAAGAAGCCTGGAAGTAAGATGATTAAGAGGAAGATAAAGCAGAACATGAAAGACAACAGCTCTTAAAATAACAAGGAGTTAACGTGTGTTTAATTTAATTGAAGGGAATTAGCCAACCCTTTGTTCTAATATTAAAAGATGTGATGCATGTGAACTACATCAAATATTAACTGAACGCAGGCAAATAAAGTGCTGATTTTAAATTTACATCAAACATGTTGTCAAAAACTAAGTAACAAATTTATTATTCTTGAAATGCCCTCTGTCATCCAAAAAGTATGATAACAGGGAGAGGTCATTGAAAAAAATTATTATATTATTATTCGTCATTTCTGTTGAATATTTTTAGGGTACAGATTTTCTGACATGGAATATGGCATAATCTTCCTCCCTTCTCTCTCCTTTTCTTAAAATCCTTCTCACTCTGACTGGTCGAGTTTTTCCAGCTCCACATCATCACTTCTCCTCCTCCCCCAGTCGCCTCCTCGCTCTCTTTTCTTCTCTATCTGTAGCACAGCTTGTCTGGATCCGTGGTTGTGGATCACAGTCCAAATGTTAGGGTTTCCTGTCCAGAGAAAACACAACACGTAGCCATACAAAAAGGAGAGGAAAAAAAGGAAAACTCAAGTTAGTACAGGGAACAGTTTCCTGGGTCCTGCAATGCCGTGTAGAGATATCAGTTAGGAAACTCTGTTTGTAGTTGACATGGATCCCCACTGCATTGTTTCAAAAAGGGGATGTTTGGACTGCAGTTAGGTTTAGCTGTAAATATATTTGGGTGTGATAGTTCTCATATATAGAAGGCTAATCTGACGCCACAGCATGAAGTCCCACCTCACTGCTGCAAATTAAACCTGCCTGTGCCTGAAAACAAGTGTCACACTAATAACCCTCACAACAATTGTATCTTAATGAGCCCTAGCTGTTTTACTGACAAAGGTAAGTTTGTGCAAATATTCACTGTGAGGCTCTGAAATTTGACATGATGGTGCTGGGAGAAAATACTGATTATTGCCTTTGCACGAGCTGATTAGCATCTCGTCGTTTCCCTGGGCAGATGTAGCATTTAAACACTATAAGCATGCGCATTGAACATAACAATTACAGTGAACCCTCGCTATAACGCGGTTCACCTTTCACGGTCTCGCTGCTTCACGGATTTGCATCGTGCATTGTGTTCTGCATTCTGATTGGCTAAACAGTCTCTCCGCTTCTTCTCTACCTGTTTGTCAATAACGTTGCGGTTTAATATGTACACGTACGTAAAACAGCTTGCCAAATTTAAGTTTGCAAATTCTCTTGCAATTTCAAGTTTCTCTAAAACCCATAATGTCGACAAAACGTTCTGCACCGACAAAGGCACTTGCGGCAGTGAAATACACGTGAGTCACTATTTGTCCTACTGTACTTTGTATTTTTTTTCATAATCATTTTTCATTTTCTCCCGTTCTAATCCAATGACTCAGGTCGCAGTGGGGCGGTGCTGATCTCAGCAATTTGAAGCCTTCAGTTCGTATTGATGATTAAAATTATTATTTTACAGTACAGTAGTTATTTGTAAAAAAAACATTTATACAGTACTTTTATTTGTTAAACAAATGCTTGGGCCTGTAAAAAGGTTTTGTTCTTTGGTTTCAATGTATTATGGAGTATTTCATTGTATAATAATTGTAAAAAAAATAAAGGTTACTACTTCACGGATTTCGCCTATCACGGTTTCTATTTGGAACGTAACCCCCGCGAAAAACGAGGGTTCACTGTACATCAAATGAACAGTGATGTTCTGTCAATATATTTGGCTTTCATGCTTCTGCTTTTGATAATAAAGAAAGTAATCAAAGTCACATTTTCGTTGGTGAAAATCCATTCATTATAATGGATTTGGAGTAATAGAGGTACTTAATTTGGAGTCTCAAGTGCACTAATTGGTGAAAATGTGGGTTGCTGCAGGAAACCCCCCCCCCAGGTGAGTTCATGCTGAGCGGCTGTAAGCACAGGTAGTTTGTTTGGAAATTAGTGGCTGACCAAGTGTGTTTATTATAGTCCTCACTGACAACCAGGTCTCATGGTGGCTTGTGGTTTGTGCAGGACTGCTGTGCATCACTATTACACAGAGCGGCTTTTAAAACTACACAGGTTGAAAGGAAGAGGAAGTGAGGACTGCACTGATAATGTAAACAAGTCACAGTACACTATCAAACATTAAGCCCTTTATTCTCTCTTTTCAAGTAGACTCATGTTTTCTGGAGGGAACACTGAAGAAAATAATTAAATTCATAATTCCCTCCTATGTTAATAATAGACCAGCTCTGGTTAAGTCTTTATGACATAAAAGCACCAGGCACAGAAGGGCTTCAATAGAACGGGATCTAAGTTTCTAATTAGCAAATTGCTCTGAGTTTATGCGAGTACGACAGTTAGTCTGCTCCACAGGAGCTTATAGCTCAGCTGGAAATGTTTTAGGTTTCCTTTACAGTCTCTAAATATGAAGCTTTGCATAGCTGTGAATATATAAACTGTTTCCTCACAGTGTGAAGAAAATATACCTTTAGATTGACCAGACGGCCATGTGAAATGTCCCTGACAAACACCAGAATAATGTGTGTCTGTGTTTCTGGCTGGTTGTGTTTGTGTGATCAGATCAGCACATCTAACTCCCCCCAACACAAGTGCAAGTTTCTCAGTGCAAAGTAATGTTGGTATTTACAGAACTTGTGTTTCATTTATTTCATGTGTAGTAGCTATATATACAGGCATGTGAGACTGAATCCATGTTTGTGTTTACATCCCTAACATCCTGATAAAAAAGGTTTCGGGCAGCACCTGGAACACATTACGTTCTTATGGAGCCATGTGTTGGGCACATGAGTCTTAAAGTGGCAGGAGCTGTCTTTCCCACATTGCAGTCAATGGCAACGTCTGCACCCCCAACCAGCACGGCCATTTTGACCGGCCTGATGACATCATCACATGCTGCATGAGGTGGACCCCTTGAAGTCTTTTTAAGACTACTTTAATATCAATAATGTGCCAGGGTTTCACTGGAAGCACGGTACATACAGAAAGATTTTAAGGTGAAAATGTTTTTTTCTTTTAAATGTTCTGTATTCATTACAGTTCAATAATTTACTTTACTGACATCTAACTGCAGCCTCCAATGCTAATAAAATATGACCGTGTCCAGAATTAGCTCAAGTAGTTTTGGTTTTGAGATGTCTTCCTCATTTCACTATTAGAGGGGTTTGTGTCGATTGTGTATGTAGGCCACTAAATCTACCAGACTTGTATGTGTTGACCTCCTCTGCTGGTTACATTTGGAGGTTTGGCTGATGATGGAAGAAATTCCACTCGTGAATTACAGATGTTTTTTTGTTTTTTCCCCCAGTTTCTTTTGTCTAGTCCCTCCCCACTCCCTCCCTCTTTCTGGTTTCTTGAAGGCTCAATGGAAAATCACCATCATAGCAAATTCTAGCCTGTGTGTCTCCTCAAAATCACTGCGGCAGACAAAAGTTAGAGGCTGTAGCGAGGACGATATCAAACTAGTTGTTTTATTCTTTCATTTCGCAGCCCTATTTATTACGAAGACTAGACAACATTTATGACCAGTATTTATCATGACAATACACAAACAGCCCATGTCCGTTATTTGTCAGGCATCTGTTTATACAGTATTATGAGTCAGAGACTGCTGCTGAAAAGGAGGGGAGACGGAGGGGATATCAGGGTTCGGAGAGGTTGAGAGAAGCGGGGTAAGAGAGAGGCAGGTTAAAAGAAATAGAGAGAGCATAAAGGAAGGGGGAGGAGGTTTTAGGGTAGAGCAGGCAGCCCATGACATAGCTAAAGCATGAGTACATGCCTGTTGGCTGACGTCCACTGAGAAAGTTTTGCATCTGGTTAAAATCAACTGCCCCTGCTTTTCCCCTCTCTACTTCCCTGCCTCTTCGACACTTTATATTCTAATTTTCCCTCATCCTCAACTTCTGTTTTTCTTTGTTGGACTTAATCTGTTCCCTATATCTCTTTACAATATGTGTTGTTTAATTGCTGTTTGTTTCTTTCCCACTTTCTTTCTGTCTCTGTCAACAAAGACAAAACTCAGATGGAATGAGAAACGGGAGGTGAAATCTGACTCTGTTTCCCCCTTGACATTTCAGTGCTGTTTGGGAGGAAGTGTTTGGTTGTTAAAGTTGAAATCTCTTTGTAGAGTCGGGAGTAGAAAGACAATGATCTTTAAGGCGACCAAACATTCAGTTCAAATAAAATCCCTATAAGGACAAACTGTGGTTTATATAAAAAAAAAACAGCAGGTACAAAGTAAAGAGGATACAGCTTGATATCTCGGGAGATAAGCTTGCCAGCTGTCATTGCTGGGACCCCAATGTCTAAACGCTAAATAGGAAACTACACCTAGAAGCCAGCTAGCTTAGCACAAGGAGATGTTGCCTCTGTCTGAAAAGCTCATAATATATGCAATGTCCCGTTGGTTTAATCAATACAAAAACCAAAGTGTAAAAACAACAGTTACAGTTAAATGACAGCAAATGTTTTCAATTCTTTGTTACTTTTGAACAGACGAGCCGTTATCCCTGTCTCGGGTCCTCATGCCAAGCTAATTAGCCGGTGTTGATAACGTCTTCTTCACCGTGCAGACAAAAGAGTGTTATCAATAGTCTCCTCTAACCGTCAGCAAACAAGAGTATTTCCTAAAATGCAGAACTAGTTTTTCCAACATGGAAAGGATTTTATATTTGAAATAACAACATATGAATAAAAGCTTAGACTGAAATGAAGAATAAGAAAATGTGAAGATAACCAATTACAAAGTCAGTGAGTTATATTATGTTGAGAAAGGAAGTCTCACTTTCACTGTCAACTGACAGGGTTTCCCTTGTCAAGCAGGAAAACGTTTTTTTTTTCTCACAGGATAATTTATTAAGAACGGGAGATGATACACAAATTTAGTCCAGGATAACTTATGTTCACCACAGCTGAGCAAACTAGAATTAACTTTTTCCACGAGAGGAAATTCTTCATCAATCACTGTTTGCATGGTGTCTTTGGCAGACAGTTTAATCAGATAAAACCATAAGGTTGCTATGACTTACTGTTATGAACCATTTCTGCACAGCTAGGCAGACACTACTGCCTTTCAGCCTCCAGATGGTGAATGAATGATATGCAGATTAATGCAGGTAATGCATATTAATGTGTCTGATTGCTTTGGAGTTTGACCATTTTGCAGCAATTAAATCCCATGCATTAATCACATACCAAAACACACACACACACACACAAAATGGGTGTTTGGTCAGACAGCTAAGACGTGGTTTTATAATGCCAGTAAAGATCATTGAGGAGACCACGTGCTGAAACATTGTGGTGGTCCCAACAAACATATTAAGTCCCAGTCATTCCAGGGTTTCCACAGAGCAGTGGGACAGGTAAGGACTTGTTCCTCTCTCATATACACACACTTTTCCTTCTTTACATGTATATAATTTAGTTTTGCTCGATTTTCCAAAATAAATGACAACTCAACATTTAAAAACAGACAAAATCCAAACGAATAAAACAGTTAGGCCTGTAAACATATTTGTCAACCAAATATATATATACATATGAGGAATTTTTCATTATTTTTTTTAATGATTGTTTTTGATTTATTTTTCCAATTGAAAAGACAATTCAAGAATTACCTGGATACTTACCAAACTAAATCTGTTTTCATTGCACATTTTAACATTTTGACTGGTAGAACAGTAAGTTTGTGTCTTGCTTCTTTGTCATCTCTTTCTTTAGTTCTTTTTCTCTGTAATGTAAGCACACACGCCACACACATACTTCGTAGCTTCAGGGCGTGTCCGCACTGCCACTCTTCACCGAGTTCATTTTGTTAGCCAGATGATCTCCTGTAGCCAGTCATGATGCTGAGGTGGAGCCTGAATTTCTTTTCTTTTCCTCCTCTCCAGTCCTGCTTTTTGTCGACCGGTTTTTTTTTTTCCCTAGCTAAAACCAAAACTTCATGATGACCAGAAAAATTCTTCCACGTGTCCACTGTGTGGGATTTAGATGGAGGAGGGGAGGAAGAAAACGTCTGTTTTTCAGTTTCTCTTGTGCTTAAATAAAGATTTGGAAATGAGAATTTTTAGTGCTCAATGCAAATTATCTCTCTCTCTCACACACACACACACACACACACACACACACACACACACACACACACACACACACACACACACACACACACACACACAGTCAATGAGCTGGCAGGAGGGCAGAAGAAAGAACAAAGCAGACGGCTGGATAAGAAGTGGTAACTAATGCTGGGCATTAAAGTGTACGTTCAACTCTTCAGACTGCAGCTAATTTTTCTGTAGAACAAATTTGTGGATTTGTCATTTGTGTTGAATATTTTTAGGGTACAGGTTTTCTGCCATGAAATACATGAGATATTAAACATTTTGCTGCCTTTAGGATGACGGTTGGAGAAAAAGCCCATTACAGCTGAGACAACTGTATATGGTGTGAGAAAAAAAAGCATGTAAGAGAGAATGTATGCAGAGTTTAGGAAGAAGCAGAAAAAAAACCTGTTAAATTTGTGAAATATGCAGGAAAAGGGTATTTAGTGTGAAACAAACATAGTTTGCTTTGGTGAAAAGCTTTTCAACACTATAGTTAATCTCTGTCTCTTTTATTTTTGTCAGTCCATTATTTCATTTTATGTCTTTATTAATATGACAAACTTATAAGCTGTAACTTTCAAACTCATTGTGCCGCTGTGACCTGAGTCACCCCGAGCTCTGAAGGGAGGAGAGAGTGGAGGCGGTCTGCCTGGGAGGGTTTGTGAGTGGAAAGAGAAGTTGAGCTGAAGAGGACAGGCCCCAACTGGTGTCGGACAGAAAGCGAGCGATATAAGTTCCCTCTCTCACGTTTTCTTTAGTATTTCAAACTCAAACACGACTACCATCATGTTTCCAGATTGTTGGTGTATTGAAGGTGACAACCTCAGAGATACAGCTCTGATAATGTTCATGATATCACTCCTACTGATAACTAGTCTCGTGATTTTATGTCATTGTCAATTCAGTAAACATAAGACCGTTGCCATCAATTCTTCCTTGAATATGGAAATGAGCATGTAAGTGAAATTATTTTAGCCGGTCATAAACAAACTTCCATTGAACTTGGAGGAGAGGATCCAAAACAGATGAATTTTGTTTTAACATAAAAGCAACATATGTCCATAATGTTTATAACTCTAATGTTACTCATATATTATAAAATATTATCAACACATGTATGTTGTGCGTTGTATGTACATCTATGTTTGTTTTTACATGTGGTCAAATCTGAATTCATATTTAAGTCATGCATCACGTGTCAACAGCAAACAAGTTCTTAAACTTGGGGGGGAAATCCCACAGTTTAAGTATAAATCAGAGTAAGCACTTCATCAGAAGGAAGGAAAATAGGTACAGCCTTTGAAACAAAACTACTGTTCAAAAGGTTCATACCTGTCTGTAATCAGAAATAGCCCTTGGGTCCTTTTGGACTCTTCTTCCCATAAGAGAGAAGAAATTACTTTGAAGCCGAGGTTGGTTCGAAAACTCTGAAGGGAAGGCACAGTCTTATGATCTAAATAAGGAAAAAATAACACACAAACTAATGATGGACTTTGATCTTGAAGTTTCTTCTCATACAAGCTCAGTTTAATTTAAACATCCGTTTACATTCTTACTGATAAAACACTTCTAGTTCTGAGATGTAAAGAAACATGCATTTTTTTTTTATTTATTTATTTTTTTTTAAAGAAAGCACTGAAAGCTTTTTGGTCATTTGATCATTTTTCTTCTCCAGTGTATCTCCTAATAGGCCGCGTCCACACATCATTTCCTTCTCTGCTTCCATCATGGATGTCAGGCTACACTCAGCCTGTCAGTCCTCACCAGGTAAAAATAAGAGATGTACAGGGACATGCTATTAGCCATTTGAAACCTAACCCATTTCCCTGCCTCAGCCCTTCCCTTCAGACAAAACACAAACCACGTTTTACTTACCAAAACATTAGGTGACTGAAATATCTGATCATATTAGCTCAGAGAAAAGTCAGATAAACATGAGCTCTTTTTAACGAAAGAAAATCACATCTATTCTCCTCGATCATGTGTCACCATAAATATTCCATATGAGACGATGTGAGATAAGAATATATATAAACGAATTGTACACACACACACACACACACACACACACACACACGCACACACACACACACACACACACACACACACACACACACACACACACACACACACACACACACACACACACACACACAAACTCAGGTGACCATGTAGGCTGGTGAGGGGGGCCATGTTGCTGTGTTTTCTTAGCTTGTGTCAGACAGGATGACCACACTGAGAAGGAACCGGGGATATTTCCTCTAACTTCTCCCTGAGGTCTGCAGTGTCAATACACACTCTCTCCTTCACACACACACTTACACACACGCGGCCCTGCATCCCACTTCAGCAGCGGTTCACACCAAAAAGCTGCTCTTTAATGTAAGATTATGTTTTTTGTGTCTTTACCCAGCATGTTTGACCGAATGGAATTATTCATGCCATACTTTTGTTCTCTTGCCACACTGATATCTCCCTTTTCTTCAGTTTTTTAGCTCTCAAGGTTACAAAAATATGCGTTCATTATTTATTTCAGTCAGAGTTGGTCCATGAGTTATATCAGTATGATTCTTCTATTTAAATATCTGACTAATAGTCATCTTAACTTTCTGATGGAAATGTTCTGGGTGATGTAAGAAACTGTGGGAAGCTTGAGAGGGAATACCAGAGCATGAGTAGGAGACTTTCTCTTTCTGGGAGCTCTTCAATCTTTGCACAAACATTGCCTAAGTTTTGAAGAGCTACAAAATTTAAATTTGACTGAAAACACCTGAGAAGAGAGTTGATATGGACGGTTTTTCAGCTTGTAGTCTGAGCTCTAAATCTGCTGCCTCCAGCCGCACCGATCTGGTCATCTTCCAACATGTCTGGAATTCTCTCTCCTTTTTTCTTCTTCTACTTCTACTGTCTTTCCTCTTCCACGTCTGTTGACCACTCCCTCTGTGGTAATAATCACAAATGGGGAAAAAAGAAAAAAAGCAATAGCATTTCCCATTATAATCCAAGGTGTTCTTTGAGCACTGCATATTTGAAAGTTTTTTCTCACCATCCTCATTAAAATCTAAAAATGATTTACCTCTAAGTGGACTAAACTAGTCAGCATGCAGTCAAGGATTGCTTAAATGTCATTAGAAATATTTTAGTGATTATCCAAATGTTTCCAAAGATATATGTCCTGCTGATTTTGATGGAAATACAGAACATATATAGAATATTTAAAAAAAATTCAGTCATGAAAAGCCAGAATTTTTCAGTTTAACTATTTCATTTAATATAAACATCTTCAAAGAGCTTTGTTATAAAACAGTCTAAAAGCTACTTCAGAGGAAACAAAAGCTGTACAGTTGTACAGTAGAATCTCTCCTCTGCAACTTTGATATAATTCTGTGTTTTTTCATAATGATGTGATGCACAGTGATCATTTTCCTCCACAGTCTCTAAGATGACGTGGCTGGGTCAGAGACTCTGCTTCTCGTGGCTCAAACCAATTTCTAAAAGAGAACACGGGAAAAAAAAAAATCTTAATGACAAGCCCTGGTGGCCAGAGTGGATGGAGAGCTGGCAGCGCCGGTCTGCGTTTCCTTGCCTCTGCCCGCCTATGATGGAGAAGAGTCAGTGTTTAGGGAGGGACGTCTCCAGTTTAGAATAACATAGCATTAAACTCAAGGATAATAGCTCATAGTCTCCATTTTATCATTTTCTTCTCATCTTACTGTGAACTTTCTGCTTTCTTATATGATCTTCTCTCTTTTCCCATTATCTCTTAGTTTTTTCTTTTCTTTTTCCTTTTATGTTTTATCTTTTACATTTTCTGTCCTAATATAAAAATGTTTTCTACTCCTTTCTTAGTCATTTTCTCTTTTGTTTTTCTTCCCAACCAGATGTGTTTCTCCTCTGGATCTCCCCCTGTGCAGGCCCCCATGATTCATTTTCCACAGACATCTTAAAAGGTCCAAAGCTCTCCCCTCCCCCATGGCCCTTTTCCCTCTTCCATTTCTCTCTTTCCTTGTGCTAAAGCTCCTACTGCTGGATTGTCTCAGCCTGCAGTGCTTGTCAGTAGCAGTGGAACAAAAGCTCGGAAGGAACGAAGCTCATGTGGAATCTGCATAGCCAAAGGGTTTGGTGTTTGTGGACAATCCTCGCCATCCGACCACCACCAGGGGAGGAGAAAAAAACCCTGTCAGAGACGGGGGAGGTGGGACCGGCCTGCCAAGGTGTGTTATAGGTAATGGTGGATGGATCCACTGGATGACACCCTCAAAGAAGTAAACACACCTCCAGGCAGACAGGAAGCGACAAAGGAGGCGGATGGCTTTTCTTATGGGCTCCATTACTTTCACTGAAGGGAGGGGGGAAATGAGGAGAGAGAGAAACCTGCCTTTACAGCCACTCCTCATCCTCCTCCGCCCTCGTTCCAGGCTTTCTGTGCCGCCTGCCACATTCCCACCCTTCCCCACCCCTCCCTGTCCCACCCAGACACACTCCTTTCCTCATAGATCCTCACCCTCGCCCCTCTCCTGGTTATTTCTACAAATTATCAAGGAGGATGCTGCTTCTTTGTGATTGGTGGAAGGATTTTCTGGCTGGGTTCTGATAGGTTGAACAGTTTAAAGTAACAATTTGACATTAAGGGAAATATTTTTATAAAATTTTTGCTCAGCATTACATTAGAAGATCATTTTTGTGCTATGAATCATTTCACAGAGAGAAAGCAAATATATTTCCCAAAATGTGACACTATTCCTTTAAAAAACACCTTGTCTCCTATACTTTTGTTTCTTGTTTCTTTAATCGAACACGAGCAAAGAGTGTGTTAATATAAAAGTATTCCTTTAAATTTAGGTCATGAAATGTGGTCACAAGCAGTAACACAAAAAATAAACAGAAATTTCCAGAAGTCATCATAAACAATATAAATTTTAAACATTGGTGTAACTTACGTGCTTCTGCTTTATGTTAGTCTGGAAAATGTGATGGCTGTGATCTCTTTGGAGTAGATTTCTGACACGTCCTACAAATGAAATGGGAAAACTGCATTAAAGAAAAGGACAAACAGAAGTGACTCTAGTTGTTTATTGGAACTTTGACAATGTTGCACTCTGTTTAAAGCATAAATTGTGATAAATACTAGATTTTAAGGATTGTTCATTAACAGTATTCTGACGGGGTTTCTATAAACAAGAGGTTGTTACACAAAGTAGTTGTATCCACGTCTGTAAGTCTGACGTCTGGTTCTGTGAAGTGTGTGAAGAGTGTGAGTGTGCCAGTCGTACCTTGTCTTCACAGACTCGTGGCCTGTGATTGCATGTTGAGTGAATCCCCCCATTTCAGCAGCAGTAAAGTGTAAAATTGAAAGGTGGGCCACGATGAGGTGAAACCCAAAATTATCTGCCGTCTGCTCTGCACTATATTTGTGTTGCCCTTGGTGTAAAAAAAACAGAAACTCACATGGGGTCATAGTAAAACCTGGAAGGTCTTCTTTTGTTGTTGAACAGTTGGTAAGGTATTGAATCTTGTTTAGATCAGGGCCTGGGTGCACAAAGCATGCACTGATATATGACTTCAGTCCCTTCAAAATTAATATATTCTTAATATAAGTGGGTCAACATGGATAAAAAGTCAGAAACATTCAATTTAAACCCTCAAAACTACGATCTCAAACATGTCACGCTGCAAAGGTCAAACTGCTTTAATCAAGCAGGTTTTTCACAGTTTTGCAGGATTTGATAAATTCCACAATCTTCCTCAGCATCCTGTGACCTTATAGAGACTCCTGATTTATTCAAAAGTCAAACGGTCCCTTCTTGGTAGTAAAACAGGAAGCTCTATTTCAATAGGATAATTGTGATCAAATCTGTCTGCAGGGAGAAAATACAGAAAGATTGTGCTTTGGAAACACAACAAGTGTCTTCAAACCACCTTATAATACTCATGCATTACATTATAGTCCTGTTATTTTTGTAGCACTATGTTAATTTATGGCTTAATTTATAAGAAAATGTCCCACATTAGGCATCAAACAGATAGTGAAAACTGAATTCATCCAGTGCAAATAGCAGTTAAAGGGGTTTGAAAGTTAATGATTGTTTAGTGACAGCACATTCATGATTGGCTGCATGGAGCTTTCTACCAGCACTCATCCTCAGATGAACCCGGACTTATCCATCCAAGGTCTACATCAGACGAAACCTCCTGCCACGTCGTCTCTTTTTTCTGTCTTCCCTCCCTGTCTCTCCCTCTCTTCTCTCCCAGTCTCTCTGACTCGTCCTCACTCTCTCGTCCAACATTTCACATTGATTTTGTATTATTTAATTATTTGGGTCTTGTGTTCCTCTTTTCTTTTCTTTTCTTTTCTTTTCTTTTCTTTTCTTTTCTTTTCTTTTCTTTTCTTTTCTTTTCTTTTCTTTTCTTTTCTTTTCTTTTCTTTTCTTTCTTTGCTTGGCAGAGCCCTCGCTCTTGCTATATGATGTGGTAGCTGCAGGGATGAAGGGAGGGTCAGTCCAGTCGGCTTGCTTCCAGTTTAAATGTCACCTCGGTGACCACACAGCAGAGCATGAAGGATACAGTGATGGTTCAGCTGTACTTCGCTCATAGGCCATTTTCATCGAGCTGTACTATGTCATTTTGTCCAGACTCTCACACAGAGACACTGTTGCTTCTTATGAGCCTTCATTCATAAGATGCATGTTTGATAAAAAGTTTAGAGTGAGCCAGTCCAGCAGTATTGTGCTCAGTCACTTTCATTCTGTTCTTTTCAACAATAAAATGTTCTTTACTTTATAATATCTGCTGTATATAAATATATTATAGGACTACAGGAGATGATTATACAACTCTGTGATTACTGTAATATAGTCAGTTGTTTCACTGAGAATGAACAGACTGAAACATTGCTGTGAAAATGAATATTGGCTTAGAGATTTTAAGAAAAGTTATCTTGTATCCGTCCCTAGTTTACGTTATTTAGGTATTCACTTTTGGCATTTTTAATCTAATACTGTAAATGCAATTCTGTTCGGAAGCACAAATCTATTCTGTAAAATGATAAACTGAAACGCACTTTCTCTGAGGAAGACGAAAAGAAGAAGGAGAAAAAGAAGAAGAAGAAGAAGAAGAAGAAGAAGAAGAAGAAGAAGAAGAAGAAGAAGAAGAAGAGTATTAGCTGTGTTTTAGATGCAGATTTTTTTTGCTTAAACAATGTTCTGTATTAAGTCATACAGAAAGATTGGTTTAAATATACTGTGTCCACTAAATGTTTGTGTCATAAATACACAGTGCTGGATTGTATGTCATTAATCACTTCCTGATTAATAGGTGTGCCCCAGTGTAGAGGCTCCACATCCTCCGGAGGATGTGGAACGTGAAGGTGGCTCCCTCAGGAACTGAAGTCCAGACTGAGCCTGCTGCTGCTCCTTAAATGATGTGGTGTAGCCTCACAGAGAGTAAAGCGAACGTCCGACGTGTGCAATCCTCTCTGACTCACACAAGTTAAAATTCCCTATTCATCACCAGAATCGTTTTCCTTAAAAGAGACAGAAAAGTGAGTGTTTGTGTTGAAGATGTGATGGAGAATTTGTAAAGAAAAAAAAGTGGAACTCACCGTTTTATGTCTGTTTACAGATAAATGATTCTGTGTATATTTATGCCTGTTTTTTCATGCTGAATTGCTTTTTAATTTGTTCAGATTAATTTATTTAATTAATCAGTGATAAATGAGTACCTGATGGAAGAAAAAACGGTTACTTATATGTTCACGTGGTATATCCCTTTTTACACGCTGAAAAATGTTATCTTAAACAAGTGTACTGCAGATGATGTGATAGCCTACTGACCTTGTTCTTAGGTCATGGCTTGCTCAGAAGTCGAACAATCCAGGCCCTGAAATCAGACAGCTACAGTGAATGTGTTGTTCATCTTGATGAGTGTAAACACTAGATTACAGTTGCTGCATCTCAATTATTTAGAATAACCACAAATGTAAAGATGTGACACACTGCAACTCTGTCCTTTTCCTCTGCTTTACTGTATGGAAATGCCCAAGCACTTATTTGTCTTCTGTAAAAGTCATCCTTGCTCAGTAATAGCAGTGAATAAATTTGCTTCAAATAATAAATGCTGTTGATGAACCATTTTAGTTCATTACAGTCTCCAGTGTCTAGACAGCCGGCTGCAGCCATTTAAACTGCAGCTCTCTCAACCTGCTCATTACAACATTTAAGCATATTGTAGAGAATCACACAAACATTTCACCCCAAACGCCTCTGGCAACAATGTGAGAAACATGAAGCGTCTAAACACCTCCCACAATCTTTTCCAAGGCCCGCCCTGACCATCTGCAGACCGAAAGAAAGAGAGAGAGGAGAAAAAGTTAAAAGCTTCTCCCAAAATAAAGAGTGTGTGCGTGGAGCAAAGAAAACAATGGAAACATTAAAAAAAAAAAATCAAACCAATCATACATATACTATTATTGAGGGCACATTTGTCAACTTTTCTTTTACATGGCATTAAATTGAAGGGTATTCCTCTAAAAAAAAAAAAACATTGTTAAACATTTTCTCTCTTATCTGTGGATGTCTAAACCTCCTTTTCTCTTATTTTTGCTCTTTCTGCTGCTGTGGAACAAAAAGTTTCCGACCACAGACACTGTAAGCTCCTCTGTGAACCCCAGCTCTGTAGTTTTTTTCCCCTCCTACTTCATGAGTGAGAGAGCAGCATCCTCTTCTGGTAAAAATACTCAACAAACCCTCAGACTCTGTATCTTTTATTCCTCTAATGTTCCAACACACCACAATGGAAATGTCAGGGAACAAACTGGTGTAATTGTAACAGGTTATATTTTGCATGTAGTGATTTGAACTCCATTAATGCAGAGGGAATACAATATTTTTGTAATCTTTTTTGCAAACCCACATACATTTTCTTGCAGGAACCGTCAGATCAAACTTCTGTTTGTAGCATTATCATAGTCTAGTCAGCCTCAGCAGCTTGTGAGATGTGTCCACTGGAGGGTGCCACTGCATCACATACAAAACTGTCAGTTGACGTGTTCCCTCCTTAAAATGCAAAAAGCATCAGCAACACCTTTCTGATTCATGAGTCATTCTGTAAAGGTGTGTCTCTACAGCTATGTTCAGTAAATAAGCCACGTATCGGCTGCCGTGACTTCTGGCTGCAAGCTGTGCTGCACGTGTAATTGGACAGTGAACAGTAAATGAATGCCCTGACCCACACATAAACAGATATACATAGACACGGACTCATTGACATAATGCATTCCATAGCCTCTTACCCTAAACTTAACCATCACCACTAAATGTCTGACCTTAACCATTAAACCGAGGCGGAACCGTTAAAACAGCAGACTCTTCCCCCACGCTGACATAAGTCCCTTTAATTAGAGAGCATTCAGGTTTCACACATGCATTATCACAAAATGTTACATGCATCCACACCTAAAAGCAGCCCAGTACAAGAGACTATGATGGACACCTTAAAAGCTCAGTGATTACAGGGATAGAAATTCATTTATTTCACTACAAACCAGTGGTGATCAAATCATTTGTATTTACCCTGTTAAGTGATTTCCGAGATCCTCTCGTCCAATCTATTCAAAAGCATCTCAGCCGAGAGAGTCCATCTTGTCTCTCCACTTTCAACTCAAATAACTTGAGCATTTAAAGCCTTTTGTTTTCTTTAGATTGTCTTTACATTTAACCTTACTGTATACAAACTGCGGTGCCTTCATTATGATGAATTTAGGTTGGGGACAACACTATTATTGGACCAATGGTTGGGACAAAACATCCTCATCACGACAACCTAAAATGTTGGGTTTGTCTGCGTCCAAGCAGTCCTGACTCATCTCCTGATCATGCCACCCATTTCACCATTACTGGTTGTTCAAGATGCATTATTTTCTCTCTGTTCTTTGCTGCCTTAATGGATACAGTCCAATTCCGTCTCGACTAAAAGTCAAAATGTTTCTCTGCAAGCTTTGTGAACTCTGAGTGACCGCCCCGCCAGATAAAGAACTTTTCATTACAGTGTAACCTGGCTGTCAGTCAGCAGGGTAAATGGTTGTTTTTTTTAATATTTTCTCCTGCAGCAGTGTGTGACAGTCATGATGTAGGATGACAAACAGGTCAATGAATGAAAGACCTGTCAGTCCACATTTATGACTAATATACATATATAGCAACAATAAATCGTTATCTTCTTTTGGGTCAGACCAAAAGACAATCAAGCATAAAGCAGTTTGAGACATGTCACTGAAAGAGGGTATTTCTGTAGTTATTAACATGCCAAGCACTTTGAACCATTATGATGAACACTTGAAAAATGACAACGTAAATGCATCCGTCAAGAGGAGACAAATGTCCAATGAAAATGTGTCTCTACTCCTCCCACAGACATACTGGGACAAACACATAAGAGGTAGGGAGATTTCAAAATCTTTAACTCAAGTAAAAGCTGCGATGCAACAATGTAAAAGTCACTTGTGTGACAGCCCAGATCATGATAAAGTGTGTAATACATCTGTCAGTCCACGAGAGGACACCATGTTAGCGTTACGTGTTGCCTCGCCAAGGCGTGAAAAGTTCACACACGATGGGTCAAAGAAAAAGTCACTAAGAATAAAGAGTGATAAACTCCCAAGATGGGTGGTGGGTCAGAGGTTGGATGGACTTCTACTCAGGAGACCTGGGTTTGAGTCCATGAGAACGTGATGTGGATTTCTATTAAATAATGCAAATAAGGTCCCTGCATAATGTCAAAAATTTGACTGACGTAGCGTTTGTGACGTACGTAAAATTACTTATTTTATCCCAAATATTTTCCTAATCCTAACCATGTGTTTTTTGGTGGCTAAACTTAAAGCAACTTACTGTTCATGCCTCTGCGAGTCAAAACGTGATACTGACATGGGTATCCTGTCGTGGAATGTATGACATGCCTTGGCGTGATATTGTATGTAAGTGAAGGTACGTTCGTGAGTAGGAAATCATGTTCCACCACTGAAACATAGATGATACCATTGTTATAACGGTATCTGCTCATATTTCAAATGTTTCTAATCTTTTTTTCATGTATAAAAATGAAGAAATAGATGTTTTAAATACCACCGTGAGTTCTGCTGAGGGCCGTGTTGCTTTGACATTGTGATCAGGACTGTTCATTACAACCCTGCGCCTCTTTTCTTACTCCCAAGCTCTTTCATTCCTGGTTCCCATCATACAGCATGACGTTGACTGACATAGCGGCGATGCCTCAGTGAGTTTTCTTGAAATGTATTACTAAGGCTATAAGCTTTTCTTTTTTTAAAACAAATTTTTATGAGGTGCAACATTCTCTGAGAGCATCATCCAACAAGGTCCCAGTTTTTCTGATCTGGCTGCTTTCTTTTGACTCCAATAACAGTATAGGAACAGTGGTATATCCCTTTATTGATATGGATATAGAAGCTACCTGTGGTGTTAGATATCTGTAGAAACCAAAATGAGCCGCGTCAATCTACTTTTGATTCACTTCTCTGGAAGCAGTCTCCCTAAACTCGCCTGATGCATACATAATGCATCATTAAGATGATGTATGCTGGCATGTATGCTTCCCTCGCCCCTGCTTATCTGTACTTACTAAAGGTCCCGTTCAGTCACTCATGAGTCACTCACCAGGAGCCTCAATAAGAATAAGAAAGCTTGTTCTGCATACATTAGACTTGTAAATGGAGTCAGCCGCTCACGTCAGGAGCCATACATAAAGATTAGTTTTAAAAAGTGTCAACTTCAGACGAGCTCGGAGGAGGAGAAAGGCACAGATCAGCGAACTAAAGACAGATGGGCCAAAAGGACACACATGGGTAATTATGTATTATGATAATCAACTGAAATGTGCCCTTGAAGAGAAAAATATAATTGTTTGGGGCTTAGATTTAATTGCAATTGCTGGATAATTGGCAGCTCATGTGGTTTGCTAGTTGCAGCACAGAGAGGCCATCGTGTCTTCCTGACAACAAACCTACATTTTTTTGTATTAACTCAAAATGTTTAATTTTAGACAGCTGATGTGATCGTTTATGCTTTTATTGGTGGTTTATATTGCTGTCAAAATTGAAAAATATGATTTAGAAATTATATGGATTTGAAACAAATCTCAGAGTCTAGCATGCTAGCAGCTCTCTGATGTTACCAATGCTTAAATTAGCACGCTACCAATGACAACGCAGACAAAATGATGTGTAACAGGTAACACGTTCACAATGGTCCACATTGGTGTTTACCATGCTGTCCTAATTAGCACCTATTGGATACTTGGTGAACAAAGGAATTGGGCAAATTGAAATTGATAAATTGATGATGGCACTCGATGAAAAGTCAGGGGATCACCAGATTTACAATTCATCCTGGGGAGTCTGTGTTCATTTTTTTTGTATAGATAATCCATATAAATTGTATAGTAATCCATAGTTTCTGTTGAAGTTTACTCAAAACAAAAATGTCAGCCTCATGGTGTCACCACACGAAAATGTTGGGGATCACTAAAGTCATTAAGATACATTCTTTAACTACTGTACATGACATACAACATTATAATGACACAACAGATTATATTATTTTTTGTCAAATATTTCTAATGCTAACATTTCCAAAGCTATAATAATGTAAGTACTTACATCTTGTATGATTTTTGTCAGTGACCTGCCACCAAGTCAGGAGAGCTGATTATAAAATGTAAACTGAGCTAAGAAAGAAAGCAACACTTCCAGAAACAGTACATGTTTGAGATTTTATGGGCCAGACGTCCCTATACTCTTAGCAATGCTCTTGTGTTTGGCAGCCGTATGAGATACCTTTACATATTGCTCCTTTTAACTAACATTTATTAAAGTCACTGCTGACAGAAAAACTGCACTTATGCGCTCTTTGTTCTGCCTGGGGCTCAGTCCAAAACTTCTGATACCTGTAGACTGTGGACACAAGCATGGCTGATCTGTAGATTCATTCATCCTTTCAGGAAGACATAAATAGCTGTTTGTCCTGTAGCATCACATTGAGAGGCTCCTCATCAGTCCAGACCACCAGGTGGTCGACAGTTTCCACCGCGATTCAAAGTTAAACAATAATAATAAAGCGCTTTACAGCAAGAAACTTACTTCACAGAAAAACATCTACGGAGATGTTAAAATGTAATTTAAAAATAAGAATAAAATGCATATGTTAAAGTTTAAATTAATTATTACGAAAGTAAAAAAAATAACAAAAGCCAAAAGATTAATTTATCATGCCGATGGTTAATAATCATGTTCCAACTGTCTTCACCACTAATATAAAGAAAGAGATGCCTGACTTCACCTGTCTGTTGAAATGGATTTGAGGGTTTTGCTGCAAAACATCGCAGAATTATTTAAATCTAAACATTATACTTCGAGGGATATATATATATAATATAAAGTCTGTGTTTTTCAAAAGCTTACTATGTTTTACCTTGTTTTATATGTGAACACAATCTTCCTGTTTGTGTATACTGAATATGATTGTTACAGTGTTACATTTCTCTGCAGATGACAGTATCTGAATCGTTCGAGGGTTTTACGACATGTTTTCACCACACAGCCACGCTATACTACGGAAAGGTTTTTTTTTTTTTTTTTTTTTTTTTCATCATTTCACTATTACAGTACTCAACAATGAACAATCGGACCTTTGTTTGATATCTGGCACTGATCTGAATAATACCTGGGTGGTGAAGATAAGGGGCTGGTTCATGGAGGGCTAGACCTCCTAAGGTAAATCCATCTAAGGGTAAGCCAGGTTCGGGTTTGTACGTGCAGTCATACTAATACCAAACCAAAGGTCAACAACAATACAAAACTCAAAAAAGTCTCTTTTGGACTAAGAGACTTTTTTTTCCCATTGTGCACTGCCTCAGTGAGAAGTAACTTGCAAAAAAAGTCATCCAAAATATCCAAAGTATGTTGTCCAAAATATGATTAAAAAAAAGTCATACAGTCGTCCAAAAAGTGACCCAAAATTAATTTTTGTATAGAGTATAGAGTATAGAGTATGGAGTATGGAGTATAGAGTATGTAGTGTAACCAGGGCGATGCGGCTAATTTTGATGTTTTGCCGTGACACAGGAAGTTAATGTTTAAGGTCAAACGATGCTCCAAACTTCATGAAACTTGCATTAGGCAACAACTTTCATGAGTTTTTAAAGATGTTAAACCCGCCAAAAACAGGCTTTTTTTTTTTTTTTTTAAAGAAGAATAAGGAACGAGATCGAGAAAAAAATGTAAACTGCAAGTGGGAATATGCGGATCTTGGCGCACTTGGTGCACGTCGGGGAGCTGGCAGCCCCGACCCGCTGGATCCCCAACATGCAACGTGCGAGGGCCCGCATATCACTGCTTGCAGTTTTAATTTTGTTCTGCTCTTACTGTTATTGTCCATGGGTTTTGTCTTTCAGCTGCCTTGTGTTCAGCTTCAACTTCAAAGTAGGGATTTTGTCAACATTTGAATAACGATCCGCTGACTGAATCCCAGAGACAAGCAAATGTGATTAGATAGAGCGGCTTTGGTGGCAATATTTGGAAGAGACCTCAGATTGAACTGTTTCGTTTTCCCTCACAGAATGTCCTCTACTGCATCTGGCAGTACCTTGTTCTCTAATGTCACCATCAACCTCATTATAACTGGTCTGACCACAGATGCACCTGAACACTGCCAACCCATTCCCTCTATATTTAAACCGAAAGCTCTCCTGGGCTGATCATGTCTCTGAGTCTGCACATCTGAAGTCGTCATGTTTGAATGGATAGTGACTTGAGAACATCGGGATGGCATTGAAGTTGAACACCGTAAAGGAAATGATGCCTTCCTCTTCTTCCTATTTGTGTTCGGTGAGCAAGCCATAAGAGAGACATCTCCCTAATGTGTCAATGAATATCGTTTAAATTCCTCTCACTTATGCGTAAGTAGATTACTGTGGATTTGTTAAGATGCACATTAAGCCTTTTTTCCTGCCTTTAAATCACTAACAGCTAAAAATGGACTAAAACTAGGGAGATCTGGACTGTCCGTGGCACTGTGGTAACAAATCATGTTGCATTCGTGTGATGATGGCAACTGATATGTCTTTGTTGACCAAACGCAATTTTAATTCATACTTTTATTTTTGTCAAATATGGACATTTGTCCGTTGAAGTATTGCAATTCATATCAGTCAAACGTTTTCCTCTATTGAGATCTCAATGGGAACACATTGAAAAATATTTTTTGTCAGAAGTCCAAACAGCGTCTCCTTAGAGTGCTTTCAAATCAGGATGAATGTTGCATTTTCAGTACAGGCAGAAACCTCTCTCAAGAAGACAGCAGGGACCAACATATTATCAATGATACAAGATGTTGCTTCTTGGCTAAAATAACACCCCAGAAAAATGTCTTTCATTTGAAAATATGCCCCCATTTCCCTGGACTATATAAAAACCCTACAACAAACTGTACGGGTAAAATAAATGTGGGTTTAAAATCTTCTTATCTTTTATGTCTTTCATTCTGCCTGAGCCAAAATTTCCTCTTTGGCTCAGGGACTTTCTTTGTTGGTTCAAAATGTACTTGCTTCCATTTTAGCTACATGCCCCAGATTTATTGCAAAATATGTTGACTATTGACAGTCTGGCACAGATAATAAATACCTTCATACTCTATCTTATGTACTTAATTTAAGCTTTATTTTACCAGACAAGACATTAAGAAAAAAATTCTGTGACCATGCTTGCATGAAGGGTCACTTAGTCACTCTAAAGGCTGGACCAATCAGCGACCAGTGGTGGTGGCAAAGTGCAAAGACGGTGAAGTCAAGCGTTTGTTTCTAAGTGTAGCTCCAACAATGGTGGCGATGGTGAATTAAGACAAAATGACACGAACTGTTGGAGCAGCACTAGCAAACATTATAGAATTAAAGCCAGAGAAAGAACGATGCCTACATTTTTTTTGCAATGGTCTACAATGGTCAATTACGAACACGAACGATCAGTGTTGTTTACAGCTAAAAGAGTTTCAGTGCACAACATACATCATATGGTGTTCGATGCTGGCTGCAATACCCGACATAGAAAGATGGGTGAGTATCCAAGAAGATGGGTGAGTATCCAAGAAGAGTTATATGAGTGTAAATCAGTGATGATTACGTGTATGCAGAGCGTTGTTGGTCTTGACTTTGGAAAAAAACTTGAGACTAGTTTGTCCTGACTTGAGACCTGTTGGTCTTGACTTGAAATTTGTTGGGTTTGACTTGGGACTTTTTGATTTTTACTTGGGACTTATTGGTCCAGACTCGGTACTTGCTGGGCTAAACTTGGGGCTTGTTGGTTTTGACTTGAGATTTGTTGGCTTTGACTTGGGACTTATTTTCCTGACTCCGGAAAGATGCTTGACTTGGGACTCGGTGGTCTTGACTTGGGTCTGACTGAGGACTTATTGGTCCTGACTCAGAAATTTCTGGTCTTAACTCGGGACTTGTTCGTCTTTACTTGGGACTTGCTGGTTTTGACTTGGGACTCATTGGTCTTGACTCTGGACTTGCTGGGCTTGAATTGTGACATGCTGATCTTCAACATGCCAGAAGTACCCCTGACACTCAAAACATTGTCCCTCACTATAAGTTAAAAAACACAAAAAATATAGAGCGGTTGACTGAGCAGTTTCTCAACTAGCCTTGAGACTTCCTTAACCAAACAAAGGAGGAGAGACATGCTGGCTGAAAGCCTCCATCTGATGTTGTGGCCTTTTGAGGCAGCAAAACATTACAATATTTTCAAATAAACAGGTTAACTTATGTTGTCTTGAATAACAATGACAAAGCAAAGAAAATATTTTTTTCAGTTTCCGTTTGTTTGCTTTCTCCCCTGACAGTGTTATGATGACTCACTGTTTGAGCTGTACAAGGGATGTTGGGGAAATATAATTTGCATAGTGTCTTCTGATGAATTAACAACACAGTGTACAGCTGACCTAAGAGTAATGAAGATGCGTCAGTCTAAATAAAGACTTTGTGTGTGTAATTCCTCCCCCCATCAGGAAGGTCGTGTCAAATGTATTCCTGACAGCAGTATGTTTGTGAGATCTTAGTGCACTGACTCAGCAGAAGCAGAAACACTGTACCAATCACTAATTATGCTAATCAATCTTAATACAGGCTACTAATTATATACTTTACCATTAAGGGTGAATGTTCCCTCGTACACAGAGGAGGATCGCTTTCTTATGGAAACAGAGATGTTCATACTGTGGTTTAAACTAGGTGGCACTGTTGCTCTTCTTCCAGTGTTACCAATGTTCAAGAGAGAAAAAAATGCCTCTGTATGAAGTACATCATTGTGATTGATGCAATCAGTAACATATTAAGAATTTATCAGCAATGATGCTGGCATGGTGAAGACCATCAATAATACTAGTGATCTGATTGTGTTGTAACCTTAATAATGTCACCAATACACAGTGGAAGGAGTGGATAATTAAACCCTGTGATCTCACAGTGCTGTATAATAATAGTTCGGCTGTGATTAAGATATACTTGCTGCGTGGCTTCTGGCTTTAGATATCCGTTAAATGAGGTATGACAAATTTCAAAGATTCACAGTTGTGGTTTGTGGAAAATGCTGCAGCGCTAATACCTGCACTGACTTTTGTGATCAGATTACACACCATATAGTCAAACTGTACTTTCCAAGGCAGAAAGTGGGTCAGAATGTTATGGAGTGATAAAAGCAGCATGGGATCTGACGGCTCCTCCCACACTTAGTCTCTCTTTTTTTTTTTTTAAGGTACCGGGTGTCTTCAGAGGGTGAAGCTGTGAACTCAAAGTCACGGTGTAACTTCTGTGAAACTTCAGAAAACAACAGCTGTGTTTAATGAAAGCTTCCGCTTGGATAATTGGGTGAGGCTCAGATGTCATATGCTGAGTAAAGCTAGCCTGAATATTCAACCCAAATGAAAAATCTGCTGTTGTTGAATATCATTGGCTGATCCTGAATCCAATTTGAGAAACAATGTAAACCATTTTAAGATAACAAAACCCACAACAACAACAACAATTCCTCACTTACGCAGAAAAAGAAAGTGGTTTATTACCTTTGTTGTTTAATTAATTACTGTATTGTTGTAGGGGCACAAACTTGCTGCAAACTATTTTTATCTTTACAGTCCAACAAAGAATGCTTCCAAGTTTTTTGTCTTTAAAAAAAAGGTGAAAAAAGAAAGAGGTTAAGAGATTGATAACATCACTTTCTGTAAACTGCTCATAGTCTAGGTGGTCAACAAATTAAATATTAAATATTTTTGACATGGAAAACTTTAGTTAAACTGTCATTAAGTGATTTTATTTATATATTGACACATCCAGCAGCTACTGAGCAACATTATCATTCATTTGGAGTTGTATTTCTGGCCATCAGACAAATCTAAGTTGAATATTCCCTCTCTTTTGAGCTCTCTTTTTGGTCTCCACCATCTCTCGAGGGAATATTTGTCCATTTAGCTGTAAAATGTCCCACTATATTAAGTATCATATAGTTAACTTTGTTTGCTGTTTGGGGTCGGTAGTTTAGAATAGGTTTTTAAGTGTTTTACACTGAAAACAGGGCTTACTGTAGCTTGAAACAATGCTGTGATGAGACTGAGCCAATGAGAAAACGTCACAGGCTGCACAACCAAAACAATGAGCTGAAAGAGGTTAAAGCTCTGCAGAGGTGAACTGCAGAGCTGGGTGATACAGTAATTATCTGTGGGTTCATGACTTTTTTCCTAAATGTAATATGCTGATGAGTTTGTTCAACGTATGGAGATCCTGTCAATTTCATCAAAACAACTCCTTTTATCATAAATCTTGAATGCTGTTATTCATATAAAATATTTCTTCATTTTAAACCATGGTTATTCTGATATACAAATGTATGTGCGGCATATCCATATTTAAAGAATTAAGAGATTTTGAGAGGTATAAAGTAGGATAAAAAAAAAAATACTTAAATTAAAAAGAAGAATAAGATAAGACTAGGGAAATTAAATAATAAAAGTGAAATAATAAGCAGTAAATAGGGCTGCACATGTGTCAGTAAGGAGAACATTTATGCAGGCTATAGAGTGTTGGGATAATTTTTGTACTATTGAAAGAATTATATATTGCAAGTAAAAAGCTGTGATTCAGTCCGTGCAATAGCAAACATTGGCAGATTTAGCAGATTGCAATGCTTTTCCTTGTGTTACATTTGTAAACAAGCCTCATTATGTCCGCCATATGGTCCTTTCAAAGTCATATACAAGGTGCCTGCCTCTGCAGTACTTCAAATAGTGCCCAAACCCACTCCAGCCAGGACATAAATGCAAAAACTGAACCTGGGCCAGGCCATCTTCGGTCACAATAAGTATTCAACAGACACAACAAAACAGGAGGTTTGACATTATGCCACATCCCTTGGGGGAGATTATTGTAAAGCAATTCATAGCACTATTCAGCAAACTATGAATTACTTGTCAAAGGAGCACCAGGAATTTAAGGGAGTGCTGGAAATGAGCCGTGGTGACACTCAATTATAGCAGGACAAAGTCTCAGAGAGAAGTGACATATAGTAGGGAGGAGAAGTGCAGCAGACCAAAGCTTCTGTAATATAAAGGATACAGCAGTATATAAAATTGTGATTCTGTTTTGTTGTGTCGGTAAGCCTTTCAAATGGAATTCATGGTTGGTTTTGTCTGGTTTGCTCTTTTCGCTAAGAGGAAAATAAGTCCTATTCATGGCAGTTAATGGAGAGTTGTCAGGCCTGTGGCAGCAGCAAATAATTCAGTGGTGTATCAGCACGTCCGTGTGGTCAGTTTTCCAACTGTCACCACCATTTAAATTGAAAGAGCAGGGCTCCAATATGAAAATGAGGACCGAGCGAAGCCAGCTTGCACATTAATGCTCTTGTCTAACTGCATCGATATGAAAGAACCCAACTTGGCTGCAGGAATTACAAGAGATGACAGAAATGTTTTCTCAATATGATCAAAAGACAACACACACAATCTGCTCCCGGCTGCCTTATGACTCACTCTGCTAAATTGCATCTTCCTGGCTTGCAAAGTTTTCTCCTTCAAGTAGACATACAGCACGAGCTAATTAGCGAATGCTGGTATTATTATGCATGCCATTTCATCACCACATTTCATAATGTGTTGGTACGAGGACAACCTCCATCGTACCACGACCCTGAGCAGGATAAGTGTTTTAGAGGATGAGTGGATGGACGCTGTGAGCAGTGGCGATCGTCGGGGCCCCAGGTTACGAAGCGCATCGAGGCCCCAATTAGGGAGGTTCAGGGGCAGCGGCATTGGAGTGTACAAGGGTGGATCAAAAGACTGCTGCACCCGAATGCAACACAGCACCATCATGTGCATGGAGCAAGGGAAGCTACAATCTTCATGAGTAAGTATTCCAATTAACGTCACTTGATCAAAATCAGCACCTTAGTTACACACACTTTTGTAATCAGTTGTACGTGCGCATTTACGATTTCACCATGGAGTTGAGCACAGAGCACACATCAAATTTTTGTCAAACTCCGGAAATTGTCAACAGAGACCCTTCAAATGCTTCAAAAAAATCAAGACAAATGACACAATGATGCTGGAGAAGCGATTTTAGTGGTGTTTGTATTATAAGAGAGGCAAAACGTCACTGTCCAAGACCAAAGAAGGCGCATCAGGTCGGGAGAGCAACCAGGTGTTTTTTCTTTGACCTTCATTGAGTTGTGCACTGTGAATTCATCCCCCAAGGTCAGACTCGCAATGTCAATGCCATGAAAACATTCACTGCAACAGAACTTTGATGCAATGGCACTTTGACTCTTCAACTTGACAATGTGCCCAGCCATAGCACATTGAAAAGACTTGTGCTGCACACAAATCTGCCAAATGCAACAACACGCTCATCACACCCCACCAATCGTACTCCCTGGATTTTAACTGAGTACATTTATTCAACTACTATGCCGTCCAAGTTGTTTGCGCAAGAAAACTTAATTAAATCTGTTTTTGCATGGTTTCAAGACAAAACAACTGGAAACTAGAAGTATAAAACTGTCAGTAAATCTGCGATATTCCCATGTAAACACATTGCTGCCTTTATAATAAACAAAAAATCAGTGCTCCGAATTCAATGCAGGCTTTCTAAGAATCTTCTCAAGTAGCTGCACTCAGTAACTTTTCACCTCTGCACCTAACAAACAGCAACAGACAGAATAATGCAAAGTAGGAAGGCATTTCAGCTTGATTGCCATCATGCAAGATAATTTCCCCCAGGTATACATTCACTTACATTCTGTTACATCATGCCTCGAGGTAAACAACCTGCAGCACGGCTTCATTAAATCTCAGTGCATCTGTGTGGCTAATGCGCAAGAAAATTTGTTCAGCAAAGCATCCTCCTTTAGACATATGCAGGCAGTGACCACCACACACACACACACACACACACACACACACACACACGCGCGCACACACACACACGCACACACAAACTTTGGCAGATGACTCATAAGTAGAGACGTGCAGTAAATACTGTCGGAGCCATAGCTTGTTAAACAATGCAGACTTTCCTGCGAGTGAATTCTGGCCTCAGTGGAAATAAATTTTGTGATATCATGTCTTTCAACACACATACTCATTTAGCTTGTTGACAATGAATTTTCATGAATGTTTCCTTGCATAATCTGTTGTGTGTAGAATAACAGTGATTAGGGCAGCAACTAAAGATCCTTTTCACCTATAGGAATTAATCAGACAGATAATTCAATCAATCAATCAATCAATCAATCAATCAACCAGGCAGGTATCTTATTTTGTCTGACCAATTAGGCAAAGAAACCCAACTATTCAGTTTACCAAACACGTACTGCAAATTATGACACATTTGGATTAAAAAGTGATTTAAACAATGAAATGTTTATCAAAATTGTTGTCATGTATTTTCTGTTACTAACTGTTTATGCTCTATTACGGATGATAAAATGAATATGAGCCATGACCAATGTAATTTTCCCTCTCCTTAACCATAGTAATAGTAACAGCCAGTATCGGTGTAAACACACACTGCTCACTCATCTACGCTTTTTCTCCCAGCTGGTGTCCGTTCTGCACACTGATAACATGTTTTCTGTGCATTACGCATGGGGAAAGAAGAAAGATTTGCCTCTAAGTGTGTTAGTGTGTGTGTGTGTGTGTGTGTGTGTGTGTGTGTGTGTGTGTGTGTGTGTGTGTGTGTGTAAAAAAAAGGGAAAGTCTTAGAGTCAGGTTATCTTCCATTCAAGACCAACAGAAGAAGAAAGTAATGTGACCTGCAATCACAAGCACTTTAAATGGCATTTATTGATTACAAAGTCATCAGTGAGAGAGGACTAAACAGTCCCATGAGCATCATAATATATCTGAAAACCAAGTAACTGCTAGCCCAGCTCCCTGGTGGGTTCGCAACGCTACGCCGAATCGTTACCTTAATTCAATTGGAAATGGTGTTGCACCACCGTTGTCAAGAGAATCAGTGTTAGTGTCAACCATTGATCAAAGCTCAGTTTAAACAAGAGAAAGAGAACGAACAAGCCCAGAGGGGAATTTCTCTACATTTCTGTGGGATTCAAGCGGGGGATGAAGAGATTGACAGTCACCCACAAGCACACATTCTAATATTATTCTAGGCACAATAGGGGGCCAACTTACTTTAGTCTGAGTAATAGTCTTGTTCATTAGGAGAAATCCCCTGAAGGAATTCAGCAATATGGGATAGCCATTAAGCTATAATGTATGCTTTGATGTTGAAGATTTTGAGAAGGTCTCTGCCCTCTCCCTCCGCCTCCACTACCGTTCTCCTTTTCACAGTCAATTTTAAGTGTCACTTATGCTTTGTATGCATAAATGGTTGGTGGCCATTCCCGGAAAAAAAGCAGTAAGATGACGAACTGTATGAAAAAAAAGAATGATGAGATGATGAGACGACAATGCATGCAAGCTATGCAGTGATTTCAACGAAAACTGTCTACTGTGTGTGTATAGACACAAATACAAACACATCACTGCATCTGCACATAAAATAATGAGACTGGGTTTAGAGGAGGCAACAGAGATCTGTGTTCCAACGATATGATGACAGATGCCGTTCTGTGTTTAGAGACAGCTTCTTTCTGGGTTTTTTAGCTTCATTTGGAAAGTTAAGCAATCTGGCATTTAGGATGCTGCAAATAAATGTGCTTCATGTGCTTATTGCACAGATTTCTGCCTAATCATTGGGGTCCCAGTGGTCACCAGCCCTCCAGATCGAGGAAAAGTCAGTAAATCCTACTCTGATCACCACACTGAGTGAGAGTTGTAACAGCCTCTCAGTTTAGAGCCTTTGGTGCTATCTCTGTCCTCAAACCCACATGCTCTTGTTTCTTACAGAGATTTTTCTTTGTTTTTATATTTGACTCACTGATCACACTGATATGTCTGTATGGAGCTCCAAAATGTTCAATATAATAAAAAAATAATAATAATAAAAAAAAAAAATCTATATTTTCTGTTTATACAATATAATGACTTTATACCTGAACCTCAAATTATTATTATTTTTCTTTGGTTCATTGTAGAAATTAATATTTTAAATATGTCCTTTTGAGAAACCTTATTTCTATTTCATGATATCACTTTTAATGACAGATGAGCCATCACTATAGAACCAGTGCTCACTTCATCACCTTCAGCCACCAGATGCTCTTAGAGACTCTGGTACCAAACTGTTACCAAAATGCAGCCAAACTTTAGGAAGTTAGCTTCACAAAAAATATCACAAGCAGAGTGACAGGCTCGCTTTTCAGCTCACTTTTGTGTCAAATAGCGTACTGAAATGAAGAGGAAGAGGCATACTGTTGTTGTTTTTTTACACTTTTGCTATTGTTGCCAGTAAATGGTTACTAAGGCTGAACAAACAACAATCAATGACTACAAAATATGAAAGAGAAAGAAACAACATCACACAGGTGATACTGTTTGGATTTCTGGGAAGTTTAGTCCAAAAAACAGCTATAATTACTGCTCATCACCACAGAGGCCACCAAAGAGAACAAAACGCAGATCTTTGAGAGTGTAACTTCAACAGTGTAACGGAGAGCCATCATTTCATTTCAGCCTCCATCAACTCTCACTTTGTCTGTTCTGTCTGAAGGTCCTCCACCCCATCCAAATATCACAGTTTTATCCAAATCTCATTATAAGATATTTATAGATGAATGAAAGGATTTATAGGTCCACCCTGGACACCATATCCATTTATTAGGAGCCTCATGTGAAAACAATTTACAAGCCAGTGAGCAGCCAGCACAGCCAAAGGGTTGGCAGAGTTCTTTTAACTGCGGTTCAAAGCAATGTTAAGTGTGCGAATCAAAATCCCATCTCCTGAGACCAAAGAAGCACAATAGCATCCTTTTGATCCTTACTCTGGCATGTTTTTCCTCCACATTTCTCCTCCTCCGTCATCTGACTCAGTCATCGCCCCATTCTCTGGAGAAATCATGCTAATCAGGGTGAACGAGATATTGTTAAGCATCAGCAGCATCCGGTGAGAGGTGCAGTGCAGAGATAGGTTAGCAGCTCTCATTTTCAGGTAATTATGATCCTGCCTCGCCAAATGGCATGCATACTTCATGGAAAAGATCTCTTTTAGCCATCACAGATTAGTTATGGGAATATTATGTTCATGATGTGCAGGGTAGCCAATGCATAACTCCTCCAAAAAGCACTTATCTTTCTCAGTTATTTTATAATAGCTGATAAAATATCAAATCGTGTTTTTACACTTGTGTTACGAGACCTGCTGTGGTATTGAGCTTTGAATGAGCCGGTAAGAAAATGTTAGGACGTTTTACCCAATTTAGAGTCATATGTATCACGCAGACATGATGACACTCTCAATCCTCTCATTTAATGTGTCAAGAAAGCTTCTGCAAAATGTGAAAATATTTGGATATTTTGATTAATATCTAGCTTTTTTTCCCCCAAGCAGTAAATTGCAGTCTGTTAAACTGGGATCTAACTGTCCTCACTGCAGACAGAAAAAAAACTGATGGTATTGACCACAAGACATTCAAATGTGGTGCAGACATTTCAAACAGCTTTTGAAAACTCTTCAAGTAAAATATGTACATATACAGAATATCTCAAGGGATGGAAAAAAAAAAAGTGAGCCCAACACAAAGTCTGTGGAGGACTCAGGCAATGTTGATCATTGCGTCAGGACTGTTCTGGATCCACATAGTTTCAGGGAGGATTAATCCTCAGCTTCCTGACGTCCAAACGCCTTTCTCCACTCTAAAGACCCTTTTTTGATAAATCCAATCCTCCCAGATCCACAAAGGGAGCTGAGATGCGCACACACAGTTCAATCAATATCCTCTGTTTCTTTGACACTCATGTCAAGGTCATGCATACAGCAAAGCCTTTGAGTGAAACATAAAAAGATGACTGCGGGGCATTGAAATGCATTATGGTAGATAGCAGCTTAAAGTTGTATTTATTTATAAGATATTGGATTGGAATAAATTAGTGTCATGAAAGTCATTTTAATCTCTCATATCATATTAGCCGCCTGGTGCGATATTGGTACAAGGCTGGGTGAGGGATGATGTATGAGGGGATAAGGAAAGCTAATCACCACTAAACAGCACCACCAGGATTTTGGAAATATTGAGAAAGTCTTTTCTGTCCCATGCAGCACAGATGGATGTGTCAGTAAGCCCCGTTACTAAACCCACAAAGAGCATTTGTCTCCATTTTATGGTGATCGCATTTCAAAACCTTCAAAGGAAACAATCTGTCTGTGTCTAAAAGGAAGATCATGGCAATTTTCTCCTCATAACAATGTTCTGCGACTGAAGTTAGATTAACCCACTAATGTTTTCCACTTTAAGACCTGTTATGTTTGAAAGATGTGTGTTAGATGCAACAAAGAATCAATTTTCTTCTTAATTACATTGTTGTATTTAATCTTTGGTAATTAAATTACAATATATCTTATTTATTAAATGGAGCTACTTGTATGAGCTGTGCAAGAGAAAATGACAACCATCACAAATGTTTCTGGCCTAGACTGTGGATCCATTATTCCCTTAAAGATATACACACAACAAAAAGGGACACTTATAATTACATTTAAATATGGAAAGTCTCACCACAACTTCTATAGAGTAATTGTTTCATAAAGAGAACAGAAAACAAATATGATGTGGTTCTTTTGACCTGGGAGCTACTTCAATATGATCATGTTTAGACTCACCATTACACCACGCATGTTAATACCTATTGAATAACAACCACAGTCATAGCAATTGTCACATTAATCGTAAAGGATCATGCAGAGTTACTGCCACTTGATAATGATGGACTGAAACTCCCTCCTTAAGCCACGGATAAATGTTGTCACTCTAGAATGCAGGAAGCACAGTCAATAAAGATGGATGCTGATGAGTTTACTGATGAGAGCAGTTTGTCTTTGTCACTGGCTTCCTCACCTAATTTCTGCTGTGATTTCAAGCTGTTTACATCGCATTTAAAAAACACACACACACACACACACTAGAAAACAGACAAACACTTTTCATATTATATGTATTCCACACAAATGGTTTAGATTCAATTTAAATCAACTTGAAATAGTTGCCACATGCCGTCCAAACGGAGCAATTATTGCACGCGCTCTTCTGTTTTTGCTTTGCGCGGATGCGCCGTGAAGGTTTGTCCTCTTCGGCCACCGTATGATGTCGTGGCTTTCTACTGACGCTACCCGGTTACTGATGACTGTCACTGCCAGCTCATTTAGTACCACATTTTGTTTTCTTACCCAAAACCAAATATACCACCGGGCGGTGTTCGCTTCAGAGGCTCACAATGAGACGCGCCGGACTCGGTAACAAACCAGAAATTGAACACTTTTATTTATTTTTTTTTAAAGTTCATACGTCAGCTCCGCTCGCTTGTTTAGCGAGCGGAGCTAACGCGAGCTAATGTTGTTACCCAGAGCTGCTAAAATGCTCCGATGTCGTCCTCTCCTCGGGGGATAAAAGTTGAAACAAACCCAGAATTCAAATGTCAATAAATCCCCTCACTATTGGTGTACTGACAGCCAACTTTGGTTTCGCACAGGAGAAGGAGGCTCCGGGAATTACGTAGCGAGTGGATACAGCGTGTACGAGGAGGAGAATGAACACCTCCAGGAGGGACTGCGAGCCAAAGTCACCGCATTAAAAAGTGTAAGTAACCCACTGATGACAGGTTGGATGTTTTTAATCAAGTCACAGCTGAAAGGAAAGATCCGAAGTGTTGTGCACGTTGTGGTTGAAATCTGGTGTGTGGATATCTTGAAATGGGTTTGTTGTTTCTGATGTGACGTCAAATTACGTTTTGATAATTGTTGTTGTTTATTGCCAATTATGTAATTTTTTTTTCTTTTTTTTTTTTTCTTGATATTTGCAGCTGTCAATCGACATTGGGACGGAGGTTAAATACCAGAATAAAATGCTGGATGATATGGTGAGTTTTTACTTTTTTTTTTTTTTATTTCAATTTAAGTATTCTAGAGTCTTGAATGTTAAAACCATAATCTGCCAAAGTAACATGGCGGCTGTAAAAAAAAAAAAAAGTACAACATTCCCCCCCCCCCCCCCCCCCCCTAAAAAGTGGTTTAAAAGAAGTATAAAGTCGTGTGAAATCAAAGTACTCAAAACGTAAGAAACTTAAGTAAATAGTTATAATCCACCACTTCAAACTATAATAATATATCCTTTGATCCGAATGTTTAGGTGCATTGTGGACTTCACTCTTTAATCCCTCTTTCCCACTGCAGGACACAGACTTTGACTCGACAGGAGGACTGCTTGGCGCCACCATCGGCAGAGTGAAGCAGCTGTCCAGAGGCAGTCAGACCAAACTGTTGTGCTACATGCTGCTCTTCTGTTGTTTTGTCTTCTTTGTCCTGTACTGGTTCATCAAGCTGAGGTGATAGAAGGACCCAGTTGGACTTGGCCCCTTAAACTCCACATCACTATGTGCCACGCCGTTATATCTCTAATCTAGACTAGGATAAGGAACGCAGGGATTTTTTTTTTTTTTATTTGAAAAGACTGAGCTTCATATGTGGCCCGGTGTCTCAGCATTTCATACGATGAGCCTAATTTGAGTCATGAAAGGAGTCCGATTGATGCGATTTGACGGAGTCCTACTGGTAAAACTTGTTTAGAGGAGTGGATAAAGTCTGATCTGATTAATCAGAAGAGGGAGGATCATGTATATTGTATGTATACCTGCTGCCAATATTTGTATGTACTTCATAATTTGCAAATATATCTGCATTGACGAGATAAGACATTAAACATGCACCAACTGTGGAAGATAATACTGCGTCGCAAACCTTAATGCAAAAGTGGGAATGTTGAATGAGCAACGCAAACAAATATTTTGAATAGTTTACTATACAGAACAACTTGCGTAAAAAGTGATTTAGTTACAGAATGACATGATTTCAAAAATGAATGGATGGATTACATTGTTTCAACTTTGTTGTAAAAATGTTGTGAATGTAAATAAAAAAAAATGTATGCTCTGAATTGGCCAATATGAGTCTGTCTACTTGGACACAAATAAGATGCGCTCTAAATATTTGACAGTTGTGGAAATGTATCAAATGTCACGTAAAAAGCCTGATCATAAAACAGCTGGTTGTGCATAAATGGGTACGTTTAAAAGATGATTACTATTTAAATAAATTCATTGAATGTAATTATACCAAAGTTGTGCAATTGTTATTCATATTTGTAAGGTCAGGCGAAGGAAAAAAAAAAAAAACAATCCTAATTGATGTTTGATTGAGCACATCAGGAAATCTTCATGACCGCATGCCGGGTTGTTAAAACTATCAAAGGCAAAATGCTAAACATCCTCATGAGAAACGGGTCAAAGCGACAAAAAAATATCACGACTGCACTTAGGTGATTTATGTGGGGTTTTTTTTCCACATTGATTGCTATCAGCAAAGTTGTGACATCACATCTTGGGTAGTGTGTCCATGTACTTGCAGATGATCCCCAGCATTACCTCATCAGCTCCTCCCCCAATCGACATTAACCTCGAATCCCTATGAGAGGGACAAATTTCAAACCATTTTGTTTTTTTTGTGTCACAATCGCAACTTCATGCTAAATCAGATTAGTACGTTTTTTTTCTGTCACCATGTGGCTAATAATACAGTTGCATTATTTGCCCTATCACTCAATGTCAGCACAGTGCAAAACAAGGACTTTGACAATCAGAAGTATTATTTGATTATACTAGTTAAAACAAATTGACCCATGCAAAAAAAACAAAAACACTTTTGTTTTTCATTCGCTGAATCTAAATATGTTTACAGTATGTATTTATAACCTCTAGTTTCTTGTTCCAGTATATTCATGTATCAGCTTGTATGTTGGCAGACTATTGCTGCACACCGACAGGAGATGTTTCTAAGCCAAATATATGCAAAATCCTACACTTGTACAATTCAGAAGTGAGTAAGTACACATTTGTAAGTGCAATAAGAGCCTTATAAAGGAATACGTAATGCACAGTTCTTGAACAATTTTATTTTCTACCTCAAAAACTTACCTTGTGCTAAAATGAGATTCGAATTTGGTTTGAAGTGTACTATCAGTCCCACCTATTTTAGTTTGTGTGACAAAAAAAAGTTGAAATGCTGTTGCCCAGTGTTATACACTCAATACCCAAGGGAGGAGGCTCCCAGAAAAAGAGACTGATTGTATTCATTCAAGAGTTTTCTTTATTAGACTGAAGCCATTCATCTGTCCAGTTATAATGTTGTGATTAAGAAATCACATTTAGCAGTCAAGTAAAACACACTGACCACAATATTTATCAGTCCTGCAACTGGGGAGGCTGCCGTTACCATAGAAACATTACACCCTCACAAAAAATGCACATCTGTCAGTCAAATATAACAACAGTTGGCGTGTTAGTGGCTGGCGCTGCTGAGTCATAGTTTTGTGGTGAGACATTACATGTTTTTTTGTGATTAGATGTGTGCAGGAGCGAAACCCTGAATATAATGAAGCTGTATGTTACAAATCAGATGCAGTTTCTTTCGGAGTTCATTTGCGCACGCACACACACACGCACGCACGCACGCACGCACGCACGCACGCACGCACGCACGCACGCACACACACACACACACACACACACACACACACACACACACACACACACACACACACACACACACACACACACACACACAGAGTATATAATATGGAGCACATTTATGTATTAACATCTGCAGTGTGCTTATGACTGGTCATTTTCACACAAATTCTCACCCTCTAGATTTTCTGATACATCAAGAAAACAGGAAAAGCCCTTTTTACAAATAAAGTTTAACAAAAGAAAACCTGTATCTTACCTCTTTCGTTATTTTGGTCTTACCTGTAAAATCTGCTGACCGGCACATCACTGGTGAAGCCCATCCCTCCCCAGTACTGGAGACAACTATCGCTCAGCTCTCTGACCAGGCGGCCGCCCTTTAACTTGGCCATGGATGCCAGTTTGGTGACATCGTTGCCTTTAATGTACAATGCTGCAGGAAGGACAGACATAGAGACATCAGCAGGGAAGAGTGTGAAAAATGTCCAGATGGACAGAATGTAAAGCAGAAAACAGAGACAATAAGCACATGTGCTTCAATTTCAGGGTCACCTGCGGCTGGCTCTCATTCACTGTTTTTTCCATTCAAGCCTTTTCCCAGGGCAACTAATCAATACCTCTATTGTACTATAGGTACCCTCGAGAGGAGCACGTGTGAGCTGCGGGATTGTTTCTGTTTCAGTGTGTAAAGAAGTTTGTGTGTGTGTGTGTGTGTGTGTGTGTGTGTGTGTGTGTGTGTGTGTGTGTGTGTGTGTGCCCTTTATCTATTTGTGCCAAACAGATGCAAAAGCTTGGATTTCTGGGTAAATGGACTTGAACTGTTACCAGCTCCATGAATCCATTCAAGGCTGTGAGCCACTGAAGAGGTAAAAAACAGAACGAGAAAAGCACAAGACCTTGGACCTCTGCCCGACAGATGCGCCCACATATTCATATTATAAACACTGCAGTGTTAAGGTCTTGGCTCGTATTTTGGAAGAGCTGGGCATGTTCCATTTGTTTCAATAACACTAATATCGAGCCACCACATTGCTCTCCAGTCGGCCCCATGCCCTCTGTCTTTTCAAACCAACCTACTGCATCATACATGGGCAAATAATTTGCATTGGCATTCACGTAAATTTTGCAGAGTTGAGTCAACTATTTGCCTTGGTTATCTTTGGTATCAAAGCATTCATTGGTTATCATTTTCCAAAAACACCACAGATGTAAAACAAAGAATGTGACCAAACTTGGGTTGAGGGTGAGATGTGACTTACTGACGCTGTGAAGAAAAGCACTTAGCTAATACACAACTATGTACAACGATATTAGGCACTAAAACCTAACCTAACAGTAAAAAAAATAATATCATGTAAAAAAGTAGCTTCATACAAAGTGCTACTTAATATCCTTTTTCCTTTAAAAGAACACAAGTGCACTTATTCACAGTTTTCCAAGGTGCAGGTAGATTGATTCAAACTTCCCACAGTTCTTCTGTGGATTTAGGCGGCCTCAGTGTTTTTGTCTCTTCATGTAACGCTTCCATGACTTTGAGATGTAGGGACTGACTATATCATCTGTGGCAGGTCTCCTTGTTTTTGTCACATAAATGATTCCTTACGAGTCTGGCTGTATGTTTGAGGCAGTCATCTCACACTACAGATGAATTCGGGACCAATCGGACGCCTCACTGATGGTACTGTGTGATAGATAACAATCTAAACACCTAAAGCCCTTTTGCACATTAATGTGTGTTTTCAAAATAAATGCTATAGTGGTACAAGCCAACACTTTCCCCATCAATGCACACCATAACCCCAACAGCTGTCCTAATTCCAATGTATTAATTCTGTGATAAAAGGACATTAAAAGGGAACGCAGTCATTCAGAGTCAGCCGATACTAACATTAATCTTTAGTTTCTGTTTTTGTTGCGTTTCACCTGTGGCGCGGTGGAGGAGGGAGCGGAGCAGCTCGACTTCCGTCTGCAGCTCAGCCAACCTGAAGTGAACCGCCTGGTAGTGAAGGACAGGCTGCTTGAAGATCTTCCTCTGCTGTGTGTACCGAATGGTCTCCTGAATGATGTTCTCCATCGTGGTCAATGCTAGAGGCGTAACAGTTTAGACAGATAGGTGATGTAGGGTTGTTCTTAACATCTTCACTACTGAGTGGCAACAACACTGATGACTCTGAGTCTTCTAGTCTAAGTTTTCATTAACAGGGCCAGGCAGACTGATTTAAGAGCGTCACATTCAGTAAAAACATTCTTTCTCACTTCTAAATACTTTGTCAAACATTCTGCCTAAGAAAACATTGACTCATGCTTGTTACCCAAAATCGAAAGTAAACAACGATTTTACCAAAGATTAATGGCTTGAACTGTGTGACCTGAACTCCCTATTTTTGGAGACTAAAAACAACAACACTACGACAAACTGACGCATTTTCTAGTGAAATCTGTACAAAGCTGATGAGATGTGACGAAAAAATGGAGAAGAAATATAACAGAAAACTGAGGAAGATGAAGTCTGAGGGAAAGATTAACTTGAAAAAGGTTCACTCACTGTTGGCCACTGCCCAGAGCCTCTCTTCCTGGAACTGAAGCATCTGATAGGTGAAGCCCATGCCTTCCTTGCCGATGACGTTCTTACACGGCACTCGGACATCATCGAAAAACACTTCCGCTGTGTCTGACGACCACATACCCAGTTTACCAATCTTGCGGGCGATGTGTACGCCTACGACGGGAAAGACGGGAAACATAATCATCATACATCTTGGCAAAGACACACTAACACCAAATAATAAATGCTATTTAAGAAGGATATGACAATCTGTGTTTTTCAAAACAACCTGAAAACATGCAGAGTCCTACATTTGAGGACTGATTCTTGATGTAAGATGAATCACAAATTACATACATTCACCACAGCAGATTTCAGCTCATTAGTTAGCTGAATAGCTCATAGTTACATGACAAACTGATCCTACCTGGCAGGTTCATGGGCATACAGATGAGAGATTTGTTCCTGTGTGGAGGACCATCACTGGTGTTGGCAAGGAGACACATCCAGTCAGCCTGGGTACCGCTGGTGGTCCACATCTTTCCCCCATTGATCACATATTCATCCCCTTTCTTCACCGCCTTGGTCTTGATACCTTGAATCAGCATTTAGTGTGCATCGACATGCAAAGATGAGAAAAGGGCAGAGGGTTAAATCAAAAGTTTCAATTGATAAAAAGGTACAGCAATATAATCTCTGCCTTTAAATTAAAATACTTAGGCGTAGAGTTTTACCAAAAGAAATTACTGTTACGTTAAAGCTGGTGTATTACTACCGAAGGCAGAAAACATAACACAAATGCACTACATTAATAGAACGCTGATCCAGAAATAAAAAGACAAAAATGGTGAGATGTGATGACAGTGAATTTATTGCCTCACTGAAACTGACTTGCTGTTAAAGAGGAATTTATTATAAAATACTGAAGGAAAAAAACGCACTTGAGACATCAGAGCCAGCTCCGACTTCACTGACTCCCAGGCAGGCCACTTTGTCCCCCATGACGGAGGGAAGGAGGAACTCTTTCTTGAGCTCAGCTGAACCAAACCTGCAGAGACAGACACATACAGTCACGGACAAAAGATTATCATCCATGACGATATTTCAATGTCCCTTCAGTGTCCCTTACCATCAAGAAAATGCCCATATTGTCGACATCTAATCTGAACCTGATAGGCAGGACACTTTGTAGCAACAGTTGTGTGAAAGAGTTAAACTGTGCTGTGTAACTGTGGCAAGACAAAGGAGAAGCTGGTGCGCTTTAAAACAACACTGCCATGTTTTAGCCAATTACAGTTCCAGTGGGAGAGAGGAGGGGACCCATGATATCACTCCCTCTTTTCTGCAGCTCTTAGTTCATAAACCTCATTGCAGGCTGGTGTATATCACCCTAATTAAGCTCCCGAGACTCCGACTGTCTATTCCACTGAATTTTATCTTGTGTCACCAGCAGATGTTTCACAGCAGGAGGATACTACACAACTAGCCAAAGCACTACAAGGGTGAGACAAACTACTACCAAATATATTACGGACGGACTCCAAAAATGTGTACATTTATGTAGAAGTGTAACCAGTATAAAGACTTTGGATATGGATTTACTTTTTTTAAATTTTACTTATACAATTCTCACATTACATCAAGTGAAATGTGAGCCTCAGAACAACTATTATTGTCAACAATAGACCAATAAAAATGCACTAAAATAAAAAAGAACCTCAGAAGAGATGGGTGTAAAAAGTGGAAAGACTTCACAGCGATGAAGAAAATGTCTAAAACAAAGGCTCTTGCATAGTTGGACGTGGTTTGGTTTTAAACACTCGTACATCAAACACACTATTTTCATCTCAAGCATCTGAAAACCAGGCATGGAAACGTGCTTGAACATGTACTTCAGCTCCAACACAACTGGCTCGAGAGGTGGTGCAAAAAGGAACAAAAAATAAATCAATAAAAATAAGCGTTGGTGCTTGAGCCTGTACTTTCCATAAGAAAACGCAGCCCTGGAGGGGGATTAGTTACACAAGCAAGATGACGATTTACATAAATCCAACGGAAGTTGTCGAGCGATATATGATTTCAGGCAAAACTTATCCGAGTACTCGATACTAGGTTTGTATGATTGTACCTGGCCAGTGCGGGAGTAGCCATGTCTGTTTGTACACCGATGGCCATGGGAATGCCTCCACAGTTGATGTTGCCGAGCTCGTCTGCCACTGCGACACTATAGCTGAAGTCCAGTCCCAAGCCTCCGTACTCTGCACAGGACAAAACACAAGACACCTTTAACTACCTCTGACTTTAACTACCTCTGACAGTTCAAGTCTAAGAGTTCACTGTGCATCAAGTGGATTCTTGTGTATTGTCATTATTTCGATTTTTGGTTTGGTTGTCCTTTATGCAAATTAGATAATAGTTGTGAGCATTAATACTAAGTTTAAAGAAGAAGAAAAAATAGGCTCACCAACACAAGCTGCTGTGGATAGATATGCCACTGTCACTATATTAGTAACCTTAAAGTAGCTTTACAGCCACCCACCCTGTCTCACTTCCATATTTCCTGTTACCTCTGTGATAAAATCACCACCTAGCAGGCTTTTCTGCACACGCACGCTGGAAACTGGACACTAAACACTAGTATAATATTCTGAACTGATCCATTGGCATCGGAGCATGCACTCAAAGGATGTTATCATTAATTGCACCATCTGTAATTATGTGCAAAAAGCAGTGCTGGGAGATCAGGAGCACACTGTAGATAAAGGTCACTGTCATCTCAGTGTCATCTCATCTGCTCTACTTAGGATCTCCAACCTGATTTTGATCTCTTCACAACCCATTTGCAAAAAAAAAAAAAAGAAAAAAAAAGGATGTCTATTTACTCCACTCTGGCAGTGGAGACCCGAGGTCCTTAATGGAGTTGAACAGTGCATTATAAACCAGGTTTAAAACACCACTTTGTGTCAGTCATCCTCATAAAACCCCATCTCTTTACCTTTCCTTTCTTTTTCCTTTTATCATCAGTTGCAGCATCCATTGTGTAATAAACAGACTGGTTTTTATACTAGCATGCTTAATGCTAAAGGCCAATTTTCTACCTGCAACTCCTGGAATGAGCGAGCTAATGTACCTGCTCTCACACAGCATTTCTCTCAAGATGGTTTGGTAAACATACACACACATTGTCAAATAAACAATATGAAGATGAACAGTCGTTCTGCAGTACAAAAAGAAAAGTTTAACTTCATCTCGTGCTGCTCGAGCAAATATAACCTGACAGTTATTCATTCAGGACATATCTTTTGATGATAATTTCCAGGCAGTCAAAAGTAACAAGATGGAGTACTTGTGAATGCTCTGTGCTCAGTTTTCCTGTGACTAAAAACAGCATGGCAGCAACTGAATGATGGATACTATTACCACTGACTGACAATGACTAATTATGAGTGAATTTCCCTCACACAGAGGCCTGCAACTCTAGCAAAGTGGTTTAATATCACATGTCAGACTAGTTATTGAATAATGGACAGCACAGGCTGGCAGACTGTCAAAATAGACAAGGAATAAAAGAAAGAGAGCAAAATAAATTGGGACAGATAGAGGGAGATGTAGCAGGACAAGCAAATAAGGGAGTGGGTGAGCCAAAAAAAATAAGAAGAAAAAAAAAAAAAAAAAAAAGGAAACAGGTGCAGCTGCGTGGCGATAAGTCTCGGAGCGCTGGAAACCCTGCCGCGGATAATGTGAACCAAGGGAAGCACCAAGGTTTATCCTAATTTAAACAAAACAGCAGGCCGTCTGGTTGAACAAGCAAGCAGAAGAAAAACAAACAGAATTCTGTCACAAATGTCAAGTTTGAACACATATGGTTCTTCAGAGCAGCAGCTGTTCCTCACCATAGGTTCTCGTCGAAAGGAGTTCCATATGAAACACCAATTAAAGGATACAAAATCTAAGGATTTCAAAGCGTAGCACAAGCAGCCATTAGCAAAGGTGATGAGTAACATGCTGTAGTTTTCCATGGCTATTCTACACTGTTTCTGCACTGAATATGCAAATCAACAAGGAAATGATTTTAAAATAGATGATTTCCCCCCCCCCAGAGGATGAATCATTAAACATCTCCATGGGAGTTATGTAACTGCGCCAATAGAAATAAGTTACTAAATACTGAATCATGAATGCATGTCATCATTACAGTGTGATGTCATGTAAAATCAGACTGTTCGCAATGTTTCTAAGTTATAGAAAGTCATTGATCATAGCATTACTGAAGTAAAAGATGTGAAACAGGAAACAGCCCAAATCTCCCAAGTCTCACCAAGATGTTATTCATTTAAACATAGCATCAAAAATACTCAGTTAAAGGGAAAATAAAGTGTGCAGGCGACCAGGCTGTATCTAGTGCCAGCAGGACATTGGGCCATTTCCATGGTGTGATCTGCAGATAGCTCTCTGTCAGTGGAGAGGAAAACAGGCAGGGAGCCAGGGGTCATCCCTGTCCTCTCTCTCTCTCTCAGCGAAGCCACCTTGAGAAAACTTCCTGTTCTTGTGTTGAAGGGTAATAATGCCTTTCCTTGCACATGGAAAAAGAGTGCGGAGTAAGTGTTGAGTGTTGTCTATGGACTGCATAAGGCTGTAAACAGACACATTAAATGTGTTTGCCGTTTGAAACGTAGGACATTTCATACTTTGCTCTTTGAAATATAAAGTCATCAAGGCCCACAGGAGCCCTGAGGGATGACGGCAAATGCCTAGACACAGTCGGGCCTCGTGTTAAGTGTGCTACATAGTCTGGGGTTTTAAATGGTAACAGTCAACACGATCATAGAAAACAATGTATCACTAATACACTATGTTACTATGAGCATTTATTTTTTTCATAAAAAATATTAGTATCCATAAGCAATACAGAAACGGTAGAATGTGAGATCATTTTGTCTCGAACTGAGTCTCTATATCGGATAAGGGAAAATGGTGCACATTCAGGATATCAAGACAATGTCAATTGATTCTGGATAATTCCTGAAATTGTATTTAGTAACAAATTCATAGATATATTATAAAATCTTGACACATTTACAGATTTCTTTTTTACTGTTACTACATAAAAGTTTTTCAACTGAACAAGCGCAACCTCTTGTGTAATTCCACCCAATGAATCATTTCTGCATGAAACACACTCCCAAATCCCTTTTCCCATCCCTGTAATCCAAGCCTCTAAATCAATTAACCCACAGTAGAATTCTTTGAGTCTGCTTCATTAGTTAGCACAGCGACACAACAGAAAGCGTCTTGTTGTAGTTACTACGAATGCACCTGGTTTTTTTTTTTAAGACTTACAGTTCAGTAGCAACTCTGGTCCTCCTTTCCTCTTATGGTTAAACCAAAATCAGCAGTAATGATTAGAAAGAGCCTGAGTTTACAAATACACGTGTTGAATATTGTCTTTTATTTTGAAGATACACATGCAGTGCAAAGTCTTGGCTTTACCTGTCAAAAATGTTTCATTTGGAGCTTTTAAATTTGACATAGGCCTTAGTGAACAGGGACTATATGGCCTACTGCAAGGGCACAGTATCAGTGCAAAGCACTACACTAACCAGTTGTTTCTAATTTATAGAGTATAATTGATCCTCTACTGTCATTAAGTTCTACTAATGGTATCTACTAGGAATGTTTCCTGTGCATGATAGAAGGTAATCTACCACCTGCTCATACAGTGTGTCTTCCACTGGGCCAATCCTCCTCTCTAATCTTGTCTCCTAATGCTTAATGCTTGTGTACTCAGCACATTTTAATTCCCTCGCTCTCCCTCGTCTCTGACCTACAGACTTGTGGTGGAGTATTTGTCACAGCGCTCACATTTTTGTTCTATTTTTTCAGCATCAAATGTCAGAATTAGAACTGCAGTTGGCTTTACCGAAGATAATAATGAGAAGTGGAGAATTATTAAGAGAAACAACTCTATTATTGTGGAAATAACTTAATACAGAAAAACTGTGGAAGATTAAACATCTGCTGTTGATTGTCCAACATTTCCCACAAATCTCTTCACATATTCAGGATGGATTACACATCAAACCCACAAAAATGTTGTGGTCCTGTACTGCAGTTATCCCTCTCCCTCCTCTACCTCTGCAAAGACCCAGCTGGGTATACATCTGGAAATGGGATAGCAGACAGCTGTTGTGGGAGGTGTGGGAGGTGTGGGAGGTGTGTGTGTGTGTGTGTGTGTGTGTGTGTGTGTGTGTGTAGGGGGGGGTTGTGACACCAACACCCATCATCACAGCGGGAACATTTGTAAACCAGACCGACTGTAAATGTATGACTGTCAAACTAAAAGAAAACAAATGGGACATGAATTCAGCTGTGAAAAAGATGTGCTAAATGTCTCGTGACGCATGAAATGGTCAAAATGGGCACACAGTGAAGGATTCCTCAGTTTCTAGTGTTGCGGGAAACATTTCAATCCACCTATCCCTTAATTTAGGGAAATTCTATCCACCACCTAAACTATAATTCAGAGTTTGACTGCTTTTCATGACAGTCTTCTTAAATTAAAATATTGTATCCTTAAAAGCAATATTTATGTTGTGCCAGATAGATAGATAGATAGATAGATAGATAGATAGACAGATACTTTATTAATCCCTCAAAAGGAACATTTTTAAGGGGTTTTCAATCCTCAGATATGCTACAGATTTATCATGGGAGTTTTTGCAATGGTAACAGAAACAGCACGTCCCAGCAGCATATATCATGCAGACTGAGGCCGGGATGATTTATCAGTCTTCACGTTTGTATGAATGACCAACTAGAATTTGCAAGAATACAAATGGGAAAAAAAAGTCTGCACCGGAAAATGCCCTCGTATGCGTCCAGCGTCCTTCTCGTGTAATGAATGCATTTTTGGCAAACACGTCAAAACATGAGCTGCTTTGATGCTTTAACTTTTCCATTAAGAAATCCAGGTTAACTGAAAATCAGGGAGAAGAGTAAAACAGTAGGTTTTCAACAGTTTGTTCACGGACTTGTCTAGACAACTAACTCAATAAATTTTTACTGTATTCATTTGTTAAAATTTTAATTGTCTTTAAGACACAATCAGGTAAAAGCCTTTTGTTTCCATGAGCAATAAAAGGGAACCCAGTTTGGCACCTTGGTGTAAATATTATTATCATTTCCCAGCAGGCTTGTTGTCTCTCTTGGATCTTTGCACAGAAAACGAGTCTCCAAAATAAAGGCTTCTGTGTTTTTATATCAAACAAACCTTCTCACTATCTCTCTCTCTTCCAGATAATACCACGAGATCAATTAAACTCATCATTTTTCAAAAAGAGTTGTCTCCGATTTTAAATACGAAATCACAATGGAAATCATCTCCTCAGGGGGGAGACGGGTTGGAACCTATCCCAAATACATTGCTACTCCTCAACAGATCTAATAAAGATACAGGTGTAACAAACAAATGCACCAACTTTCATTTTTGTGTGCAATTTCATGACAAAACCTGAGGGAGGATGAAGAAGATTGTTGTTGGGAGGAGTTGACTGCAGGGGTACTGCATCGCCCTGAAGTGTGTTTATCAAAGTCAATGTTCCACCTGACTTTAGAAGTCCTCAGAGGAGCAGGTATTATCAAGTGTCTTACCAACTGGCTTGTTGACCCCCAGAAAGCCAGCATTTCCCAAGATCTTGAAGACTTTGTGGGCTGGAAACTTCCCTTCTGCTTCCCACTGATCCACGTGAGGGTTGATGTCCTGCTCAATGAGCTGTAACACAAACACAATAAAGGAGATATCTTATATTGTATTTGTGTGTGCTTCTAATATACAACGTGCATGAAATATTTATTGTAAATTTCTCGTGAATCTCAAGAAGACATTTGCATTGGTTTGCACGTTTGTGCATGGACACGCATTGATTTCTTCGCTTTTGTATCTTAATGAGATTCTGACAATACACGACAGCCCCACTATTCTATCTCCCGTCTCATAAGTAAGACCAAAAGGACATAGTGACTTCTATGCATGCGCGGGCTCCCAGTTGTGTGGGGCACATACCTCTCTCATCAAAATAATAATAAGTAAGAGAGTAATCTCTTAAGCTGACAGACATAAGGTATTTCATATCAATGAATAGAAAGCTGGCTGGAAATATGTGTTACATGGTAATCACGTTGAATACAGCGACTGTATGCACGCCGCGCTATTTTCTACATTATCAGTGGATGTGGGGTTTTTGTACGGAAGCCAATATTTTGCTGATATTCAATACCTTTGCATTCAACCATTTGCATGCTAATGTTTTAATGACTCCATTTTCTCCCCATCGTTACGTTTTTTTTTGGCAGGGTAGAAAAAACCTCTCAAGTACTATTTAGATCAGCATGCAAAACTGAAGCTCTGTACTGAAACCCAAACTAATGACATTCCTCCTGGGTTAGCAGCCACTCCATCTACTCAGCCACAAAGCCTGGGATACAGCTGCCTAGAAATGAAGGATGACTATATTATTTGCTTTTAAAGTGTGGCAAAAAAAAAAAGAGCAGTAAGTGAGCAGCTGTGGTTGTTGCATGACTTTCATTACATAAGAGGTAAATGGTGTTAATTTTACATATCGGTAAAAGTCTAACTTCATGCTAATTTGTGCCAAAGCTAAATGAAATAAGGATTTATACGGGAGGAACAAATGTACTGTGGTTGTGTTGTCACTCAATTTCAAATAATAATCCTTCGCTAGTGAGAGCGGCTTTTGTTTTGTCTTTCGACTTCTAATGAAAGGAGCATTATACTCTTTGTCACTGGAGCCTTATTCTGCGAGTCATGAAAATGTCTGCAGTGAGTGAAGAGTGTGTTACAACCTGGTTTTGGAATAGGCTTTGGAGCGAGCGGCCATCAGTGCCATGACTCATGTCAAGCAACTGGAAGTGGTGCGCAGCTGGAGAAGCACTTATGAATGACCAATCTACTGAGATGCTCGTATGCTACTATTTTCCTTTGCAACACGTCAGGATGCTTCACAGGGAATAGGCTGAAGATCTCTAGCATAGTTTCATGTTTATGTGCTCATTTTTATCTTTTTTTTTTTTTTTTAGACAATTCTTCACAAGTCAGGCTTTGACAGCATGGAGTTTCAGTACACAGGACATCAACAACAGTTTGTGCAAAATAAAGATTGTTATTATTCAGTGCTGCTGTCCAAGCAAATCGAGTTAAATCGAGCAAATTAAATAGACACATGAAATAAAAATATATGTGCTGTGACTTTCTTTCTGAATGTTTCTTTCGAAAAAAAAAATGCATCCTCACTTCAATGAACAAACATTTTAATGAGCCACGGTTTCAACAGACTCATTACAATTTTGCTCTTTGAATGTGTGTCTCTTCAGTGCAATATGCTCTAAATGGTGGGTAAAACCAATGAAAAGTAATGATTAAAACAAAAGAGGTATTTGGTGGAAATGGTAATCCAAGCCTCAGCCAATAAAAGAGTTAACTGAGGTATGTTCAGAAATGTGAAAAACCCTATTTGATTATCCTTTCCTGTTGCTTTGATTTGATATTTTTTTTTAAAAGTCCTGAAAAAGTATTCAAAGTTTTTTTTTTCCACGACTGCAAAAAGTAGTGCACACTCTTTTTCTCGTGCCAAAACATGCAAACCCAATCCACCGGTCCACTCCCCGAGCAAAAACAAACACAATGGGTGAGAAACATCTGAACACTAAGCAGATAGAAAACATGGCCATCATCTTTTGACTGTCCAACACCGAAAACAGACACGGCTGTCAACACCTACATGGGTGTAAATGCCTGGGCCGAATATGAAAATTCCGGCAGGTATTGAAAGAGGCAGATATTGGTCCCCTTTAACCTGCTTTAAACTCATCTGTGTTCAAAGTTCAGATCCTGAGGAGGGAAAGGGAGGGACGAGTGGTTGCTGGAAAGGGAAACATAAAGGTCAGCAGGGAGTTATCCCACATATCCGCACAAAGGTTATTGTGCACTATGTGCTACATACCAGAAACCAGAACAATTTCGCATCACTGACCGCTCATGTAGTAAGACAGGGTCAAAAACATTGCATTATCAAGTCTTTCAAAATGTCCAGTCTGGACTGCGGGAGCCTTGCCCTGGGCGAGATAGCCAATCAGACCATGAATCAGACCATGTAGCACTATGTACCAAACCGAGAGGCACTTCACACGACATATATCAACAATTCTTCATTCAAAATTCAACAATCTAACCGTATAATAGCCTCAGACAGGACAAATAGCAAAAACATAAGGCTACAGTTTCAAATTGACATCTCTTGCCAAAGTGGCGCCACTCGGCACTCTGACTCATCCTCAGCATGATGGGATAAGCCGGACCTGTCAGGTTCAGCATTGTCACTTCCTCCTTGACTGTTTTTTTTTTTTGGACCTTGTAGCCATTTCAAGCATCCACTCATCCTTTCAAAGATCAAACATTGGCTGAGGAGTCTGAATTCAACTGCATTAAGCTAACATCAGACGTTACATCACCATACTTATTCCTAAAATATGTAAATGATGAACAACGGATCTTCACATCATTATAATGCGATGTGTACATGTAATAAATAATGAAATGAAATGTCTATTTTTTGGAGTGCAATTGTTCGGCCTTTCAGCAAGGAGCCTTACGTACCACCAGTGGTACAAGTACCACAGTTTGGGAATCACTGTTCTAGACGCTACGTACAGACTCGTTGTGTTAAAGTGTGTTAAAGGTTCACCTTTTACCATATATTATACGTTACGGCTGAAAAATAATTACAGCCCGCTGGTCCTCACAGTTGTTCTGTAATATCTTAGACATGTGTACTACAATGGCTTTGTTGTGGTCTGGGAAATCTCAGTCTGAAAATTAAGGGAGGCTGCACATGAGTAGCTTCTTCCTAGAAATATCAGGGAAGTATTGTTTGGCTCTTTGACCTTCCACGCATACCAACTTTGGCCGGTTTTGTACATGTAGGAGACCCTGGAAGCCGGACTAATTTCTTGGCACAAGAATGCTTTTTTCAGTCTATAAATGAGCACACAAATACAATCCAACATGGCCCTTCCTACTAATAGAAAATTAGTAGTGGAAACACCGCCACTGCCTAACCTTGAGCAGTGACTGAAGGATTTCCTACAACCCCATTTGAATACTATCTATAAACACAAACGAGTCTAGTGAATTCTTTTAATAAACCATCCTGCCTCAAGTTCCCTTTCCTGCACTGCCAACTTATTGTTCTGCATTTCCTTTTCAGATTTTCATCCTTCCCAATATTCCCAATGCTAGTTTATTTTCAACCTCCTGGCGTCCTTTGAAGGTTTAGTCAGACAACAAGTTTCCTCTCCATTTACCGCAACATCTTTGCAACCTGCCTTAAATTAGGTTCTCATTGATATTTTTACAGCGTCTGTCTCCAGTGTTTGTCTACAAATATTTATCCAAAACGAGTCAAGCTGATTATTTATTCTTGCTTTGAGTTATTTGCTACCATACTGTAACTGCCAACTGCTAATATTCAGTTCAGCAAACACAAAAGCGTGATATGTCAGCAAACATGGGAGAAAAATGGTGCAGTACAAACATTTCATAGTTTGGAGAATTTTTTTTTATTTGAAATTTTCATATAAAACCTTTTAAAAGAATCTGAGTTGGCTGAGGGCTTTTGAGTCATCCCGCCTCCGTCCATGTCTACAACCCTAATGTGCCTTTAAACTGTCTTTGAATGCTCCTCTTGCTCAAGCAAAAAACAAAAACTCAATTGGTTAACCCCAAAGTCACTAAAACAATTGTTTCTGCTTATAAAGCTGGGGAAACCATATGGGCAGAACTATGTGTCAGTAGAAACTGAATTTGAATCATTAATATTTGAATTTGAATTGTAAAACTTGAAATTTAAATTTTAGTTTGAAACTGAATTTCAATAAACTTAAAATAAACCAATTCAAATTCAAGTACAAATGATTCAAATTCAGTTTCTACTGAATATTTCCGCCCCTAAAACCGCAGTTAACACGAATCAAACAGTCCTTTTTGCCTTCTCCACAAGTTGCCAAACATAAACACATTAAATAAATCAATTATCTCAAGTTCAGATCATCTGTACATCAAGATATTTCAGTGTTTTGTCAAACCATTTCAGGGAATATTAACATTCTTAAATCTCACGGTGTAAAATACAGCAGAAAATGGGACTCAAATTCCGACAAATCACACAGCTCCAAAAATTAGTTTTCCACAAACATGTTTTTAAATCTGCCAACCTTTATGGCCAGAAAAAGAATAACAGTTCTTGTAACTAAAGGTATTTGGCCTTTAGATATGTGATATGCAAATTTTTTTTGTAGGGCCAATCATTTGTTTTACACAAACTCAAATTGTATCTGTTTAGGCTGCATTAGCTTGATAAAGCATTGACATCTGAATGCCAAGGCCCACTCGGTATTCCAGACACTAACAATGTTTATACACTTTAGTCTTACAAATAACCTCCAGTTAGAAACCCAACTGGAATCAAGAATCATGTTCCTGGATCTACAATTACTGCCTCGTGGTTGTGTACCAACTATTCAATTTGGAGTTTACATCCATTTCTGTCCAGGTATATGTAGAAAAAAAAAAAGGTATTCAGAGTAGTAAATGGTAAATGTTCTGTACTTGTATAGAGCTTTATCACCTTTCAGTCTTAAAGCGCTTTTACATGGTCTTTCCATTCACCCATTCACACACTAATGAGACAGATCACCATGCAAGGTGCCGCCATCAGGAGCACATTCACACACCGATGGTACACCATCGGGAGCAATTTAGGGTTCAGTGTCTTGCTCAAGGACACTTAGGCAGGTGGACAGGAGGAGCTGGAGATCAAACCACCAACCTTCCAATTAGTGTGCAACCCGCTCCACCGTCTGAGCCACAGCCTCCCTAGTAGTCTAAGGCTATATCACTAAAATTGATTCGACTTGACTTTTTTTTTTTAAGCTTTGTTGTTCTTATTCTGCTTTATTTCTACAGTATTAGTGTAAATTCATTGAAAAAAAAAACAACAACTCATATCTTGAATGTGGTCACCTGCCTGGCCAACAAAAAGTGATTCTGACGGAACAAAGTTGTAAACGTTACAACTTTTATTTCATTTCACCCAATGATTCTTTACATATGGTAATAGATGTTAAAAAAAAATGGACAAATATGTAACCATAGCTGCTCATCATCCTATTATCAGCGCTGAGACGCTGTGCACGTTGGCAAGAGCACTGCTGGCATTAATAAAGTAATATGTGTGTATATATATTTATTTATTTATGTGGGAGTGTATGGTGGGGTCATGAAAACATGCAGCTGCTGTCACCTCTCCTGGAAGCTTTGCCCTGCTTTCCCCCTTTCCATAACGTTAGATAAAGACATGCTTGTTTGTACAATCACTTGTAGACACACACATTAACACTTCTTTCCAACTGTGGTACTACAAACCGTGAAAATGTTGGACTGCACACAGAGAAAAAGCAGACATCAACAGACAAGCCATCACCGTGACCTCTTACCCACTTTCATTTGACTGTCTCCATGACACTGCTTCTTGAGGTTATATAATATTATAGTCTGCCTTGGAGCAACACCAATAAGTTATCCAACTGTCAGCGACTAAACAAAGTCAAATTTTGTTTTCTTCCGTTTCCTCAAAACTTCAGTGTCAAATGTTTGCAGTGCAGCGTACCTTTCTGAGGGACTCCTTCAATGCAAAGTGCTCTTGCGAGTAGATTAAATGGTCGGCCGCGGTCTCTGCTGCTGGTTTAGACGACGCATTTTCAGACAACGACCGGACACCAACAAACGAGTTAAATTTGTAGAAATTACGGCTGTGCACAAGCAGGTTCAAACGCAGAACTCCCCCGTTCAGCGCCATTACTGTTTACAAAATAGCGCATGCGCACTCCGTGTTTCTGGCTGTGACTCTTTGGGAAGCAAAGGCGGTGATTTCTCCCGGGATCAAAAATAAACCCACCGGAAAATTAGTTATTAACATTCTATTCCCGTCTGGTTCCATCATTTTGGGGGAAATGCTTACGTTGAATAAGTAAAAAAAAAAAGGTTCCATAGAAGTTTTACAAAAATGCCTAATCCACTTACAGTAGCCTGCAGTATCAGTGGTGGAAAGTAAGTACTCACGAATAAATCCAATTTTGAGTTACTGGTACTTTACTTGAATATTTCCATTAGATGTTACTATATTTCCAATACACTAAAAAGGGAAATACTGAACTTTTTACTGCATACTTTGACAGCTTTCGTTTCTTTTCAAATGAAGAAAAATCTCTCTCCCTATATATACAACTGTAAGTAGCTTATAGTAGTTCAAATAGCGCCACCGACAGCAGGTACAGTAAAATGCTGCCTACACAAGGATCCTTCACTAACAATTTAATGGTACCATATATAATATAACAGTCAGAAGGACTAAACCAGCACGATGACTTGAATACTTTGATTCCATTTTTCTGCCAGAGAACAGCATGTAGTGAAATGTAGTAAAAGTAATTTACACATTGATGTATGTATTGGTACTTTTACTGAAGCAAAGGATCTGAATACTTCTTGGACCACTGGGTATCTCATTTTCACAGCAGTGATTCTGAACCTGAGGGTCACAGGATTAATCTGAGGAGGGTTGCAGAACACAGGCAGGAAAATAAACAAATATTAAATTTTCTAGTAAAAATTCGACATTTTTAACATTTCAGACCTCTAAATTGCAAAAGATAGAAAAAAAAATTACCTTATGTTTCACAGAAAATGTTATGTCCTTTTGCTATTAGTGCTTAATCTTGTGAATCCCATTAATTATATTAGCAAATTCAAACCTTCATGAGCTTAAACAACAGGAACAATAGATAAAATAATATCAAACTAAAAAGGCAACAGTAGAAAAAGATTTAAACATTGCAAACAAACCGAGCTCATAAAAGTATCCTTTAGAATTTCATATTGACCATTATGTATGCTACAAAATGATAATGATCACATCAAATCTTATGAGAAAAAGTCAGGCAAACCCTTAATGTATGCAAACTGAGTTATGAAGATGTATCTGTTTCTCTTGTCTTGACAGCAGTGAATCACGGAGACAGGCTGAGTTATAAACATGCACGTTTAATGACAGTTGCTTCTGTGTATGAAACAACACACGGGCCCATTTGTTCAGACTATGTACACCACATGAGAGAGAAGCATTATACAACCCTTGCCAAATACAACTCTTACTTATTGCGTCTTTCCAAAGAATAACATTTTAAGGCTACAAATTTTTCCAGAAGACGGGGAATTGTTTACTTGGGAACTTGTGCAGGTTTATTTATTCTTTCTTTTATTGTGTCCTTCTAGTCTTCTCGGTCTGCAAATCCATTTTATGAGGAGAGAGAGAATGCCCTTGGGTGCTATAATCTGAGATATGAAAAGCTCCTCAGGTCCAGTCTAGCAGATGACACAGCCACCTTTCTCCTTGAAGGGGTTCTTATCCTCTGCAATGCCTTTGACGAGGATGTCCTCCTCCACTCCACCCTGAATATAATCCTTGATTTCCTCGCAGCATTTAGATGTCTAAAATGATCAGGCAGAGAAAGGTGTTATTTGTGCTTTAAATAATGCTCGTGATATAATGAATTGAACTTTGTATCATTACATTTAAATATTGCATTTTGGATAACTGGTCACTTTAAAAACAAGAGATGGTATTCATCACCTCAGTTTAAAGAACTTACCAACCACCTTTCGAGTTTCACTTCAAGTTTAAGTTGGTTTACTTCCATTACAGCCTTGTCCTTGTCCGTCAGATCGTCCAAATTTATAAATGGCATTGTCTAAAAAAAGAAGAAAAAAATGAAACAGTCACTTTAATTTTATGTTCGCTGCTGTATGACAGCTACATTTTTCTGAAAATGTTTAACTTCCACTTCACAACACACAAGACAAAGACTAGAAATGTACTTACGATTGCTTAAAAGGAGCAGTCCTTCACCCCTGAAATCCTGTTGAAGAGTCCCTCTCCTCTCCCTCAATCTGGGTTATAAAGTAATCCGTACAAACAATTGTAATCCGCTAATCTGATTAAAACAAGGCCCCACTGAATGATCATGTCAGTAACTCAAGTACACTATCAAAGAAAGGGGGGAATCCCACCCGGTGTCCCTTTTTTGGGTTGTTTAGGTGTAAAAACAAAGAAGAGTATTTACTGTATATACGCAGATTAAATCTGGATTTGTGCTATTTTGACTCTGTGTTTTCTGTTTTCAGATATGGGTTAAGGGGCGGCGCTTCATGTATCATGTGTCATTTTGATAAAATGGCTAATCTGTATTTAGCCTCCACCTGTCAAGGTCTGAACATGGGTACAAGGCACTTTTTCAGAAACACCCCCAGCAACAGTTGAAACAAACCAGTGGGATTGAATTAAGCAGTTATGTAAAATCCAAAAATCGACATTTTACAGTGCATTTTTACAAAATTTGTACTAAAGTAAAATAATAATAATTCTGCTTTCAGGTCTAAAGAATATGAGGACCTTGAGTGTTTAATGGAGCATGACATCACTGTTTCCTTGAAATAATGTGCTGCAATCATTAAACAAAACAAAAGATATCAGAAGCCGCAGGTGAATGAGGTGACAGCACTCTGAGTGTGTGTGTGTGTGTGTGTGTGTGTGTGTGTGTGTGTGTGCGTGTGTCTTCAGAACCAGTCAGACGGGTGCATGGTGGGAACTTGGCAGGATGGCTCAGACAAAGTTAGTTTATGTTTCACAACTATGGCTGTCACTTACAGAAAAGAATACTTCTACTGTGGAAAAGTCTGAGGAATCTTTGGATTACTGGACATCGCTATATCACCATCATCATCGTCACCATCACCATCACCACCATCATGATCTTTCCCACCGTCAGTGCTCTGTGGCAGGATGCCTCTACTCAAACAGAGAGAATTCGATTTATTTGATTTGGGTTGAGTATGTTCTTAGTCACAACGTTAACACCTACTATACGCAGTGTTACAACGTAGAAACATCCCTCTCTGATGTCACGAATCAATTTATTACTGCTCTGATCTAGCACGGTATAGAAATGAGTCATTAAATCCCCGCCCCTGAAGTCCCCCTTCTGGGAAACAGTACTATAAAGCTGGATCTGGCCGGGGTGGTCTGCAGAGCGGACAAAGTCTGGTGGGGTTGAACCAAAACTTGGACAATGGAGTTTTTCACGTTAGCGCTGTTTGCAATTATTTCCCCGTTTTACAACGTTTTGGCGCTGTCACCTAAAGGTAACCTTGCTGCATTTGTTTTAAAACTCTCGCTTCATTATTTCACCGAGCTTTTTAAATACACTTTTAAACCGTTTTTCATCATATGACCTGGCTCGTTGAGACGTGTTGTGTGCAGTTTGGCGGGTGTTCGGCAGCGTTTAAACCGCGGTATGTTTCATATGGAATCTTTTTCAGTAACAATATCCTTGCTGCTTTCAGACGTGTGTCTCCTTCAAGTGGAGGAGGGTCCTTGCAGAGCAGACATCGAGCGCTTTTACTACAACACCATCACCCAGAAGTGCGAGATTTTCTATTATGGAGGCTGCCAGGGGAATGCCAATAACTTCAAGAGCTATCAGGAGTGCCAGAAGACATGTTACAGAATCCCAAGTAAGTTGTCAGAGTCATAAGAATAGACATTGTCTGGGATGATGGGGATTTTGAGCACCTCTAAAAGTTATTGAATGCAAACTGGGTGTGTTTTTAATTTGTTTTTATTCTACATATAAACATATATCTTGGACAGAAGGGTATGGTAGATCTAGACCTGTTCAGAAGAATTAGTGTTTCACCTGATCTAAATCCAAAACTCAAAAAATATTTTCCCTCCTCTCCTCAGAGATTCCACAAATCTGCAGGTTTCCTAAACAGGAGGGACCCTGCCGTGGCCTCTTCCATCGCTACTTCTTCAACATGACCACCATGCAGTGTGAGTCTTTTTACTACGGCGGCTGCCAGGGTAACTCCAACCGCTTCCAAGACCTCACCTCATGCCTGGAGTACTGCAGTCCACAAAAAAGTTAGTAGAAACTTAAAGTAACATTCTTCCACTGCAGTCCTGAAGTAATCCATCTCATGCCGGCTTATTCATGCAAAGCCATTTCAGTCATAAGGAAATGATTAATCTGAGGAAATGAATTAAACTTGAAGATTCCTCTTCAAAGACTGTGACCGTCGGCCTCATTGTCTTGTGTTCTGTTTCACAGCTGTTCCTGTTCTCTGTCTGGACCCTCTGGACAAAGGGAAGTGCTCAGCCTCCATAACTCGCTATTACTACAACATTACCACAAAGATGTGCGAGGAGTTCGTCTACTCAGGCTGCGGCGGGAGCAGCAACAACTTTGTCTCGAGGCAGAGCTGCATGGACGTGTGTGTCAAAGGTGTGTTTTAGTGTGAGCAGGGGAATGCATGTGGTGCACGTTTCACTGTCCGCAGTGAAGAGTGTCTCTGAGTAAATTTATGGAGAGTTTTCCGACTCTTTAATTCAGTAATGGCAGTATTTGGATTGCCACTGAGACCCACGTATTGGTTTGAATTTGTTGAAAATTTTGCAAGTCAGAGGGGGATTGGGAGGAAACAAAATTATGATCAGCAGACTTCATTATCAAGCTTAAACTATGCTTGGCATCTGAAGACACCGTGGACTCAGGGTGGATGATGTCCTCCAAACCATTCATGGACAACAGCCAATCATAATGTTATGACTGAGAGAAAACCAAGCAAAATCTGTCTAAGAAGTCCTGTTTGCTTAATTATGAGCATAGAAAGTCATAACATTTACAAGTTATACTAATCAGTTGTTGTTTTTTTGTTCCAGCAGGGAAAAAGCGCAAAGTCAATGGAAAAGGCCGGCGCATGAGACGGAATAGAAATAACCACATCACTTTCTTGCAGACCTAGATGTCGGACACTTCTTCTCAGGAATTCTCACTTGGACGAGTCCTTCGTGGAGAAACTAACATGTATTTGTTGATGCTAAAATGTCGACCAGGTTGTCTTTGTTGTTGTTTTGGCAAGAGCTTTCAGTGGCACAAACACACATTCGACTGGATCTTTAATGCCTTATGAGATCAATTTTAAAATGTAATTTACCTGTATGCTGTTGATGAAGTTTATTACTACTGCACTAATGTTCCTGACTGTGTATTTTGATGCTGTGTGTATGTAATGTATGTTTTGTATAAATAAGACCTTATTATGGAGAACTTTTTTATTTGCTCAGCTACATTTTATGATGAAATACACAGAATTTGTTGAAGAATTCTGCCTTTTCTGTACTTTGATGCTGCTGTTTCAAACACATTACTGTATTGTGTAATATTTGAATAATCAACAAACTCATAATGTGTGGATTTCAACTTCTTTAACCACTGCCATGCACACGTAAAACCTTAAGGTGTCTTATTTTACCAGGAAAAAAACAAAAAGAGAACAGGCCTGGCTGGTTTCTTAACTTCCTCTCTCAGTTACTTCCACTTTATCTCCGAGCCACTCTTCCCTTCCTTACTAATGCTGCTGTCTTCCCTCCTTATCTGCTAATACTTTGCAAGGCACTCGAACGTATCGCGGTCGCCTCTGCGTAGCCTTGAAACAGGGAGGAAGTAATAATGGGGCACCAAACACTGCGGTGGCAGGTTCATTAGAACGTTTCTGCGTGTTTGGATGAGAGGAAGCAGCCGCTTTACAAAATGTGACTCATGAGCTTTCAGAAATATTGTCTGGTAATGTTTTTGCAATTATAATGTAATTATAGTGGGATATAAACAAGCCCAAAGCGGAATGCATCCACATATTTTCTCTTCTTCATGATTACTACAACTGGTTTTCTCAGATCGTATATTTTATATACCGCAAGAGAAATCTAATCTCATTAGGGGAGGGGGCTATCAATCTCAAGCTACTCTGCTTTTTGACTGCCCTGGATCTGTGCTTTGTTCCCTCTCTCATAATAGAACAGGTGAAATGCTCTGATTTCTCAGACAATAAATATTAATGGGAGATATCAAAGGAAACTACTCATCCATCTGGCTTGGCTATAAATAGCAATAAAAGGCACATCTGGCCAGGCCTTTTGCCATTAAGAACCAAAGCTAAATCATGTATTAGACAGCCGAGGCTGTCATCCAAGCAGTCGGCATGCAGTTTCTCAAAAGCCACATAATCTTAAAATCATCACTGATGTTCACAGTGGAGCAGGTGGGGGGGGGGGGGGGGGGGGGGGGGGGAGCTTATTTCAACCTCTTGCCCATTAGAGGTAAATTTGTCTTTCCTATATGGAAGTTTTAATGCACAAAACATGATTAAAAGTGAATTGAAGAAGTGTAGAAAGCAGCAAATTGGCACATACAAATACTTAAGCATAAAACAGCATATTTTAGGAGGTATAAGCTGTTCAGCATTTCATCCAAATGCTGACCATCATGACACCACATCTATTATTTTGAGCCTAATTGTAGCAACATATTCTCAAGGTCTCCTTAAATCACCAAACGACATGACAAATGTTTGAGATGGCACAAACAGACTCAGTGGTCAATTTTTAATTAAAACAAAACTCCATCTTGGACCGTTAATGGGCGGCAATATCAAACTGATTACAGAAGATGTAATGATGTTCAGATGAATCGATCCTGCTCTAGTTATTTCATTAGCTGCGGTACATTGGACACAGTAATTTTGTCCCTCAAGTCTCAATAGTGATTAATGGGTATTTACACTGAAACATGAGTCTCGTTTAAAACTGGATTAATTCAATGTAAGAGGCTCATTTTTTTTACTATTTGTCAAACAGCAACGTTGTGATATGATAACATTCACCAGGATACCTGATGACGCATCAACATAAGGTAGGTTCAGGTGTAGGTGAGTGGAAGTATCTGAGACGCCTCCTGGTGGTGGATTTATGAATCTAACCACAGAAACCACAGAAGGTGCTCCTGTTTTGGGATACAAATAAGTATTAATGTTATTTTAACTAGTGAGTTTAAGGATGTTAAATGAAAAATCTGGAAGTCAATCAGAATATTTTCTGGCTGCTTTAAGCCATTAAACTGCAGATATAACAGATTTTGCAGTGCTATCAGAATATTGGAGCAACTCATGCACCTCAGGCGTTGACCCAGCAGCATCTATTCTACTACAAGCTGTTTCTGTAAGGGCATCTTGTTTGCTAAAATGAACACAGTCTTCAAAGTTCTCTGAGAGGTTTGAGTATGAGAGTATAAAAAACACGGGAAGGAGCTCCAGCTATGGGGTGTTTTCTTTCTGTTTTGGCCACAAAACCAAATCATCTCGTGTTTCTCATCTAAGACACACAGGTCGATTGTCAAGCAAAATTCTGAAAAAGAAAAGCTCGTTTTGTGTTACAGAAGTATGTTTACTGATTTACTTCCCTGTTCATTATCTGTCCACCCCAGCGAACCCTTTGGTGAGAGGTCCTGACCCCCCCAGTTGTGTAAGTATGGAGGCCTATTAGCACTCAAAAACAGACCTTCCGACAGATGTTGAACTGTGGCCACAGGAGTAACATACTGCATACAAAATGTATATTCTAAGATCCACCGTTTTTTTTTAATGTCGGAGTTTGGCCTGTTTATAATTGTAGACGAAACATGTCAGCTGGCTTAACTTGCCCCGACATGGCATTAAACTTTCCCCAGCAAAGATCACCCGTCGTTGCATAAAGTGGAACGTCCCCCCGTCCCCTCCTCTCTACTCATCCTCTCCTCACACACGGAAGATTGATGCGTCTGGTGACGAGAATCTGGGCTGTCCGTCTGGCTGCCAAACCCATGTAGCAGTTGTATAATTAAACAATTCGGACAACGCCACAGTTCAGCTTCAGAGATGTTTTGGAAGTGCGTGCAGGTCAAAATTACGAATTGATTCCCAGAGAACTACTAGCTAAAAAAAAGAGCCAGGAGAGAGTTGTGTGTGCACATGCATGTAGTGGAGGCTTACACTGCCTCCATGCTCCTGCAGTCCTGTTCACCCTGCGGTGGCTCGGCTTGTGTGCAGTAATTGCTTTTTGAGGTGAATACTAATATCTACAGTTTACGATAGACCCTTTTATTGAGGGTCTTTGACCTATTGAAAGAGTCAAAGATTATTTTTAATTGACTGAAATCATATTCACGGTCCCCAGGTCTTTACAGTAACAACCCTGCTTTTGTTGATTGAAAATAGCATCCCCGTTGCAGCACATGAGTCATCGCTGTAAATAAATCCACTGCTTCCACCCTCCTGCAAATGTACCACAATCCTTTTTCATCAAGGTAGGGAAGATTGAAAATGATTTGAGCGGAACGAACAAATTCAGATATCGTTTTTTCCCCTCAAAGTCAGATGATGATTTTTTTTTTTTTTTTTTTTCCCGGTACAGTTGAAAAGTGCTAAAATAAAATAAATTAAAATAAAGATTTTAATCTGTGCAGGAGCTTCTTCTTCTTCCTCTTCGCTTGTGTGGTTCAATTACCAGCTTTCCAGAGGTCAAAGCCTTTATATTGAGCTCCTGTTCAGCTGCCGTTCCCTGAAGAGTTGGCAGCGCAACACATTGGCACAATTGAATTTGCTGCTTAATAATGGTGTTTTTTAAATGTATATTACATTTAGGAAAGCTGATCCACCACATGCTCCCCACGGGAGTGTTGAACAGGAGGCTGCAGACTCTCTGAATAAGCAGTTTGTATTTTAAACTGGAGGAGAGGAGCTGTCTGGTTTTTTATGATACTTGCTGAAGGAAATAATCGTCACATCGCTGGTGACATATTTTAGAATAAGAGCAGACTGTTTGAAGGGTGTTCTTATCAATAATTACGAACACTGCAAGGTAAAGGAGTTTGGATCCTGCGTGAAATCACAGTAAGCCCTCAAAATAAATAATGCGCAGTTTTATTGCAGCAAAGATTTTTGACAATTATGCATATAATTATTTGAGATCCCAGGGTTTTCCCCAAGTGTTTTCTCACTAAATGTAGCATGACATCGCCGGCACATCAGTATTGTAAATTTTTTCACAGCAGACATTTTGACTTGTCACAGCGGGAAAGATGATTATTTTTAACATAATTGATGGCTCAGATCTGTTCAAGTGACTCAGTAAACCATGACAATTACTGCAAACGACTGTCATAGTTATTACATAATCCCCTGGTTGTAATTATCTGAGCACAGTTGTCAGAATCATTTTCTATTCATTAGTATAAAAACAGCTGGATGACACTAACAGAGATGTCACATCTCCATCAATGCTTCCAACGTTTGAGGTTTGACTGGTGCTCTTTTAATGATATTATCGTAGGATGCCTTCTTCATCTGCTAAAGGTTAAAGGCACATTTGTGGAGAATTAGCGCCACCAACTGTTTGTCCTGAGGCGTGAAACTTCTAATAATTGACTGACGACATTTTTATGAGCATCTATTGACATTAACTTCATGAATTTGGCTGCAAAGCCAAACACAATAGCTAATAAATGGCCCTCCCCTTCATAAGGTGTATTATAAAAGTACGATCAGGCTGATGCTATAATAGTGGTATAAAACAAATAAAAAGTTGATCGCAATTATTTGTCTGACAATTAATCATCATTTAAAATCTCATAATCGTGACAGAACAACTATCACTACATGCAGATCAGCTTATGTCTTTAGTTATGTGGGAAGCGGTAACTCAAGTGTGTACTCATCGAAAAAATGAGAAGACAGAAGCTGGTTCAGCATCAGGTTGGTATTCAGCAGGGGTGAACTGATGGCCTGATATTGCTCACAGCGTCTGTTTTATTCGCTGTGATTACAGTCGGGAAATTCTGTTCACATTAGCGTTCGCTCAGCCACTCTGAAAGGCGGACTAATCAGCGTCCACGCAGTGGTTAAGTGCGATGACGTTACAGTTGAGTATTTTATTCTAAATGTGGTGCAGCGGTGGTAGAGGTTGGGATGGTTTTGTTGCATACAGATTGGTTAAAGCTGCTCAGAATGTTTCAAACTAAACCTAATGTGTACGCCCAGTAGCATGCAACAACTGCAAACTGTTCCCCATGAAACATACACATGCCCATATCATGTACCCATTGAATTTGGGTCTGGGAACATCAGGCTAGTAGACTGATCCAGAAAGGGAAAAGGCAAGAAGGCACTAACAGGGAAAAAGCAAATATCAGGCAGCCAGGCTAAAAGCTGAGGCTGGAACATTATGAATGATCTGACAAAGCGGGTAAGTGAGTGGGCTGGTGGATACTATATATAAACACTATTACATTACATTTCATTTAGCTGACGCTTTTATCCAAAGCGACTTACTTACTTACTATAGTCGACTTAAAGTCTATGGATCTGATATGAGGGTCGGGCAGATGATAAATGGTGAAAGGGGGTGAGGTCTACTGCTGGCCAGGTGAGAAATGAGAGGGTTAAAGGACTGTCCACATGTATGTTGAGTTATTTGTCGCTATAATCTGCTGTCCTACCAGCCGTGAAGTGATCTGTTCTTAAAACCATTCAGTATCCGGACTAAACACTTCCTCCTCTGAAGCTAATCTAAGGTTTTAGTTGCCAGATTTTCGGTTAACAAACAAATTACTCTCTTTTAAATTAGAAAGTCATTGATCAGGTTCATACAAAAAACATGAAACAAAACCTGAAGGAAAGGATGTTAAAAAAATAACTCTTACACACAACCTGGCAAACAAATTTTAAGCAAACCAACTTTTGAGGGCATTGCGAAGCATTACTTGGCTGGTTAACTGCTCAATGCCCCACTATGTTCACAATGTGGTCAATTGACTGCTCGTTGGTGCTGTGAATTCAGTGAGATTATCACAGCTTCCTCACTGAAAACAGTGGCCTGCTGCTGCTGGAAATGGGCTTGATAAGAGGGAGCCAAAATAGTCACTTATAATCGTTTGACAAATATTGAACATCAAAATATTGATTATAGTAGCTTCAATTTTCAACTATCAAATGTTGTTTCAAAACAATTGTGCAGCTTTATGTTTCCTTCAGCTGAACAGCAGAGAGAGACTGAAGTGATGATGTCAGCCAGAGACATCCAGAGGCGAAAACACTGCCGCCTTTGACAGACATCATGGTGATTTTAAATGAAAACGGGCGCATTTTCTGATTCACAGCTGGAAGCTGACATTAAAATCAGACATTTATGAGTAAAATATCACTTATAAACATCGAGTGGACACACATTACCGCAGCTAAAAAGCATCTCCAGTCAAGTCTTGATGGCGTTAACCACTGAGCATCATCCGAGGTTTTAAGCAAGTCCAAGACAAAAATCTAATTGCATTCCATCATGCGGTGACGCCCGATTAGAATCAGACTGTGCACAGATACCGGCAACAATGGCACCAAACTCCTAAGGCTTTCACTCTGGCTTCATTATCCTCGAGACTCACAACACAGCGGGTCCTGCAAAACAGGCGTCATTCCAGCTCCATTCTCCTCATTCATCCCGCACCGTCCATCATCACCACAACTGACCATAATGAGGGGATTCTCTGAAGATGACTTACTTTTTCATGGAAGTGTCCTCTCACCGCAATACCATCGCCAGCACGGCCTCAAATGTGACCAGTGAAGGTGGGTATTCTGCCAGGAGGGATTTTCTTGTACGACTATGGTGTTGTATGTCCAGAGGGACTTTAATCCAGGGGTGGAAAGAAAAAGAAAGAGGATAATCTGTCACTGACAACCTAAAAATGAGTAGCTGTCCTTTCCTTTAATTTTCATTCTCCTTTTTGTTCTTTAGCATGCTTTAGGGTTCAGCGAATGAATGCATGTGTGCAGACATACATGTAAGATGTAGCTGACGTTTGTGTCAGTGTTGGAATATTTCTAACATTCCCAAGGAGTCTGTGTTTGTCCACTCGTCTCCTTCTACCGGGTGGACGGTGTTTTCTGCTTGTTTTCGGAACGCGTGGCTTTGGAGATGACGGGCTCATCATGTCTTTCACTGTTATAATGTGTCATAAATATGCAGCTACATGTTCAGCACTGCCTTCGGTCTCTCTCTCTTTCTGTGTGTGTGTGTGTGTGTGTGTGTGTGTGTGTTTGTGTGTGTGTGTGTGTGTGTGTGTGTGTGTGTGTGTGTGTGTGTGTGTGTGTGTGTGTGAGGGGGGGGTAAGATGAAGAATGAATGTCAAATTTGTGAGGACAAGATGTGCAGAGAAACAGCTGGTTGTGTGAAGAGAAAGTTAAGGAACAACAAGACAACAATGAGAATACACTTACTGTTTTTTTTTTTTTTTTAAAGATCTCCCTATGGCTTTGGCTCCACAGATGTTGTTTGTTTTTGTGCACCGTCAGCTATCTAAATGCCAAGCTGGGCTCCCAAACACCAAATAACCATACCTCTAAAAATAAATCATCTGTTAGGTAAATGCACATCACATGATGCGTCATCACAAAACACTCCTCTTAAAAAAAAAAAATCCAACCAGATCAATAATGGTAGCCCTGTTTCAAATTAAAGAGACAAATAATAATTGGATATTGGACTGAGACTGAGTTAGAATCCATCAATAACTCCTCAGCTGTCAAGACGAAAATCAAAATAATCTGTAGCTTGTGTGATTCTCATGCTGATTTTTATTATCATTAACACATACAATGAAGATGTTGATGATGTGGATGCAGAAAAAGGGCAGTAGGATGTTGCAATAATGAGGTAAACCTCCTTTTAGTCTTAATCTTAGTTATCAATCATCATCACAACATTAAAATAATGTTTGGTGACGAATTCTTGTGTTTCCATCATGTTTTGGAGGCTTCGCTGCTGATTATGATCCTACTAAACAAAAGTACATCCTTATTTAGAGCTGACGTCAGAATTTAAAGTCTCCCACCACACAAAAAGTTCCCAAGTCTGTCTCCTAGAGTTGGACTTTCACACTGCAGAAAGATATATGAGGAGAGTTTGACACTGTAAGGCTGTTTTGACATTTGTGGGGTTAAAGTACTCCCTGCTCCACTGCCCATACTGAACACCAAAAATGTACTTTCAGTGAAGTGAATGTGTTCAGCAGTTTAACTTGAAGTGGAAAATATATCAGCAGGGATTTTGAAGAAAAAAAAAAAGCAAAAATGTGTCAGACATAAATCAGAATTTAAAGCAAAGTATTTTTATATAACATGTCTGGAGGTTTTTTTTTTTAAGGTTACGCCAAGACAAGGAAAATAGGGAACCTTACAGTCAGAGTGTGGCTGTTTCTTTGTGTGAATTGTCCCAAATTTTAGGACCATTGGTCAAATATTATATCATATAATAACATTAGCGATAACAGGAGGTTCATGACGAGAAAATGTGGTAACCTCTATACAAATAAGGCAATACTGTCTTTACAATATATTAAAAAAAATGCTCCTATAAAACACCATCAAGGTTATTTTAAAGTCTTTCTTGATGAGCACACACAAGCTGCAATGTGTTAGTAGGCTAAGTGAGTGTTTGAATACGGGGAGTCCAGAGTGGTGTCCAACCCGAGCGCACACACACTGTGGAGAGGCTGCTCCTCGTTGTGTGTGTCTTTAACACACAGACAGCGAGGTAAAGGCGAGGAGGAGCTCCACCACCACACGCTCGTCCGCGTAAACGGCAGGCTGTTAGACGCACTTGGATTACCAGGCAGTCAACTGTCACACCGCTCATAACGGCTCCAGACCGGTGCCCTGCCACTTCCTCTCGCCGGTCATTAATCCACTAATAAAAATTAAAATTAAAATTAAAAAAAAGGTAGACACCTGGGCAAGGCGGCGGTGGCTGTAGCATTTGATTGATTTTTATTGTGAGTTTTATCCTTGTGGATGAAAAAAAAAGTTGTTTTTTTTTATTGACACTGCGTTAAATAGGAGCGCAGAAGCTGTGAGTCGGTCTCAGTGGAAGGGCTTCTCTGATCCTCCTCAGCAGCATCGGATTCTCTCACTGGATCTGCAGTCTGTAAAATCTGTTAAACTAAGGTAAGTTACGGGCTGACGTTTTTCCTCTTTAACTTTTTAAAATATTATTATTATTTTGAAGTTCTCTTGGGGAAAAAAACCAAACAAGATTAGAGCGCTAATAGGATTAGATTTGTCTTTTGACAGTCAGTTTAAATCCCTGATTGTCTCATTTTACGTGTCGTTTTTTGCTCTGGTGAATAAGCACCCGCTGGGTTTTGCATGGGATGTTGCAATATAAACATTTTCCCGTGTTTATGCTGCAGATGTATTATTACAGCCTATATAGAGATGATGTTTAAATCTAAAAACAGATTAAGATTATTTGAAGCAAAGCATGAAGAATATGTCTCATTGGAAACTCAGTGGAAGGCTGAATAGAGTCTGCATTAGATATGATATTGTAATCTGCATGCATTATAGTGGAGAAAATCTTATTCAGTGTGTGTTTATTTTTTGGGGTGTGGGGGCTTCTCCTGAATGAATCCTGGGTCTATTGGTATTTCATGCTCAGATACCACAGTCAACTCCGGCAGCTCGGATCCTCTGTGGTGAAGCATTGCAAATTTATTGAGGGGTTTTCAATAGTGGGGCACAAACTGTGCAGATAAGACAGCTTTAGCTCTTTTAAATGTGTCTTCTTTGCAGCTAGAGAGACGTGAAAAAGTGTTTTACAGCTTTATTATTTATGTCACGCACAGATCCACGACATACACATCACAAGCGCATGTCTTCCCACAGACTCCTGCTTTCTCTTCAGTTTAATTAGCAGAAGAAAAATGGAGAGGCATCTTGTCACATTCCCAGCAGTAAACACACTGGGATGCAGACCGAATTAACGCCACACGCAATTGACAGAAGGAGCACATACAGTACACAGATTAAAGGTCAATGCATGCAACCTCTCTGCACTTGCTGTATTTATCACACAAAAGAACAAAATAAGCCAAAAATCTCTTCTCAATGCTGCCTTCCTCACTTCAACTAGTGTCAGAGACTCATGTGGCTGGCGTGTAGATGTCTGCAGCTATATTGGGATTCTTCTTGGGGGGATTCCTTTGTGTTTACATAAGCATGTTTAGGGTAATAGCTTGTTTCATCAGCGTTTTCATTAGAGGCAATGAGGAGAGAAGTGGTTTCGGTGAGCTGATATGAGTCAACAAGAGCTTCTAGGCACATACCGAACACCGATACACACATACTGCGCTATAGAGAGGAAGACAAGAATAGCAACAAACAAACAGTCAGACTGTCAGAGAAAGAGAAAGAGAAAGAAAGAGAGAGAGAGAGAGAGAGAGAGAGAGAGAGAGAGAGAGAGAGAGAGTCAGAAACAGCTCAGAATGAGCAGAGAGGAAATATGTGCAGAAAGGCAGGCTAAGATATGTACAGTGCCCTGCAGTGAATTGGGCTGGGTTGGCAATGTGTCCGGATGCTTTCTGAGTCTCCGAGACAAGTTCGTCATTCACCATCCCACATGCTGTCTGTCTGACTGTCTGTGTGGTCAGAGACGGGCAGGCGGGTGAGCAAGCAAGCGTCAAATTTGCTCCCCGGTTGAAGGAACAGAAGTGAGAGGTCGGAGAGTGAAAGAAAGAGAGAGGGGTCTGCATGAAGTGAAGAAAAAGGATAGGCGGTCCCTTGGAGGGGCATTGTGCCTTAAAAAGAAAAAAAAAAAAAAAAAAAAAAAGTGTTTACTGCATGTTTGAGTTCAGCCATCTCTCAAGTGTCAGAAGATGAATGGTGAAATGCACGGCTATGCAGCTTTTTGTGTGCTAGGAAATACAGTACATCTGGGATGCGGTGGCACGAAGGCTTGTCACCATGAGAAAATACCACTTGCATGCTGCACAAATGCACGTGCACGTGCACGTGGCTATGCTCACTTGGACGCACAGCTTCTCTCTCCTTCCTTGTCTTTCTGTCTGTCTTTTACACACAAACACAGAGCCATGTAATTGATACCCATCACTCAGGGAAGGTCAGCCGACTATCCACTGCCCGTTGTTATTCCTCAAGATTAATTAAGCTAATGCCCCATGTTTTATTCATAGGAACATGCAATGACCCGAAATGTCACTCCTCTCCATCTGGGTGTCGTAATTCACATGATCATAAACTAGATGATGCTCCTTGGGGCTCAGAGTGACACTTCTCAGGCTGACTTGGCAAAACAAATCAGGAAAATCAAGAACAATGTGAATTAACATGATTGTATAGTGCAGAGTCGTCAGGGTGGAAAAACCCTCTCTGGTGACCCCTCTGCTTAAGCCAGCTGGATGATGTGAACCACTTTGCCGTCATGCATGGAAATACTTACATTCGCTGCTTTGCAAACCTTTAAAGAGTAGCCAGGCTACATGTTCAGACAAACTGCATGATCAAGGACAAATGACGAAAAAAACCATTAGGGTTTAGAGTTCCCATACTAGCAAGCCATACATCAGACTTAGACAGATCCGAAGCTGTGTTTAACCTTTTCGATTACATAATATGTGCAGCTGCTTTGTCAGAATCAGAGCTCAGCTTTTACTTCTTCATTTAATTCTACCAGTGATGTATCGTTCAGCTTTACACAGCCGGGGCTGCGTAAAACGATGGAGACGTTTATGGAGTAGCAAGAGACAATAAAGTAGCTGAAACTATTGAGCGAGCTGGACTGGTTATAGGATGCGATTAAAATTAAGTGTTGCAATATGTGTAGCACAGCTGCAGCCGCTCTGTACGACTCTGTCCATCTTTTATGTTACTCTACGTTCTCTGTGTGAGTCAGATATGAACTTTACTCAGGCAAATGCTCTTATTCATGATTTGCCGTGAAGACAAGAGATCGGCTGTCAGAAAATTGAATTTCACAGTCATCTGTTTCAGTTTTCTCCGCCCCGTTAAGCTGTTTACCAAGTGCAGGTGGCTGGACGAGCAGTTTCAGCTGGAGAGAAGCTTGCCATATTTGCATGTGATTTGATACGGAACTTAATGGAACTCCAGAGAAGAGATGCACATGACATTAATAAGAGAAAAAAAGATCTTTAGTTCAGGTTGGTTGTTAATGTAACACAAATGGAACCCTGCAATTTCTGTGGTGATACATGTGCTGCTGCATCTATAGCGCTGAACAGCTGGAGTACTATCAATAGGTGGTGCTAGAATAGAGCATATAGCTGGTGGCTTGCAAGAGACAAGAGTAATAAGCTAGTGAGTGTGTATTTGTGACAAAGACAGAGATGTGGACAGATCCATTTCTGATGGGTTCCTATTTTCATTAGAATGTCTTTTTGTCTCCTGTGGTCTGTGATATTTTCCCCTCCTGTAATACCTGAATTCAATTTGCAGCACCACTACTCAAGACGTAACAGCTGCACAGCTGGTGGCAAAACGTGCTCCTTTACTTCACGGCCTGATTGAATGTTCCCTGTCTGATATCATGACGATTTGTTAGAAAAGCCAAGGAGCGCGCTTTTCCCAATCACCTTTCAATTATTTCTACTGTTTTCATCACTCAAGTTTACCTTGAGGTTAAGAAACAAAACAAAACAAAAAAAAAATCACATTACAGGCTTTAAAATGTAAAAAGCAATTTGTCAAAAAATTAAATAAATTCCTGTGCCGGGCTTACTACAACCTAAAGACAGCGGTTTTAGACGGTGAGGTAGCTCATTATCAAATAGCTGTTAGTCTGCGCTGAAGACAAATTAAAGCTCCTTTCAGATGTTTAATTGGGCTTTTAACACAAATTCGCTCCTCTGGAGTGGTTTTCACATTTCCACCAGGCTAAAAAAGCAGTTAACCCTGTTCAATATCCAAGAATTATCTATTCCTGCTGCTGTTCACAGGCAACTACTTGCAGACAACTGTTCACAGTTACTCTTAGAAATGTTTAATGTTGATAGGAAACTCATTTGCTCTGAATATTACTGTTAATAACTGGACACAAAGCCTTCATTCAGTGAGAAAGCACGGGTACGGCCCTTCAGATGAAGAGATCAATACACTGTATATTGCAGAAGTAAAAAATTTGGTGATTAAGTCTTTTACAGGAAAATTGTGTGGACCCCTCTGTAACCTTTTGGACAACTTTAACAGTAAATGGAACAAACACGTCCACATAAAGGATCTAATTAGAATGGTCATGTCCATACGCCTCTATTTCTTGCTGTCAGCACAACAACAGAACAAATAAAATTCTCTTTATCTCACCGGTATTTGCCGTTCATGTACTGAGATAGTTTCATTCTCCCCTATAATTTATGCTTTTCTCCATGTTCTGGCATTATTTGTTCACGTGTACTTACAAACTATTTCATTTTATCAGAGCATCTGCAGTTCACACGCCTCCTGTTTCTTGTCTTTGTAGTTTTTCTGGTCTTAATCAGAGGCTGGACTGACACAGAGATCTGCCTCATCCTGTTTGATTCTATTTTCTCCGTCTCTTTCTGTCTTCTCCTCTCTTCATCTCTGTCCTCTGTTGCTGCTCTGTCCTTTTACTCTTTGTCCTTCACAGTTAATTGCACTCTCAGTCTCTCCTGTCTTTCGCCCATCTCTCTATTCCCTCTGTCCTCCCCCATTTCCTCCCAATCCGTTCACCTTCTCACTCCGGCGGTTGGTCGAAAACACTTCCTGAGGTTTTTTTCTTCTGTGCCTGTGTGTCAATCTCAGATAGCTTTCTGTCGCTTTGGGAGATGTGCAGTCACTGAGCGCACATAACTCGGTGTTATACTGACACAGAAGAGGGAACTGTTGGCTTGTCTTGGCAGAATTTTTTTTTTTACCAAAGTTAAACCAGAGTTTTTTCAGTGTTTCAAGTAGGTTTTGTAGAAAAATGTAATTGCTAAATTTCAGAGCAGAAATGAAACAACACTTTTTGTAATGAGCTTTTTCCACTTAACATTTCTGTCTTTCTTCCCTGCTGTTTACCGGCCAGGTGTCCAGATTATCACTCCAGATATGCTTGGGCCTTTTTTTTTTATTCATAAGCACTGACATTTAAGAGTGACGCAGGTGAATATTTTTTTTCTTCTTTGCTCTCACACGGCACTGATGCATGTGTCTGCGCACGTCATCTGTTGTGAAGTTGCCATAGATAAGGGTCTTGTTATTAATGACAGGTTGTATCACACCTCAGAGGAAATTATGAAAAAGGTCATTGCAGGACTAGTTTGACATTTTGAAAATTATGCTTATTTAGTTTCCTGTCAAGAGTTAGGTAGGTGAGATTGGTATACCACACTCATATTGGATGTGGAACAAGGATAATTTATCTGAGCATGTGTTCATGCAATGCATTTAGCTTTATTTCATATTTTATCTCTATTTTATTTTATTAATGTCTTGCTTTTAATTGTAACTGTTCTTATGCAGTTTATTCCTTATTTATATTTTAAAATGACATTTTAACCTGTTATGTTCCTTAATATCAGTTTGTATGTGAAACACTGCATGTAATTCTCTTGCTGTAAAGCACTTTGAATGGCATGTCTTATATGAAAAGCGCTATGCAAATAAAGTTTATTATAGCTTGGCATAAAGACTGGAATCAGGGGGAAACAGCTAGCATGGTTCTGTCTAAATGTAATCTCTATATCAGTGTGTAAAAACAATTGACACAATTTTACAAAGCTTGCTTTTTGGCCTGTGGCAGCCTCTTCTTGGCCACATTCCATTTTTATACTTGTACAGATTGAAGAAATAAGATTTTTGGAAGGCAGATTTTATGTTTGTCCCTGTTTCTAGTCTTTGTAAGCTAAGCTAATCGGGTCAAACCATTTTAATGACCAGGACAGATAAGGAGGAGTTTTTTTTTTTTTTTTTTTTTTTGCGAGTGATAATGTGACAGACTAATTAATGGATAAAGAGTAAAGAGAAAGCTGGAAAGTACAGCTTGAAAATGGGGAAAAAAAATACAGTCATTCTGAACAAAAGACAATAGATTAATCAGAAATCATTTTAAGGCCCAAAGAGATATCCAGCAGGAGCATTAGTGACATATCGGGCCCCTCTGGAAGAACCCTGCTGCTAAACATTGAAGTCGAACTCTCAAGGAGCCTGACAGCAAAGCCTGCTGTGGTTGGCAGTAATTAATGTAGCTTATTTTTTTCCCTCCAAGGACAGCTCTGTGCATGCTGTAAATCTGACTTATTACAATATCCCTAGACTACCAGACCATTCAATGATTTCCTTTGCTGTTCAGCCCTTTTTCATCCTCACTTTGGCTCACGCTCCCTATGACTCACAGGGTTGGCTACAAGGTGTAATCACCCCCTATTAATGTTTCTGTGATTGATTGGTGGCATCCAGGGAAGGCTGTTGTGCTACTTCGCAGGCTGTGGCCAGTGAATTTTCTCCTTTTTCTAACACACTCAGTTTCTTTATGTCAGACGGTCTGCGTTTTAGTAATTCTTTCTGGAAAGCTGGTGGTGCAATTTCCACTTGAATGCGACCTTAGTGACGTTAAAAAGCAGAAAGATGCTAATGCTTTATTTTCCTGCCATTTGTCATCACTCAAAGAGTATTAGCACAAATGTACTGTCTGCATAATGTCTGGTGAACTTCAAACGCTGCCTTCTTTCAGTCTGGATGATCATTATCACACACTGTCTGCTTAATGTCCTTTACTGGATTTCATCTTACCATTCATCTTTACCGTAAAGAGCCCTTGGTAATCATACAGTATTAATAAATTGGAGCAGTAAAAGGCTGACTCTTTCCAAGGGTCTGAGAGGGCTTCAGAACGAGGCTTCGGGGGCTTGTTGTGCGAAAAGAAACTTACTTACTTACTTTCTCCTTTTATTTCCTCCTATTTTAATTTCTTTACCTTTCTACCCTCAGGCCACATTACTAAAGAACTGTGAGAGAGCCCGCTGTTTTAGTTGTCCTGCTGGCTACTGTGTGTACTCCTGATAACAGCACCCAGCCCTCTCACTCTGTCTCTCTCGCTGTCTGTTTACAGCTTGTAGCACCCAGGCTGATCCAACAGAGCGTACAAGGAACACTTTGCCCCGAAGGGAATTGTAGTTAATGCCTTTCAGCTGAAGTCCAGCGGCAAAATACTTCTTTAATTGCTTTTCCATAGTCCTCAGCTGCAGTGTGCTTCCTCTCCGATTGCACAATGATAAAAGTGTCCGTTAGTGATGTAGGACAAAAGCTGTATCCTAATGGGAACTTTACCATTGTTTGCATATTTGAAGTTTACTAAAACAAGTTTGTGATCTTTAGTAATTGGATATTTCTCCATTTGAGTCTATGATCTGCTGTTGATATACAAAATGTCCCCACTGTGGGATTAATAAAGTCTAAGTCTATATGCTTATTAAGTAATGAATGATGTGAGATGTATTTAGTAAAGCTTTAATATAATCCTTCATTGATTTTACATTGTTTACCTTGAAAGTTGAAGTTGTTCCAGAATTTGAGCAGAATTGAATGGTAAAAAGTAAACTTAAAAAATTAGCATTTGTACCTTTTGTATTTGTTTTTAGTTTTCCTGCATGTTTGAGGGTACACAGATGACAGCTTCCTTCATTTCTCTATTTTTTTTCCTCCTACTTCGTATCAGTCACTGATAGAAGATTGAAATTCTTTGAAAAAAAGATAATTCATGTGGAAAGAATAGCAAAGGTTGAGTGGAGAAGGCCTCCTGAGAAAGGCTTCTCGCTTAATGAGAATTGAGAGCATACCGAGGAAGAATGTGCGCATGATTTTTTTTTTATATTTATTTTTATTTCATGGGATTGGAAGGAGGTTATCTTTAAGATGTGAATTATGATCTGCAGATGGAGAGGGAGGAATACAGAGGGCTGTACAGTAAGTCACCTATGACAGCGCAGGCCTCGGCTCAGCCCATCTGTCACCCTCTTTCCTCTGAACGGCATCTTAAGATCGTCAGGGTGATGTTTTGCCTTTTGTACAAATGTACTCCTACTGTTTGAAATTTAATTCTAAAGTGAAACATTAAAGTGCTTTTAAAGAAAAAAACAGAGTTATCAAATCTGAGACATGAAATTTGTCTTTGCCTATTCTACTTTTTTGTCAGAGGGATTTCATAAGAGACTGAATGATTTTGAAGTTATCAAATCCGTATTAAGTTAAGAACATTAAAACTGAAACAATAAATATGTTTATCATGTCTTATCATCAACTTACAAAATGTCTTCCTTTGTAACAAACTTACTTTATGGGTTTACCTTTAATAGAAGCTATGCATCTGATTTTTTTTTACTCCATGTATAAACATTTCTTTACTGCAGATTAATTTAATATAAGTATTTAAATAATTGTTAATTAAAGACATTACAGTTTAAATGATAACTTTTTAAACCAATAACATGAGTTTACAAGATCACAGATTAAAAATATTTAATAGTTAAAACCAGGTGACTAGTTAAATAACAAATTCTAAGTTATATAAATCATTACCTATCATAATTCAATAATGTATAATTTGTTAGAAAGAACAAGCATGATTTATGGCATACCATAAATTAAAAACTGTAAATACTGCACTTTGCAGTCAAGTATGGTGCTTTAAAATACTTTTAAATTTAAGGCAATAGTTCAAATAATAATAGGATTTAAATATCATTTTATGTATTAATAATAAATTAAAGATTTTAAGCCTGAATTCAAGTATAGGTGCGCACAGTTTTTGACAGACTGTTCAATTAAAACATTTATAATCTATTACACTTTTTCCCTATTTTTGTTTACACAGTGTATTGCATAACATTTGTGAAAAATAGTTCTTAAAGTATGAAAAGGAAAACATCAAAATGCTTAATTGTCAAATGAAAAATGATTTAGTGTGTTAGAATTTATAACTTGTAGCTCTAACTTAAAAACTGAATTTCAAGAATTCACACGTGTCATGTCTTCACAGACTAAATTAATGAATAGGCAGGTACTCATTCAGTTTGATTGACAGTGAAGATGGTGGTGAAAGCACTTTGAACAAAATCATCTTCATACATCTTGATAACGCTAATGGGTTATTTTGAGGCTGACTGTAATAGTAGCAGCACACAACACCAGGCACATAAATGTACATTCATCCACTGATTAGTTAATAGTGGGGCAATTTGCAGTGTACTTTGCTAGCCATACTCTTTCTGGGCTCTAAATGGTTGCCAGCACCATGTCACAGATAATGGTAATGGTATCAGACAGAGAGGAAATGGGAAACAGAGAGACTCTCTTCACCTCTGCGACTGTTTGTGAGGTTTTGTGTGTCTGTGGATGCGTGTGTGTGTGTGTGTGTTTTAATACAGGACACACATGTGGTGTGGCGTGAAACCAGCAGCGCACCTTTCCTCTCTATCCAACCCACATGTGCAAAAGAATACCTTCAGCCACTGCAGATAAGTACTCGCGTAGTAATAAACCACTTTGAACTCCTATTGACTGAGTGAATGCACATGCAGATCAAGCCAAGAGCTATTAAACAGATCCCTCGACATTCTATTTTATTTAAAAGTTCTGGAAAAGGAAAGACAGAATATTGAAACTGAGCTTCATATGGAGTAATTATCTCATTAAAGCTATTTTTAGAGCAGTGACATCAAGTTAGCCTGAGCAGACGTTTTAATGTGCTCATGTGCTTTTGCATGACAAAGACTTATGATGATGTACTTCTGCTGCTATTTTTTTAAACAGTCTTTATGTCCGTCACTTTGAAGAAATAATACTCTGATCTCAAAGCATTTTTTTTTTAAGTCTTTGATACTGTGGAGACCCCACAAAATGTCCTCAAAGTAACATGATTGATATAGTCGCACCCACACCCACACACACACACACACACACACACACACACACACACACACACACACATCTGCTCTCTTGAACTACAGAAATCTGGAGTATCAAAGCTTTGCTTGCAATTGTAGGAATAAATATTGGCAAAATGTCATATGCCATGCCATGATGGGGAGTCAAAGGATGCTTTCACACCCACCTTATTGGGCCTAGACCTTTGGACTTTTCAGTCAGGCCCAAACAAAAATTGCAGGAGTAAAGGTGCCACGATCTGGTGTTGGATCAAACTGAAACAAGGTTCTGTTCGTTTGCAGTGTGAAAACACCTTCTAGATGGTTCATACAAGATAAAGTGGGGCAGAACATCATCATTCATTAAACTATAAAGGAAGAAAAAGAAGCAGAGAAGAAGTAAAATGAGTTGCATTCGGAGAGGAGATGATAAATTATTTAACTGTAAATTGGCTCAACAAAGGAAACTAAAACTCAGCTTGCAAAATGCATACAAATTACAAAAGTTATCACTTATTTTCTGAGAGGAAAATAAGTCCCAATTTGTTCGTTCGTTTTTCACAATTCAAACGGAAAAGGCTACTGGCCAAATTAACAACAGTCAAAAGTAGAGATGTCAGTATGTCATACATGCAAAGTTGCAGTGTGAAACCAAAACGAACTGAAAAATGAAACCCTTGTTTCGGACCTTGGTCTGGAGTTAGAGATGGGAAAACGTCCTAAGAACTAAGACACTTAACAAATATGTTTTACAATCAACTTTGAAAATATAGTTCAACATTTTGTAAAATTCACTACTGTGTATTTTTGTCTAGAATTAGTTAAAATTGAAATTACCCTTGTATCTGTTTGTTAAATATGAAACTACAGCTGGGAGACGGTAATATACATATGGTAACATCCACAACGAGGTCTATTTTAAGAAAGTGACACTTTGACGAAGTTTAACAACCATTACATTACTATAAATATATATCTGCGTTTGTATGCATACTCTGCAGGCAGAACAGAGAGGATTTTGGTACCAGAAGCATTTCTTTTAGTCTTGACCAATCCCAAATGAGAAAGGTTTGGTGGCATACAGGTAAAGAGTTTAGGTGGGGAATAATATAGGCGGAATGCATTGGCTGAAATGCAATGATGTTTGTCATACAAGTATTTTGCCGACAACTTGTGTGAGATTTGTAGCTGTTTTAAACTGTTAACCGAGTGCAAACTGACTACGTGTGAAACGTCTGGTCATAGATGTTGCTCTCAACTCCATTCTCAGAAGCTGCTAATCAGACCGGCACACGGAAAAGAAAGTCTTGGCCCAGATATCCACTGGCTACACTGAAATCCCCAAAATACTGTTTGTTGTCCCCAGAAACTAAATCATTGTAAGATCAATAGCCGATGGGTTCTGAGAACAAGTATTAAACTTATCTAAGCACATGGAGCAAAACGTTTGAGAGAAGCTCTGTTCCAAGGCTTTATTGTTTTGGCGATGTCATGAATGTCAATGGGATCTTCAATGCAGTTTTCTCATTTCTGTAACAGAACTTAGACGTTTTTGTTTCCCTTCAGATCTCAATTTAAGATCAATTCTGCAACTGAACATTTTTGCGGAGGGCGAGGCAGATGTGTGGATCCGGCTACTTGCACATGAAATAGAGGAATTTTGTGCTCACCACTATTCTGAACTGCAGTTAAAAATCTCTGCTCTGCTCGGGAGAGTTTAATGCGGTCCCACTGCCAGGGCATGATCAATCACAGGGTACTAAGGAATCCCTCCCCCGTTTTACAATGAGCAGCAACCACTTGTGAATTAAGCTTGTAAATGCAGCGGGGGGGATACTGCACTAGATACAGAGTTAGGTCCAATTCACAAAATCATTTACTTTTTATCACTGTTAACGACTCAATGAACTATATAACAAGATGTTTGATTGTGCTATGTTATCTATGCAGTGTGCCACTTACAGGTAAGTCATACTGGAGATTTAAATGACATATTGACGTGTAAATGCAGCAAGAAACTCTCAGTGAAGAAAACGCAGCAGCCACTTCTCTACAAATGATTTCGAAGTTAGGAGATGCGTGTCATTGTGTATGAGAGCTGCCTCCTTTACATCCTCAGTGATGTAATTACAATTGACATGTTATTTGGGGACAATACAAAACCTCATATGGGAACGCTATCAGTGTAGGCTTGGTTTCATTCCAGGCAATTCTTTTCAGGCAGCTGGGCTCAGGCCTGTCATTATCTTCTGCCTCCAATCATAGCCTGATTCTTTACCATCTCTCAGAACTTACGGCATTGTCTTTGATCTTTGATATTTTCTGCCTTCCACATATGTTCGTGAAATTGCTGTAATTATGGGAGGCATTCATGGAGTTGAACAGCTGGCTAAAGTCAGTGAAGCCATTGAAAGTGGTCTCAAGTGTGCGTGTCTTGTCTGTGTCTGTGTGTGTGTGTGTGTGTGCAGTTCGAGCTGGGGCTGCTCTGCCCGTGCTGAACAATGCGCTGAAAAAGATTAGTCAGGAGGTCTGCTCTGGTCTTCAACAGATTATTATTATTCAGCTAAAAATAACCCAGAGAGTACGATTTATGTGCTCTTTGCTCCCTGATAGAAATATGTAGTTACTGTACTCTTACATCTCATATCTTAGGAAGCACTTCCTTTCACTTACTGTGCATACCTCATATTAGAAAGGACATTGTGTACCATAAAAGGGCCTGCTATAAGTGTATGAACAAATGCTAAAATACTGAACATATATTTAGTTGGCGTTTTAACTAGAGCGACTACATTATATCACTATCTTTTTCTGTCTCCAGTGGACTTGATTTTCTTTTATTTGGTATGCGTGCTTTTCAGGAACAGAGAATATGAATAAAATAATGGTAACATAATAATACCTTAATGTTATAATGGAGCTCTCCATTAAATACATTTTGTACTGTGATAAGAACATTTCAAAACTGTGTGATCACTGTGTTCCCTTAGACCTTCTGTTTGTACAGTCCCGCAGCATCCCTTATTATTGCTATCTGTTTGCCGACAACAAGCAGCTCTACATTAAAGTTCAAACTGTCATGAAGCTGTCAAATGCCGGATGACAATTTTTCCCCAGTGTGATGAGAGTATAACAGATGTCTCAATCACTGGTTCTGTGAATTCAACTCGGCAACCTTTTGTGCGCCTCTCTTCACATGTCTGTTCATAGGAAACAGATTTGAGTTTCATTATGGAGATCTCTCCTGTTTCTCTTTGTGTGGGTCTAACAGTCAGCCATCCCTGCCTTTCCTGCAGCAGTGAGACTCCCTACTGTTAAAAAGGAGAGACCACATTTCCCCTGTACTGGCCCCCTTCACTGGTTACCTGTGAAACACAGGAATTTATACTTTTATTTGCAGCAGTTCAAACACTGACTGGCACCTGATTACATCTCCTTAGTCCCCATTCTACATCCAGACTCCAGAGACCCCAGTAAAATATAAATACATTTCTCTGTAAATAACTTCTTTTTAATCTGCTCTGTTAATAAAATGATTTATGATTTATGGATTAAATGTAGGAGAGGAATTTAAGGATAAACATCTTTTAACGACACAAGGGGCCATATTCTGATCCACGACATACTAATGCTACTAACGCCACATAAACAACTAATTTTCGCATCGAGGTTGTGATCTTGATGTGTGGATTTGATCCCGCAGGTCAACAGGTGAAACACTACTTTCAGAGCAGCTTTGACCCAGAACTCTGATTGCTGTTTTATTGTATGCCGAATAAATGAGCACCTACTGTCCATGACCAGCGGCCTTCTGGTCATATTGATGCAGAGGGGAAAAAAAAAACGAATTGAAAATGTTGTTATGAAATGTCAAGTCCTGTTATTGAACACAAAAAGGAAGAAAATGAACATTGGAAAAACAAGTTTCAACTATTTTTCATCCGTTTATTATATTCACAAGCAGAGATTTTTTTTTAATTTATTCTATGTTTATCATATACTGGCATAAAAAGCACATTTCTGTTTAATGTGATTATCTGGAATAAATCAACAAGTTATGGTGTTATCTTTGCAGATATAAACTTTTTATGGCGTAGCAGGAGCTGGGAGGCATTGATGCTCTGTTTGGGAACATTAGAAACCCTGGAGGCACAAAAATGTATTTAGTCATTCAGTCTATTGCTTTTTATATCTCTCTCTCACACACACACACACACACACACACACACTCACACACGCAAACACAAACACATCGTTATGTGTGCGTATTCACGTAGGTTTTAACCCGTTGAAATGTAATCACACATATGCACGCGGTAATAAATTTAGCAGAGCAGAATTATAGACACACTTGTGTTGTGTCTTCACACACACAAACCCACTCATGAAAAGAGAATATAATCCTTCTCATTCACACTCACTCACACACAGCCGAAAGAGAGAAAAGTTTGATCACACTGTTCCCTGCTCGAATATTGTTCTGCAGCTTTTGTGCCACCTTAAATCGTTTGCATCTTGTTTACTTTTTAATAGAGCTCAGCAAAATAGCCTATTGTGCCTCAGTCCCCTGTAGACTTAAGGGTGGCAATTAGCTTTTCACTTTGGGAAATTTGTATTACGCATCCATATTTGTGCAGTTGTTCCACTCTCAATTCATTTTCAGTGTACGTCCTTGGCGTTGTGGATTTTTTGCTCTACTGGCAGTACTGATGATACAGTACAAGTTTTATGTGGTGAGATGTGTATTGGTTTAGGGAAATGGTTGTTTGTTTATATGCTAAACATTTTCCTATGATTAAAACATGGTTGTAAAACAGCTACAGCCAGAACTCTGGAATTTTGCATTAGATGAGAAAATATTTCAGTGTGCATTCTGGTATGTGTTTTGCTATGTACATTTTGAAGTCTTATTGGATCCAGCAGGGCTGAGATGGCCTCTGAGCCTCTGCTGAAATGACCGTGCTCTGGCTCTGATGTGCTTTTGCTGTGCCTGCTATAAAAAGTCTGTCTCTGTCAACCTCTTTTCTTTATTTATTGTGTCCCAACGAGGCTGATTTATTATTGAGAATGTTTGTTCCATTCACCCAGTGTGCATCCCAGAGCCATTAGTTGTTCCAATAGGTGCCTATCATTTTCCGTCTGAATAAGCCCTTTCTTTCGCAAGCTTTTTAAACTGTCTTGTTTGAGTTCAAGATTGAGTAGTAGGATTAAGTTGAATGTCTGCCCTCAGGCCCTCTGATCTCATCCACCGGGATCCATTTTCTGTTTGATTGCGATCTTTGATCCAGAGGGGCTTATCTTTTATCTTTGATTTGTAGCGCCTCTTCTCTGCTAATGCTTCTGCAAGCTGATCTGCACAGCCATATTGTTCCTGTTGTCCACTGTTCTTCCTCAGCTCAGCTCAGCTCAGCTCACAACTCCACTTTCTTCCACTTCATCTAGTAATGTCCTAAGTGTGATGCTTTAAATTAAGATACAGTCTTTGATCTTTTTCAAGTGAGGGCTCAACTTGCAAAGCCAAGCACGACCTTCTGATGCATGCAACATGGAGGGAAAACTGTGAAAGAGAAAATCTCAAAAATCAGGTGACATTAAGAGGACTTCAGTCAATGAGATCGGAAATTTCAGTTCTCCCTGACATTTCGGGAAACACATTAGATACGATTATTGATTGTGTTTAGTTTATCATAATGTAGCATAAAAACTAAACCCATTAGGTTTAATTAGATAATGCATCATTTGCACATCAGAACATACATTTTGAGAAAACCTGTTATTCAGTGATAATTATCTTCATGTAAGTAATCAACCACGGAAGTTTCATGGTTATATAGGGCAAGAAAGCAATGTGTATATTTCTTGAATTTAACTCAAGGTATTTTGGAGATTAAATGAGTTTTCCCTTCTCTGTAACACTGAACCCAAACTTGGAAGCGGTCATACTGCATTCGCCATCTGTCCTCAGTGCCTTGCTTTTGGGAAATGAGACAAACAAATGTCATTGGTTGGTTGACAGATGAGCTATATGCTCAGTGGAAAGTCAAGAGGAAATGAAGTGGCTGGGAGAAAAGAAAGGTTGCCAGATGAAAGCACTTTGATCCTCTGAAAATACCCTGCATTCAGTGGCAGATGTCTGTGAGTCGCACCTGAGTCGTCGATGCTCCCGCCAAGAGGCTGAAGGTAGAAAGAGACACGTAATCTCTTCAGGAAGTAAACAACAACTTAGTGGGAAGATGTCAGTGTCGGGGAGGGAGCCGCTCATTTGACAGAACAGAGCCTGCATTCATAAACAAACATCTTTGTTTACTGGAATCAGGAGGAGAAAATATAATTCAGGGGATTATATAACTGGATGGATAGTCAATAAACACAGCTGTATGGACTCTGTATTTAGCAGAAATCCTGACATGTTTAGTGACATTCTAAAATCCAGGTACACTGTATTATAAATAAGATTTATAATTCATGCAGCTTGAAATGTTCAGTATATTAAAGCTCCTAAACTGTTCAGTTTTATAGTTATTAAGTTGTAAATTGTGAATGCCTCAGACTCTGATATGACAATGAAACCTTGTAAAGACAGATTTTAATAAAAGACAAGGCTTACTATCTAATGGTGATACAACAAGAGGATTGCAGCGACGATAACCTTTCTTAACCCGTGCAGCGTCTCTGTAAGTCAAACCGTTTGCAGTGCATTTCACCCTACAAACTGCTGCTCCATAGACAAAGAGATAAAATCTGGATGAAACAGAGTCTACACGTACACACCATCAGCAGCGGCCCTCTGGGAAGCGGTGACATTAGTGTGCTTTAATCACCTGTATGCAAATCAGCGAAGCCCCAATCACACCAGTGTTGTTCCTTTGTTAGCCAGGCTGGTTGCATGACTGACGCTGTTTAACATCTGATTATTAGATTCTGTAATGATGTCGTTCTCTTGATTGACAGATCTGCTACTTCGGCTTCAAAGCGGGTGATTGCGTTGCAGTTTTGTCATTCAGTAAAAAATAAAAAAATAGAAATATGCTAAATCAACTATTTATAAACTTGAATTAATTTGAAATCTCTAACAAAAACCATGAGCCTGCAGTAATCACAATGTCAGACATGCTTAAAAAGTGTCTCCACGAAATCTTGCTGTTTTTTTGTGTTAAATATTTTGTTGGGGAGTCTTTCACTGTAAATGTTAAAGGTGTACTTTTGTATAATTTAGTATTGCAACTCAACAAAGTTGGGCAATTTCACATGCAACAGATTGAAAAAAAGAAAGTTAAGAAGGAGAGCGACAGAGGCTGAAATATCCGAGTTCACATTCCAAACCACAAAAACACTGGAATAAATAATGATGAAATTTACTCGGAGCTTCCATTAGACCAGGGGTGGGCAAACTTTTTGGCTCAGGGGCCACATTGACTTTTAAAATTTGACAGACGGGCCGGGCCAGCACCAGATGCATACATGTCAAACATAAACATAAAAAAGGCATTACAATGTTAATACTTACATTCACTTTTAGTGGGAACAGTGTTGTTGATCACCCTTCTTTGCCAGTGCATCGAAGTCTGGTGTTAGTTTTGTTGTGGCAATTCTCAGAACAGATCTGAGGTGTTCGGTAGGTAGGTAGGCAGGTATTTACTTTATTAATCCCCGAGGGGAAATTTTTTTCATCACTTTTCATCACTCAACTGGGATCTGTGGGGTGCTTTGTTGGTGTTCATCACACTAAAAGTCTGTTCACACACATACGTAGCGCCAAACAACACCAGCATCTTCTGTGCCATCTTCTGGATGTTTGGAAATTTGGCTGGGTTTAATGAAGCATAAAACTCATCCAGTTTAAGAGAGTTGAACTTCTCCTTGAAGACGGTGTCACATTGGAGATCAATCAGCTCCAACTGCAACTCCCGTGGCGCCGTTTCAGGGTTTTGTGTGAAGGGACATGACACCAGCTGAAGGGACACGACACCAGCTGAAGTGACTTGTCAATTTTTCTAAAATCAGAGAACCGATGGCAGAATTCTCCGTGCAGGTCGTCCAGTGATTTCCTGTATGTTTTCACATGTCGAGGGGCTTCTTTCAGCGTAGCCAGCGTGGGGAAATGAGCAAATGACTTGTTTGACATTTGCTTTGAGAATAAAGCTAGCTTGGTTTTGAAGGCTCTGACGTTTGTGTACATTTCATGGACAAACTGGTCTTTCCCTCGTAGCTTCACGTTCAGCTCATTCATGTGTGTCAGTATGTCCACAGCAAAAGCTAAATCACAAAGCCGATCTGTGTCACTCAGCTCAGGAAAATCGTCAGCTTTCTCAAGTAGCTCCAAAAATGAGATAATCTCCTGTTTGAGCTCCCAACACTCGTTGACATACTTTCCCCAAACTTAACCAGCGGACGTTGGAGTGGTGAAGCAAGTCCTGGTGATCAGAGTCAGTTTCTTCAAGAAACTTAATAAACTGACGATGGTGAAGTCCCCTCAATCCAATAAAGTTAACGACTTCTACAACTGGCTTCACTACGTGGTCGAGCTGCAGGACGGATTTACACATTGTAAGAAAATGACCTCCTGCTCAGGGTTGTCCTCTTTCACCCTCTCCTGGATTCTTTTGAGCAACCCGACGTTTTTTCCAGTCAGATTTGGCGATCCGTCCGTGGTAACGTTGGGCGAGCGTACTCCGAGGTAGCCGGAGCCTCTCGACGACCCCCGACACGCCGTCATACAAGTTCTCTCCCCGCGTTTTCCCCTTCAGGGATTCCACGGCCAAAAACTCCTCCGTTATCTCAAAATTGTCATTAATCCCTCTGATAAAAATTAAAAGCTGAGCGGTGTCCTTTATGTCATTACTTTCGTCCAGTGCCAAGGAATATAATGTAAATGACTCCGCTTTTTTGTTTAGCTTCCGAGCCAAGTCTTCGTCAATCAGTTCAACACGGCGAGTCACTGTCCTGCGTGATGAGATCATTTTTTCAAATTTGTTCTTGCTCTCAGGACACAAGACACCTGCTGTCTCTACCATGCACTCTTTGAGAAACTCCCCTTCGGAGAAAGGCTTGCTGGTCTTTGCTAATTTGAATGCCAGCAAATAACTTGTCTTTGTGCTTGATTCTTGGACGGCAGCTTGTCAGATAAAGGTGTTTTGCTGATCCTGCAAACTATCTGCCGACCTCCGAGCGGTCGCTGTCCGTTCCCGCGTTGACTGGTTGTTAGCGCAATTAGCATGCTTGGTGGAAAAGTGACGGCTGATGTTGTATTCCTTTAAAACCACAACGGTTTCTTGGCAAATGAGACACACGGCCTTCGACCGGACTTCAGTGAAAAAGTATTTAGTCGTCCGTTCCTTATTAAACACTCGGCACTCGCTGTCGACTTTTCTTTTCTTTGGCCCGTTCATTGTTGCAGATAGGTTCAGAGCAGCAGCAGAGTAACAATGGAGAGCAGCCCGGCCTCTGCAAAATCAAGTCAATGTATCACTGCGCCTAGTGCGCCACCTGGTGGACCGCCAGGTATTACAGGACAAGGTCAAATAAATGCAGTCATAATTATGATATGATTTGATTTGGGCAATTCTGTACCAATCTTCGGTGGGCCGGATTAAAAAGACCAACGGGCCGGATGTGGCCCGCGGGCCGTAGTTTGCCCACCCCTGCATTAGACCTTCCCTGCAATTTCTACCAAACCGCACGTCCAGTTTAATGCAAGTTTTTTGATTAAGGAAAAAACTGGGGATATTTTTTGTACCATAAAGTGACAATGATATTGTTATATGTAGGTATAATCGAGTACTTTCATGAGGCAAGAACCGCTACTTCATGACATTTAAGGCAAAGAACAGAAGAAGGTCGTTTGGAAGAGCTGGTCGGACAGTGTCAACCAGACGGTTCAGCTGGGAAACTCTTTGAGATAAATGGTGATTCATGCAAAGACCACCATGACTGTAACCTTGAGACATAGACAGAGAAGGGAGGAAAGAACCAGAGAGAGAGGAGTGGGAGTAAGAGGTGGGAGACTTTGCAAAAAACCGAAGCGTAGTGGCTGCCAGCATACATTGAGAGGAGATCATTTATTTGGTGGGAGGGGTTTGCTTCTGGAGAGCAACTATCGTTCTTATCTGACCCTAACATGTATTTTTGTATTTATAAAGGATCACACAACTTTTTGTGTGAAACAACTATTACACACCTGTTCCCCTTAGTTTGACAGAGCTTTTTTAGCATATTTTAGCTCATTGCTTCTTTTTTTTTTACTGCCCTCGATTTACCTATGGTAATCCATGCTGCTGTAAAAGTGCCATTTTCTGCCACAGCAGCGACTGATGAAGGTAGTGGCTGCGTGGTCAACAACGTTTTTGAGCTAAAGAGCCAAACATTTCCGTTGGTGAAGACCAAAACAAGAGCTAAAAGGAGATTAAATATGGGATTTATTCATCAAGAAACCCAACTACAAATTAATGACAATGCTTCTTTATGAAATTGAGAACAACTTTGCGATATAAAATCAATAAGTGATACTATTTTTTTTTTATTGTCAGTGTTGTGTTCATTGCTCCCATGTGGCAAAAAAAAAAAAAAAAAAATCCTATAAATTTGGTTTAAGAATTAAACCACTTGTCAACAGCATCTTTTAACCAGATGTGTTGATTTCATGTAGCCAAACATTTGTTCGGCAATTCAAGTTAATTCCAGGTTGCCAGTCCCTTCTAATTCTTTGATGTGAGACTTTAGAGAAGAGGCTTTGGGTGTAATCATTTATTGTCCCTCAGAACACACAATGCAGAAGCACAGATCCACACCTTATTTAATTTCAAAACACAGAACACGACACAAACTTTCCTGAACGTGCTCCAGACAGATTGCTACAACTAAACCAAGGCCAAATTTAGGCTTATTCAGGGACACGACAGGAATGGAAAACGCATGTTCACTTTGGGATCTAACAAAAAAAAAAAAAAGGTATCTTTAAGATGTCATGTACTGTTGGAGTTGAAGAATGTAGTCGCCAACCTGTTCCGTGTTGTCAGACTTAAAACCGGAAAAGTGAATGCTATGATGGCTCCCATCAGTCTGTCTGGCAAACACTAAATAACTCCTGCTGTATTAATATATGATGTATGCTTGAGAGGAGTTCATGCCAGTTATAAGAAAAATAAATGGGAGGCAACATACTTAAGGGGAGCAACATTAGCGGTGGATTAAGCTAATGTATCTTGAAGTCTAGCCTGTGATGAGATGATACCCTGAAGGGGCTTGTTGCTTCACTGTCCATGTTATTCCTTCTTAATCTGCCTTTATAATCTCTCATCTCTCTCCCGTCTGCCCTTTTCATTTCTTTCTGGTCTAGCAGAGGAAGTGCGTGGGATGTCATGGCGTTAGAGATCGAGTATAAATCAACTGTTTACACAGAGCCATGGAGAGTCCTCTTATTACAGGAGGCTTGTTTTGAACATCCGGAACACTCAAGAGCAATGGCTACAGGCTTTCAGAAAGGTGCTTGAGTGTAATCAACAGAGCTTTTTAATAAAGAGTGTGGGTACTTCAAATGAAAATCTCCTTTGTGCTCTTACTGGAAGGTAATCATTATGCAAATGATTTGAGAATAAAAACATTTATAAATGCATGACATATAACTGGGAAGATTGTGTCTACAAATAAATAGACTGACCTGGTGAAGATGAATCACACCGTGCTGGAGGAGATAACTGTCCAATCAATTCAGACTATGGAGGCTTTTTGTATTCAGTTGCATTTTAATTTGTTTACTCATCATGGAGATGAGTTTCCCTGTCAGAATCTGTTTGATCTTCCACTGGTCAACCATCTCCACATGGGCTGCTGGTTTGTAAAGCAGACAGTGAATCAGGTCTCAATTATCCTTCACTGCACAATGGCCAACAGTGCTTAAGACGTATTTTGACAGAAAACGATCAGTCAAAGGATGTTTGACCAATCGCCTTTGAAGACTGCATTTAAAAAGGGGGTCACAGCTCTCATTGTATTTTGTTTTGCAAAGAACATCATGATCGACCGAGTCCTAAATTGTACAAATTGGCAAATATGTTGAAAATGACTGAGACTTGACATGCAATAGAAATCGATTCTTTTTTAAATCTTCACAACAATATGTATATTCAGTTGCTGCTGATTCAGGAGCTGGAGCCTCTGAAGGCCACATTTTCAGATTCAATGCATCCAAAAAGACAGATAAGGCAGCTTTTCAGCTACTTCTGTATAAGTCCAAGAAATGCAGCCTTCTTTTGCTCAAGCAGGACAGTGTGACACTGGACTGCCAGTGGAGGACATCCTGCAGGTCCTCTAAAAGAAGCCTGATAAATCAGCGCAAATAAACTTTCGTTGAAACCGAGTGAGGTCTTTCAGATATGTTCTTTTAATTGACCTAATTGAGCCACGTTATTTTGCACTAAGCTTGTGGTGTATCATAAATCACACCATTATTAACTATTTCTTATGTAATACCCTCTTGATAGTTATTACTGGCAAGTAAATGAAGATTCATGATACTCCTGAATCATTGTCCGTTTGCAGTAGTAACAGGTGCAAGTAATTTTCGACATCTATAAAATGGAAAACATTCCAACTGTGGGATTCTCAGTAGCAAAATCTAGTTCACACATTGAAATACAGCTTACAGCTTTTATACTTAGATAAATAAGATGACCAATAATTTCTGGACATCAACATGGCATGTTCCCAGGCCAGTTAAACGAGCCCTGGTGCATCAGGATCTCTACATCCAAAACTGGAGCCTTTCACAGCAAACTTCCAGTTTTGAGTTTACGGTATTTTATCATCCGTCCACTGATTATTTAGGCTGGAAATAACATAAATTGAATAAAAATAACAGTTTTTCATAATTGAAGAATCAAAAGTATTTCAGACCTCCCTCTCCTAAAACACATCTGTGTAGGCCGCCCGTGCCATAAGCTTAATATAACCCATAAATATATAAAGTGTGCAGTAATTATGATGGGGGCAAAATTATCACCAAGGAGATGGACAAAACATACAAAATTAACATCCTGTATGCAGCGGAACTTCTGTCACTAAAGTGCTTATTTGAATCCACTGATGACTTCCGACACCTAAATTAAAAGCGACCTTTTGACAACGTTTCTTATTGTTGCCATGACGGTAAACGTTCAGTTATCCTGTTGGCGGTACTCACCAATGGTCACGTACTGTGTCATTTGGCAAATGAGCTATTTTGTCATTCAGGTATGATGTATCGGTCCTATAGAAACGACTGAAACAAATGTTTTGAGTCTCTGGAAATTGACCTATTTTGTCATTTCAGTATGAGGATGTTTTACCAGTTTAGTCGTTCCGTGTCTTGTCTAATCTCTGTCACATACTGTATACAGCAGAACAGGGAATATAGGAATAGGACTGTGTGAAAGTGTATTCTGTAGAGCACAGACAGATGAGTTGAAAAAAGGACGTGTCGCCAAAACGGGAATCTGTTTAATGTTTAAAAGATGTGCTAGCTTATTCAATCTCTTGGATCTGCCCTGAGAGTCAGAGACAAAGCCTTGAAAATGTAGCTTGAAAACGGGAGACGGCGGCAACAGGAGCAGGAAGGAGAGCAGAGCATTTAAAGGAGGGAGGCTTACAAGTAGAAGGGGGGGGAGTCAGAGTGAAGACAGGAGAGGTGGGTTTTGAGGGATAGAGAGACGAGGTAAGAGTGGAAATAGATGAAAGGAATAGAAGATATATGGAAGCAAAAAGAGGCCAGAAAGAAAATACGAAGGCAGCGAAAAGTGGGATTTGGATGAGGAGGTAAATGCATGGCAAGGCAATGACACAAGCTTGTTCTTTTTACCTTAATTGGAGAGCGTGGCATTTGGTATATTTTTAGATGGTAAAACCAAGGAACAAGAACAATTCCATCTTAAGAGCTTTCATCATTTAACTGTTTCCTCTCAAACACAGACATATGCCAGCTTTTAAAATTAGACTCAGTTGAGTGTTACAACTGGCTGAATTAAGTCGCATGAGCTTGGTACTGAAAGGTTTGCATCTCATTTCATTATGACTCATTTTCAAACCTATTTGCCTCATTTCTACACCTCCAAACAAACGAGCAAAAATGTCACACGTCCATTTACTTTAATATCTTTTGAAACTGAACAAGCAGAGACTTCAGACATTTTTGTGATATACTGTAGGTGATCATCCATCACAGAGATATTTTTTTGTAAAACACGGTAGTGCAGGGAATGGTTGAAAAGCTCTCCTTGTCGGTACATGAGGAGGCGCTGACATCCAAGCTTTGAAATTCAGTTCGATGCTTTGAATTATATCATGAAGACTTTCAGACAGAAACTCAAACTGCTTGTGTTACTGTGAATACACCATCAAAGGGGTTGTAAAAATAGTTCCTGCTTGCAATAGTGCACTAGATATTGTAAATACTCTATAGTGAAAAATAAAAAAATTAAATCTCAATGGGAGTATTATTGATTTTATGGGTGGGCAAAATGACAATAAACATGAGACATGAGATGATATTGATGAGTCAGCAACATAGATTTTAATCAACTGGGTTGTTTTAGGCTATTGTGTAAAATGTTGGCTGTGTCAAGGCCATATTGGATTTGTACCTACCATAGCTCATTGTAAGGATATTGTGATAATAATTATATTGCCATGCAAACTGGCATACACACTGATATATTTTTGTATATTATTTACGTACTGTTTTCTATTATTAAATGTACAACACAATTCATTTAAATGATACAAAATATGTAATCGTTCAACTGGTTTGACTGTTCACGTTATCTAATCAACGCTTATCATACACGCGTACCTTTAAAAAGAAAACATTGACTTGTGCTTTCATGCGGGACACCAGTCTCCTGAAGGAAAGTTCTCTGTTTTATCCATCCAACATCCTCCAACCTTCGCCCTTATACGGACTTTATCACACTTTATACTACTTCACACGATTTTCTTCTTTGCTCCTGTCATAATGACTACGACCACTAGGGGTCACAAGTGGGTTCGGTAGTCACCTACTTGCCCATACATTTGTGACAGATGTAACTGCCTGTTCAAAAGTCTGATAACATATAAATCGGGTGAATGGTTTTACCCTGGATGACATCAATACAAATGGTATGTATTGAGTGTGTTTGCACCACGTATTGCCATGCAGCTATACGGTGTAGACCTTGGTTCAATGTGAGGCTCCGAGGCCACAGAGGTACTCACTACACCCGATGCTTCCTCTGATGCCTTTAACTCTCTTTGACAGCACAGTCAAGAGGCCATGACATGTCGTACATAAAACATGGCTTCATGCAAACTGTGGCTTTGGATGTTGCAGTTGTTAAACTTCAGTAGCAGCAAGGAGAGTTCTTAGCTTGTAGATCATACAGCTTGTAGTGCAAATATTTTGCTCTTTAGGCAAGAATGACAGCCTCGTGGTTAACATCCACAACCTGTCCGTTCATCAAACTAATCCACTTGAGTTTGCGTCGTAATCCAGCTCATTTGTCGCAGTCCAGGAACGGGACGCCAAATCGCATCTGTGTGGTTGCTACCTCCAGACTGAGTGATGGGGTCTGCAGCAGTTAGAAGTCAGGAGAAGGCCGACCAAGCTGCCGCATCCTCAATCACAGATGTGATGTCAGCACAAATCTGTGCTGTCACCGTGCCTGTGACCACTCACTGCGAGAGGAAAGAAAAGAGATGAGTGGCTGTGTCTGCTCCTGTCAGAGTGATATAGGGATGATATGAGGAGTGGGAGGAAAACGGAGATGAGGGGAACTGAGGAGGTGAGACAAGGGAAAACACATTAATAATACTAATAACATAAACCAGCTCACAAGAAACAAACATATTGCAATCAGGACACAAGAAAACCTGAGGACATATGACTGGCAGGACTAAAAGTACAATTATAAATAATTTGTCATGGATTGCGCAAGCACAAGTACAAATATATTTTGTGTCAGACTTGAGTAAAAGGATGTGTTATTGGAGTTGACAATCAAAGAGAACGGAGAAAATGGAGAGCATGATGACTCTGAATTCATTGTCACCAAGTATAAAACTCCAGAATGGAAGACACGAGAAACTTAAACCATAGCTCTACAAAAGCACAAATTGAAGACTATAACCTTGAGATTAAAAAGTTTTCACTTTTTAAAAAAAAAAATAATTCCTACTTCTTACTTACAGTCACCACACCATAATTAAATGTCTTCATTTTCAAAGTGGTAATTTTTGATGCAAAGGAATTTCACAAATCTCCATTTTAACTGACCTTTCCCTTGATCTGCAGTATCTGTTAGTGCTCAGCAACACTGTTATACTGTTGGTTTTTTTTCTTTTTCTCTCATCTCATGCTTTCTCTCGTCCTCTCTGCAGGGTGTCTCTTGTGTCTTTAATGAGCTACACATGCTTCACGCCTTACTGTTCATATCACATTGGACCTCTTTGCCCACAAAATGCTCTGGGGTCTAAATTTAGAGACGGTACATAGAGTTAATGGGTAAAGCAGAAAGACAGAACTGCAGAGAGATCCCCCACCGCCTTCCTGATGAAAGTCAAATATAGCCAGCAGGCTTGACTAAACTGTTATGTGTAATGCAGAGATGCTGAGATATGAAATGCACTGATGGAGGATTTATTATTGATTGCCAAAGAGTGTGTTATAATGTTGAAATGTTCCAGGGATTATTATTGATGTTTTAGATAATCCCAACTCCGACCCACCTCCAGCTACACACATGCAGTTCCCGTAGATGTTAGAACAATACATGCTCTACAAATCCTCTCTTACTTAATGGCTGCCTTCCTAAAACATCATATATGAGTGGTTTTAATCTCTCTAGAGTCTCTTTGTCATTATACGTTGTTGTTGTTTTTTGACCTCTGGACAGTGATAAGGCTTGACCACTGTTTGTGCTGAACTAAATTAACCTTTTCCAGTAATCTCCTTATCTAACTCACAGCAAGAAAAGAAATAAGGGTATTTGTCAAAATGGCAAACTCTTTTTTAGAAGGTATCCATAAATTATCATTCATCAGATTGACGTTTGGGAAACACAGTTAGTTGGCTTCTTGATGAGAGATAGATGTCTGCATGAAGCCAGAAGCCATCGGTTAGCTAAGCACAAAGTTCACATCTACTGTCCAGACTCCAGGAAGTGACTGTGCCTGGAAAAGGAAAACGTTAGAGACACAGACCCACATGTGAAACTATGACTTGTTTGCACAGGTGTTCCTGTACAAATTATACTTGAGATTTATGAAACGAAAAAGAATGAGCTTTAAAAGTGCTGACAGACGGATTTTGTTGGCCCGGGTGTCCAGTACTTATGCTAACAAAAGCTAATGGGTGAGTGGCGCTCGCTTCCTGTTTAACAAACTGACATGAAATTATTTCCTTATCTGATGCTTTGCAAGAAAGCGATTAACCACATTTCTCAATATTCATTTCAGTGAAAAGTGGCCAACGATTTTTTTTTTTTATTTTTTTTTTGGTGAGAACATTTGAGACGTTTCCACTTTTATTTCAGTCCCGCAGCTCTGTCGTCAGTCAGTCAATAATATCTGTGAAATCAGCTTCCCAGCTGGTATGAAGCATGTAAAATGTCCTGATGCATCACTGCTGTTATCGGACTTGTTGTACAATGTCTCTCTCAGAGGATATGATCACCCAGAGGTGATTTGCTCATAATTGACTGATGTGGATCCCGTGCACTGACGTCATGATCGTTTTTATGGATCTTATCTTTCCAGAGGCCATTTTAGGATCCATACTTTTCCCTCGCCTGTCTTCTGCAATCCTTTCGTTCTTGATTGTTGTGGGTTTTTTTTGTGCTCCTTTGTGTTCCTTTTGAGAGCAGACATGTAATAAAGCACAAACAGATTTACAGAGTTTCCACGTAAATGTCCAGTAAATTACAATCTGGTATCACAGTACAGTGGGAATGCTGAGCAGAGTTTAGAGTTGGACTGGACATGGTTGAATAGACCCAACTTGGGGTTGAAATTCAGTTTCTGAGCAGACGAGGGTTATGGTCACAGCCGCTAAGATTTAACATGAAAACTAATTAGAAACTATTGTAATATTTGTGTTCTTGTTATTCATGTCATTTTCTAAGCAAAATGCAAAAGATTATTTTTCCCAAATTTTCATAGTGGGAATGTTCAGACACAATATTTATTGAGTAGTTTAAAAATACCCATCATTGGAAACGATGATTAAATGTAAAAAAAAAAAAAAAAAAAAAAAAAAACCAGTTACAAAACCAAAGATATTCAATTTACTAAAGAGAAATGCAGCAAATCTGCACAATTTAGTGATTGGAAAAATATTGTGTTTGCCATGTTTTCCTTTAAAAAATAATCTAAAGAGTTCATCCAGATTGTTGCTGGTGAATTTTCTGTCAACTGACCAATAAGCTAATAGACTAAACATTTCAGCTCTGCTAAACAATATGCAGATGTCTCCTTCTATACTTGCGCCTGGGACTGAGATTTAGAAATGGCCTCATTGTAGATTCAGGACAGACAACATCTGAGGAAAGAGTTTCTACTACAGCATCTACAATTAGTTGGTATTTCAGGATGAAAGAGAAATGAGACAGTTTGGCAAAATTGAAGGGATCCCTGACCAGAGATCATCACTCTTGGCCTTAAATTCTTGGCAGATGCAGTTGCAGGTTAACTTGTCATCCTAAAGCTAAGTAGCCTACCATCAGTGTGTCTCTGAAGCCAAAACAAATCCTATCAATCCTGCTAACCTTTCACAGTGACTTTTAGGTCTTGCTCATGCGCGTCTACTCGCTGAACAGCAGACCCCCAGGACCGCTGTGGGGTGCGGAGAACAACCGGTGGGTTGTTCTAACTGTTCAAACTGTGGAGTGATGGCTTTCCAACGGGACTGTGAGCCAAAGCAAAGAAACCTGAAGGGAATTCTAATCTCGCATGCACTCAGTTCGCCAATTACACCGTGGTGGATCCTGCATAGATAGAAGCTCAGTACAAGATGATTAATGACGTCAACTATTTTTGTCTGACCGGCAACTCCGTCTCGGTTTATCCTTTTCCTCACACAATATAACGCCACTCTTTCATGCTGTTGTTTCACATATTGATGGGCATACGGTCTCACTATCTGTCACACACACGCACGGAAAAGGGGTGTGAAATTAAACAAGCTGCAACGCTTCTGCTGCAGTGTTTTGCATTTCAGATGAATGATTGCTGTGGCTGTTGTCTCCTGAGAAGTCGTAATCCTGAATCGAAACAACCAAATGTTTGTTCAGTCAGTCACTTTCACGGTAGACGCATTATTTTTTCCTGATAGGTTTAACTTGTTGTTCTCTCCTCTCTCTCTAGAGATTTCACCTGCGAGAGGAAGATATGAGGTTAGCGTGCTGCTTTTGGATCCTTTGGTTTCTGCTGGTGGTAAGCGCTTCTCTTTCTCACAGAAGGATGTACTGGCAGGTAACTTTCCAAAGGCCCCGCTCTTATTTTTTTTCCATTTGGATGCTGTATAAGTGCACTGAAATATAGGATTACATTTTAATCAAATGGACATTTAATATGTTGCGGTCCAGTGATTTTATTTTATCAGCAAAAATCCCCAAATTTCATGATTAAGTTTCACTCATTCTAATTAATCATTTCAATTTTATAATTAGTTCAGCATCAATGGATAACCTAAAAGATAAATGATCCATGACTACATGTGTTTCTTTGTGCGTTTGCCACCTTCCCACAATATCTGATCCCAAAGTTTTTGTGCAGATGATCACAATCTAGGATTTTTATGTCAACACAGAGGTGTGGATCTGGACACAAAACACAAATGTAATTCCTGTTGCAAGCCACATTGCCGAGAAGTGGTTCTAACGATGCATGCGGTTGCATTGTGAACACTTTTAGCACTGGATTGGCAAGGCATCAACAACAACAGAACTTCCCTGCAACTATAGACAAAAAGCATTGGCCCAGTGCTCCCTATGCTCATGTCACACCATGTAGACTTTCATCCAAATGCTGATTAGAAGTATGGAGTGTGGAGAGAGTAGTAAATGTGGACTTTAGCAGGGAAAAGTCCGGAACAAATTCAAAATACCACAATACAACTTGATTAATCCAATAAAACATATATACAATGTGTTAATTCAATTCTTAGGAAGCATAAGGAAAGAGGGAAATAACCTGAAGCATTAATAAGTACGTTTCAAAATATAAGTGTCTGACACACATGAGGTTTCGGCGGTATCTATAATTCCCACTTCATAACTGATTACAATAACGTACACACCATGGCACATACATGGCATAATTTGCCATACAGCCACACATACCATATGTTTAGTTGTATGCCACACATGACTTAAATCTCATTAGTAGCCTGCAGTATTAAGATCCTAATAAAGGTCTTAATCTTAAATCTTGATCTGAGATTCTTCTCGAGCCCTTGATCTGATTTCATGGCATCTTGGAGGGTTGAGTCATATTCACAGTGTAGCCAACCCTTTGACTGACTGCATCAATTAACTTAATGGGGCCGTTGTAATCATCAATCAAAGATCTTAACATAAATGTGATATCTCAGACAGATCATGTCGGGGTGTCACATTTCAGCACTCTGCCCTGTCATCTAGAAATATGCGGATTACTCACATCAAACGTTAAAATGAAGTCCTAATGGCTCTTCTCAACAGCTACAGGCTTAAAGACGGTGCTGTAACACATTGTATTTTTGACACTAAACTTTCTAAAGCTCAGTTATCCAACTGTGTCAAAGCATGTTTATTTTTTTTCAACACCTCCCTCTGCAGAAAAACGCTTCGTGAACCGCCCGGGCCGAATGAAAAAACATTTGGTTCACTATCCTTCAGTGTCACTGTGAAATGGAATATTACTGTTTCAGTTTCCGTTGCTGTTCAGTATCAAGCTTGACATTGATGTGTTCCTACCAAATGTTTAATGCCTGACATACCTGTGCCGATCTGCCTTCTGTTTCTGTACTTTGCTTTTCGAGCGGCCTTGTCATGCTGATTTGAAAAGAATAAAGAGTTGTAATATGTGAGGAGAGGCTCTGACATGCGAGGATTTCTGAGAAAAAAAAAGAAGATTTTCCTTCTCATTCAGCTCAGCTGTTGATATTGGTGGTGGCCTGGTGGTCGTATGTATGACGTCATTTACTTCAATGCTTGGAGTGACATCATATGTACGGCTGCTAAACTGCTACATGGGACATCAGCACTCTCACTGAAAGTGTTTAGTCTTTTACAAGCTTTTTATCAAACAGGTAAGGAAGATATTTTGATCTAATGCGATTTTTTTGTTTCCTCCACGAGTCAGGGATATGTTGGTTTGCATGGCAACCGTGATAAGACATGCGGACACAATCTCCCTGGCAAAGTATTAAATTCAGGAAATGCATCGCAAAAAGGAAGATAAGTCACAGTAAAATGAGCTCCATATCATCCAGTGAGCAGGATGATCAAAAGCAGCATTTCACAGAGCGAGTTTCTTCATTTTAATGCTACCTCCAAATACAAATAATGGAACAGAGATAAGATTCATTTGGAGAAAATCAGCATCTATTGTGAGTGCCAAAATGCACTTTAATCAGTTACATGAATGGAAATGAATTTCAAAGCAGAGTGAAATCCTCATCAGATAAGTTTCTAAAAATCTTCCACACTCCTTCTGCCATTAAAATGTTTCATCTTATATAAGAATGGACATTTTTAACCAAGCGTGATAAGACATAACAGAAATATTACAATTTGAGCTTACATGACCATTCAAGATAATATTTACACTTATTTTGACTATCAAAACTGAAAAAATGCACACACTAACTCCCTTTCTACACTCTGTGCTGCACTTACATTTAAAGTCAGTGTGGAGCAGGTTTTTGGCCGTCCTCTTCTAAACTCTAATATCATGTTGTCTCCACAGCGCAGGGCGGCGGTAGTCACTGAGCCAACCTCAGACCCATCGCTCAGCCCTGGACAGAGCTTTGCAGAAGGACAGAGCGAGCAAGCGCTGAGCCAGGGTCAATACAAATGTCTTGAGCTGTCCAAAAAAGACCACAGAGAAAACAGAACCGGTGAGAAGCCCAGATTACATGACATACAACTGAAGAGGCAGAAAGTGTGTGTCACTGATTACAGTCATTATACCCTTATTTTTTTTATTTTTATTTTTTCCTTTCTGGAGGTGTGTTCTGTGGTCATGCGTGGGATGGTTTATTGTGCTGGGAGGAGATACCAGCTGGGACATCTGTAACACAAAACTGTCCAGATCAACATGACCTTGACTCAACTGGTAAGACGGCTTTGCACTTTTCTCACCAACAAAACACTGGCTGAACTGAGACCTGCATGAATCCGAGGGTTTCCTGCAGAACATTTTAATTCCTAGTCAGCAATTTAACACCGGGGAAATGATCCAAACCCAAGCCCAAGAAAACCGTCTTCCCTTTTACTGTGCTCTGAGCATCTGAGTATTTTTAGTGTCACATATCTCCTCACTTTGAATACACATATACAGTGTAGCACGTAGCATTAGCACTGAGGGGACTATATTATCTTAAAAACATCAGCTGTTTCATTCATGCTGGACAGTCATTGGTGCTCTCGCCACCTGTTAAGCGACCAGCTGACCAGTCGGAAATCCAACTTCAAATTAATTAACTTCTATGTTTGTTTATCATTAGCCATGGTATCAGATCTCGGTATGGTAATACCAATCTGTTGGTCGGTCGGTCCAACACGCTGGCCCCGATTGAAATATCTTTTGAAGGGAATGGTCATGAAATTTGGAGCCCAGGATAAATCCTGGTTCCTTCATATAGCACCACCAGCAGGTCAAAACTTTCACTTATCCAGTGAGATATGTCTATATTGAGTGGATAGGTTGAATTTTCATGGTTTCCAAGAAAATGTAGTTTGATGAGTTTGATGATCCCCGAACCTTTCCTAGCCTGACTCTGCCAGATTTCTGCTCACAGCTTCAGTCTTCACTGTGTTTATTGTCTCATTAAGCTCACATTAAGTTGTTTTTTTTAGCCACTCTGAAGGGTGGACCAATCAGTGGCTGATGTGCAGGTATGTGGAAGTAGTTCCTACTACTTCCACATACCTGCACACAATACTTTCAAAATTAACCTGAGGTCTCCACCTCTTCGGATGTAATGACTGGAAAAGATTCCCTACGGAGCGTTGCCGAATCCATATATTCACGCAATAAATTTGAGACTGGCAATAACAGTCCAAACTTTTCCTTCAGTGCGACCGGGTTTACAATTTTGGCTTAGAGTGAAAATTCTTAAAAACTACTGAACTGATGGCAATGAAAATTGGTTAAGACATCCATTTACCCAGTCTGGATAAAGTGCAACAGTTTAGAGAATCTACTTGCTTACTTACTTGTATACTTGCACAACCATTACCATGTTTTATTACAAAGTACATGCAAAAACTGAAGCATCAGCTGTAATTTTTATTTAGTATTAGTATACGATTGTGAACGTGGTAAACGTTGCACCTGCAACATAAGCATGTAATCTAAGCCTTATCTTTGTGAACATGTTAGCGAGCTAACATTAGCATTTAGCTCAAGTGCCTCAAATATGTTAAGCCTTGGAGAACTGTTAGCCTGGCTGCAGACTGTCAAATAGGCTTATGTGTGCCTTCACAACAGTGAGTACAAATGACAGCAAGTATTAAAGACATATACACGGGATAAAAGGTACATCATTACCACATTGTATTATGTTAGCCAAGGAGAAGGAAAACAGGCATTTATCTATATTGAAAATGACTGTGTTTATCTTAGTACTTAATGTTTGGGTTACAGCACAGTTAGTTTCCATAGCGTGTGCAATTTTTACATTGTGAGTAATGTAAGGCTAAATAATATCTAGTTGAAGAGCTCTAGAGTCAAGCCATGTCTGATTTAAGAGATGAAATATGACAAAGACAGGGGAGGTGAGAGAGATAGCAGAGGAATGAATAACGAGAACGTAAAGGGGGAAAGAGAAGCAAAGAAAAGAGGAATTACTTAAAAAAAAAAAAAAAAAAAAAAAAAAAAAAAAAAAAGGACAGGCAAGCTGGAGTCAGAGAGACGGATGGGGAGAGAGAATATGAATGAGGGAACAGAGAAGGTGCTTTTGTAAGAGATGGCTCATAAAAGATCTTCCCAAAATGCCTGTGATGCTGCTAAGAGTCCCCTTATGGATTCTTGAAAGCTGATGCTGCTGATATGAGGCCTTGGGGGAGACATACAGTTGGAAGTGGTTGTTGAACAGTTGATGAGCTGTCAGAGAGGACTGGGCAGTCGGGCTACAGTGGTTCGTGTCAGGAACGATGTGATCTCATTCTTAGCTCAGCCATATATCTTCACTACATGTGGTTTTAAGTCTAACATTTGAGAATTGACCAGAAGTTAACTCCAAAGGTGGAAACTTCTGTTTGACATAAGTTTTGATAATGTGTGCCAAGTTAAATTAATTGCAGTTGTTTGGTAATGCCAAGATTTAAGGTCCGGTTTGTGTGTTTGGATTATGTTAACATACTACTCCTGAAAAACAGCCAAAGAATACAAAGTTTTGCTCCCGAACTCTCTGCTAAACAAACAGAAGCAGTAAACTGTGCCTATGAGTAATTTAATACAGTATATGAAACTCTCAAGATATTCATTGATGGATTATAATGTTGTCAAGCATTTTTTTCTCTCTCTACAGAAAAAGTGACCAAATATTGTGATGAATGGGGTAACTGGATCCAGACTGGCTCAACCTGTCAACCAGCTTTAAAGGACGAATTAGAGGTAGTTGTACATTTGCTGTTTCCCTGTAAGTACAACAGATGAAAAAAAAACAAAACAGTTCTGAGACCGTTCCTGTACAACAAGAACGGTTTCAGTACTTTTTATTTTTTATTTTTTGAGTGCAGCATGAAGTGGGCGGGGGGGTATTTCGAGTTAGGTTGCTTGATCAACATCAGCATGTTTTTTGAGACTACACATTTAATTTGGTGTCAAATCTTTGGGGAACAGAAAGTAGTGGCAGGGAGCCAAATCCAGTGAGTGGAGGGGTGGGGAGGAATGACTGTGCTCCCCCCCCTGCTCCATACGTAAACAGGAATAGTCTCAGAAGCTTTGATTGCATCTTGTAATGGAAAAACAGGGCAAAACTTGCATGAGATTGTGTTCACTAATTTGTACTTTGAACTGTCATTATTGTTTCCAGAAGAAAGACCCACATTTTTTAAGGGATGCTGTAGGAGAGCTAACGGCGGAGGCTGCCGGAGTTAGCACAGAAGAAGTCATCCTTGAAAATGAGAAGAAATGCCAAGAGAAAATGAAGAATGATCCACCTTACAATAAATCAGGTAGTGATGCTGTAGGAGAGCTAACAACGGAGGCTGCCGGAGTTAGCACAGAAGAAGTCATCCTTCAAAATGAGAAGAAATGCCAAGATAAAATGAAGAATGATCCACCTTACAATAAATCAGGTAGTGATACTGTCTACTACCTTCTACCCATCATATTCCGCTTCCTGTCTGCCGAATAGGGCTGGATGCTAAACTTCAATACCTTTATGGGACCAATTGAATTGCTTTGACACTATATAAAAAATGCCTTGTCATTCCGCATCAAACTTTGATAACTTGATGCTTCTTTGCACGAACACATTTTTGTTTTGAAATGCATTACTTTTGCTCCATTTACACGGGAGTAAATCTTATCTGGTTCAGTGAGACACAGCATTTACCATGTGTAGCCTCGACTTAGGCGGCCTGCCAACGTAGATAAAATTAACTTGGTTACAACTGAGGTCAATTTTGCATTGGAATGCCTCATTTCACTCTATTCAAAGAAATGATTGGCCAAATACCCACTAACTATCATCTATTTATAGCATGTAAGGCGTTAAGGGAACATTGGTAAATTGTAGCATCGAGTGATAACTTCATTAAGTCAGTGAAAGTCACTGAAGGGACATTTGTAAATTGTACCTAAATAAAACAGCTGGGGTTATACTCTGCTACTCTATACTGCATGAAAACTAAAGATCTGTAACATAATGTGTACTATCTGTTTTTTAAAATGGAGTCTATAAATCTGGTTTCCAAAAAGTACCAAACCCTACTGCCAACAAAAGTTTTATCTTATAGTTCTCTACACCGACTTTCAAACTTATGAAAAAGAGGTTTGAAACATTTGTTTGTTTGTTTTTGTGTGTTGTTGTTGTTCCAGGCCTTTACTGCGGTCGTATCTGGGATGGCTGGCTGTGCTGGGACAACACTCCAGCGGAAACCTACGCCTCCCAGAACTGCCCCAGTTATTTTGTCGACTTCGACACCACAGGTGAGCAGTGAGGATGAACAGGTTATGCTCTGCTGATACAATATGAATTTGCTTCCGATAATCTTTCGACTATACTTGGATTTAATCACAAAATTCATCTTTAAAGAAAAGGCAACTAAGTACTGTGGAGCAGACGGACAGTGGTTTCACCATCCAGGAAGCTGCAAGATTTGGACCAACTATACGCTCTGCACAATCACCCACGAGAAGAGGTTGAAGGTAATGTATTGTTAACGTAAACAGTTCCATGTGAATTTATTGTACACCTTCTCGTAAAATCTCAATTTATCTCTCCAGTATTTTGTAATGTTGACACTATCCTTTTTGTCCTGTAGAAACTAAAGATGCTTGAGCATGAACATAAATGTCTCCTAAAAATAGACCAGGATCCACCTTTTAACGGCACAGGTAGACAGATTCTTTCCTATGCTGGTATTGTATATGAGTGCAATTTGAATTTTCATGTTTGAGTGTATTAACAAATGACTTGTAAACATCTGTTCTCCTGTTTTTGTGGCGTTGTTGGTGCTACAGGTCTTTACTGCAGTCGTAACTGGGATGGCTGGCTGTGCTGGGACGATACTCCAGTGGGAACATACGCATCTCAGAATTGCCCGGATTATTTTTTGGACCTTCACAACACTGGTGAGTTGTAAGATTGTTCTGTTTATTGTATTTTTCAAGATGAAGAATGCAAGAGTATTACACTGTAGTACATCTACTTCCTTTTAGAAAAGGCAACTAAGTACTGTGGAGAGGATGGTCAGTGGTTTCGCAATCTAGAGAGCAACTTGACTTGGACCAACTATACACTCTGTGCTCTCAACACCAAGGAGAGGTTGAAGGTAATTTACTGTTTATGCAATAACTACTCAACTGTGCAACAATAATATCCATCATCATGGAGCTGGCCTCTTTCAGCAAACCGGATTTAGGAAGCCTGATTGCATTAATAATGCAGTAATTTACAAAGTACTTTTAAGTTCTTCTGATAGAATATCATTACTGTAGAAGGAACAATGAATTCCCCCATCCAACATCACTATGCCATGCTTTAAACTTCCTTATTTACAGTTTCGCTTGGTTGATAATGCCTCTGTGTGTGTTTTTGTGATGTTCACGTCGTTAAAATGAAGGTAGCTGCCCAGTTCTCCAGAGACCCTGAGGTCGAGTCTGCCAACGAGGCTACAATCAGTCCCATGGTAAATCGAGAGGAGCAGGAAATTGTGGGGAAAAAAATCCTTGACAGCCAGTACAAATGCTTCGAGAAAATGAATCGAGATTCACCTTATAACAAATCAGGTAAAGACAATATATATGCTGTGACTCTCTGCTATTGTTCATCTCTTCTCCAAATGTCTGACCCTGTTTTGCGGCTTGGCCGGTGTCGCAGGTCTGTTCTGCAGTCGTAACTGGGACGGCTGGTTGTGCTGGGAGGATACTCTGGCGGGAACTTTCACCTCCCAAAACTGCCCTAACTATTTTGAAGATTTCGACCCCACCGGTGAGCAGTAAGACTCTAGATTGTTGCCCCTTTAAAAGTCTGCAGATGTGGAGAAAAAGATGTATTACTTAATTGTTACTTTCAGAAAAGGCGACAAAGTATTGCGGGGAGGACGGGCAGTGGTTTCGCCACCCAGATACTAACAGGACTTGGTCCAACTACACACTCTGCAATGCAAACACTAAAGCAAAGCTGAAGGTAATTTATTTAAGATAAAGTATCCAGCTATTATAAATCTACTGCATGGTGGCCACAGTAGGATGCCAATCCTTTCTTTTGTACCAGGGGATCTGCAGTATTTGGAGTGTCGGCAGACGGGAGTAAATGTGGGAATTGGGAATATATGGTTCTCACCAAGTTGCTCATAAATATTGCTAAGAGGCATAACTCTCCTACACTGATATAACACACATATACAGAACGTATCTAACATTTCATGCCACACATTAGTTTTATGCATGTGTTTACATGTAAGAAAAGAAAGCTACAAAAAAGTGGTTTGGTTAAAGGTTACTGATTATCTGCTTACAACTCTAATTTGTATTTTTAATAAGCTGCCTTAGCACTTATCTCAACGGAGAGGAAGGACAGGCAAAGCAGGCTTTGTTTGTCTGGTCACACAGACTTTGCATCTACTGTAACAAAACCATCAAACTATTCCAAGCCTTCTGTCCATCAGGCTGTACAGTCAAAGGGAGTCTCCCAACAGACATATGGACATCATCACATGTTAACAACCTTCTTATCCAGAACAACACCGGGCCGCAGTAGCAAGCTGCTAACAGCAAACCAGACCACAACACCACAGAGCTCATTCCAATAATTTGACATAAGAGGACATCAGAAACCCACATAATTCTCTTACAAGCTAGGAACACACCATTGACAATGATCTAGTGTTATCCATTGCAGGATTATGCTGCATCTTTCTAAATTAGTTGACCCTGAACATGTATAGCCTCATTTTACTATCACCAAAAGCAGTTTTTATTTATTGTTATCATTGTTTATTTGATGTTTTGGCTACTCAAGATTTAGCCGATTTGATTTTTCCATTCACAAATAACGTGCTCTTTGATTTTGCCAATTATTATCTTATCGGAAGGTTTCCTATTATCAATACACTTACTAGAAGAGCCTGCAATACATAGAGAACTATTGCATTTCTTAAAACAGTCGTGGAGGGATTTTATTCCTGCTTGTAAAACATTGTACCCTTAATGTAAATGGCATTCACAATCATAATATTTTTTTCATCCTGGGTCTCATTCTAAAAATGCTGCATTTTGTGTGTCATGAAGACGACAACCGTACTGAAAAAAAGCTACTTTTTCAGAAAATACAACATGTGAATCCTCAAATAGATGGCATTTGTTTCACTTACTTTCTTTGAACCTGTTCCTAGTAGTAATGTCACGCGTATTATCTGTAACTTGTGTTGTTTTTTTTTACAGTCAGCGTACATCCTGTTTTACATGGCAATCGTGGGCCATGCTCTGTCCATAGCCTCCCTGCTCATCTCTCTGGCCATCTTCTTCTACTTCAGGTAGAGGATTCTGTTTAATGTGTGTACCCTGAATATCAGATTTGAACAATATGAGGTTGTAGCAATGGCGGCTGGTGATAAAGACCTTTTGGGGGGGGGGGGGGGGGGTAAACAAACTGAAGCCAGACTTCTGCTAAGCCAAAAAATAAATAAATCCAAAAACAACACAACACACACTAATGTTGCCTAAACACTAGCCAGTAGCATGACTTGAATATCAATTTTGCCCTTCTCCCCTTCTGGTTTGCACATTTCTCAATGACTCTAGTTAAAGTCAGTCACGTCAATCAGCTTCTTTTCCACTGACAGCATGGCCAGTGTGTCTCAATCTGCAGCAGTCTGTGTAGACGAGGACACGGGGATCTGTGTGTTGTTACCTCGATGTGTGCACACCGCTAGTGTCTGTTAGAGGCCTTCATCAACACGGATATTGACACATTTACTCGGACTCCTCAGAAGTACATTATCCGTACCCGAGTACTCGTCTCATTCCCAGAAATAACATAATTTTCTGCAGTTCCTCTTTAAGTTTCCATTCCACTACCAGTCAGATAGAAAACAAGCAGGAGTAACCGCGTGATTACGTCATGGCGGATGTGAGGTGAACCTGAAAGACGGCGTCGAAACTTGTCCAATCACATTAGATTAAAAAAAAAACGTAAAACAATCGCGATCGGTTGCCAATAAAAGAGGGAGGGAAAATCTGATACAACCAATTGAATAAGCAGCCTTGGGTCACGTGGTTGCCAAAAGTTGAAGGACTTGCATTCACTCTCATTTGGCCAGCGCCCCGCACTAGGAAGTAGATGAATTTACACAGAAATGAACTAAATACAATTTGTAACCAGTTGACACCGAATAAAAAAGTTACAACTATTTTTACTGTCACAAATTCATGCAAACTATCGAGCTGTAAAGAGTTCTGCTGCTTCACTGAGTGTAATTTATACACAACCTCAGTGTCGCTACTTTCACGCCATCTTGATTTTCTTTGAGAAGCACATTTATTCCATAGATATTTAGGATTCTGCACTGGAGCGGTGTGAAGTCCATTGAATGCTTTGGGGCTCTCGCTCCTATTAAAACGTGTGCACCTGAGTGCATTGCTCATTATGGATGTTCATTCCAATGTACAGCTTAATCCCAGAGGGAAAGTGCACAATTAAGTGAGATACTTCTGCTGGAATTCAATTAGATAAGAGTTCAAAATAGCAGAGCGGATCAGGGGAAGGGAGGTATAATATTTAGTTAATGTAAGTATAATTTGAAAACGATCATGCCAGAAAGAATGTTGCTGACATTTCTATTTTATTGTAAGTTTAGGCACGGAAGAAAAGAACATTATCAGCATTATCTTTTACGGCAGAACAATATTTTTAGTTGGAAGGGAAGCAGAAATCGGTGAAAAAGTCTGAACAAAACAAAAAGGGCTTTATGTCATATAACAATATTTAGAAATGTTGCTTTGTTGGCTCTGTAGTTGGTGATTGCTGTCGTCGGAAATTTGGTGGTGCTGAGGGTTGCTGACCTCCGAAAGGCAGATGGTATCCACAGCAGATCTTCTACGAGACCGTCAATGTGCTGCAACGTTTTATACACTCATAAATCTTCGAGGCCATGTTCAGGGCAGGTGCATAAAAACTCTGTGACCCGCTGAGAGTCAAACTCTTGAGTCAAACTCTTGACTCTCAGCGACACACCACTTCACTCAGCCATTCAGGATTTATTAAGATCAAAGTCTCCACAAATTCAGATTTCAATAAAGAAACAAAGTTACTTGCCAGAAAATCTTTTTCTTTTTTAAACTATAACTTAATATATTTACAGCCAAAACACTTAAAATACTGAAGGCTTGACTTTGTATGATAAGCTCCAGATGGGGAAGCTTACAGTGGTATGTGATGGTGTATCGCTGCACTGCTCTGTTATTTACAACTCTCCATCAACACTGTGAGGATTCCCAGATACAAATATTCCAGTTTTCTGTGGAAAAACGGGTTGGTTGAAAGTGCACAACAGCAGGACCTCAGGACATCAGGACCTGTGACAACATTGCCATAAAGATTCAGCCCGTGTTTTGACATCCCCTTTTAGATAAAAATGTCTTTTATATATGAATTCAGCAGCTCCTGTATTTCCTTTTATGTCAGGACCTAAAGAAATACTTTTTTCTGTTGGAGGAAACTGATGGTGAAAAAGCGCAGTTGTGTGAAATTGTACACCAGCTAAAGGAAATTTAGTGATCTTCCTTTTTGCATTGGTCTCAGAGGGTTTTATAAATCAGCAAAGATACAATCAGTCATGAGAGGTATATGGATATAATTTCTTTAACTGTAGAGGACATTTATAGAAGGCTATAATCTGTAAAAATCAGCCTGCTACAATTTTCCATTCAGCTTTAAATGCTCTCTGAGCTGCAGTCTGTTTGATTGCTACTGTAATACTAAAACATTATCTATCCAATACCGACTATAAAGATCCTGATATGAATGATTGAATGATGTTGAACCGAATAGTTGTTTTCACTTTGCCTGTCATGCATTTTATTATGCTATTATTTCTGAATGGCTGGCCGAGCTAATGAGAAGCACCCTTGGGGTTCATTATGCATTATTTAACAGCACTTCTAGCATGTACAGTGAGAACCATTTACCGGCAATCCAGCTCGTTCATTTTTGAACAAACAGAAAAAAAATTCTGAGATTAGAGGATATTTTGCACACTCTAGCAATATCTGACAACCTCATCAAAATATTAACCTGCCACTCATTTGAGGGTTTTTTTTCCCATCACCAGTTGCAGCAAGTTTTTCCTCTTTTTTAATGTTGTGTTTATATGTATCAGAGAAGATTTTATTCCACATTTGTAGATGTATTTATTTTTGAATTATTGCAATTATTAATTATACAGTTGAAACCAGAAGTTTACATACACTGTGCAAAAAGACACATAACACTTTTTTTCTCACTGTCTGAAGTTAAATCAGACTAAACCTCTCCTGTTTCAGGTCCGTTAGGATTACCAAAATTATTTAACTTTTGCTAAATGTCACAATAATGAGAAAGAGAATATTTTAGAGAATTTTTCATTACTTTCTTCAAGGTCAAAAGTTTACATACAGTTCCTTAGTATTTAGCAGCATTGCCTTTGAACTGCATGACTTGGGTCAAACGTTTTGGGTATCCTTCCACAAGCTTCTTACAGTACTCTGCTGGAATTCTGGCCCATTCCTCCTGACAGAACTGGTGTAACTGAGTCAGGTTTGTTGGCCGCCTCGCTCGCACACGCCTTTTCAGATCTGCCCACAAATTTTCGATGGGATTCAGGTCAGGGCTTTGTGATGGCCACTCCAAGACATTGACTTTGTTGTCCTCAAGCCACTTTTTAACTATTTTGGCAGTATGCTTAGGGTCATGGTCCATTTGGAAGACCCATTTGCGCCCAAGTTTTAGCTTCCTGGCTGATGTCCTGAGATGTTGCCTTAATATTTCCAGGTAATGTTCTTTCTTCATGATGCCGTCTATTTTATGAAGAGCTCCAGTTCCTGCTGCAGCAAAACAGCCCCACAACATGATGCTGCCACCTCCATGCTTCACAGTTGGGATGGTGTTTTCAGGTCTACAAGCTTCCCCCTTTTTCCTCCAAATGTAACAGTGGTCATTATGGCCAAACAGCTCCACTTTAGGTTCATCAGACCACAGGACATGTCTCCATAAGTTAAGGTCTTTGCCTTGGTGTCTTTTTGCAAACTGTAATCTGGCTTTTTTATGTTTCTTTAGGAGTAATGGCTTCCTTCTTGCTGAGTAGCCTTTCAGCCCATGTTGGTGCAGGACTCGTTTTACTGTGGATAATGACACTTTCTTACCAGCTTCAGCCATCATCTTCACAAGGTCTTTAGCTTTTGTTCTGGGGTTGATTTGCACATGTCGGACCAAAACACGTTCATCTCTGGGACACAGAGCCCGTCTCCTTCCTGAGCGGTGTGATGGCTGGACATTCCCATGTTTATACTTGTGTATAATTGTTTGCACAGATGAACGTGGCACCTTCAAGCATCTGGAAATTGCACCCAAGGATGAACCAGACTTGTGGAGCTCCACGATTCCCTCCCTGATTTCTTGGCTGGTTTCTTTTGACTTTCCCATGATTTCAAACAAGGAAGCAGAGTGTTTGAGGTGTGGCCTTAAAATACATCCCCAGGTGTGCCTTCAATTAACTCACATGTTGTCAGTTAACCTATCAGGAGCTTCAAAAGCCATGACATCATCATCTGGGCTTGCCCACGTTGTTTAAAGACATAGTACTTTTGGTGTATGTAAACTTTTGACCTTGAAGAAAGTAATGAAAAATTCTCTAAAATATTCTCTTTCTCATTATTGTGACATTTAGCAAAAGTTAAATAATTTTGGTAATCCTAACGGACCTGAAACAGGAGAGGTTTAGTCTGATTTAACTTCAGACAGTGAGAAAAAAAGTGTTATGTGTCTTTTTGCAGTGTATGTAAACTTCTGGTTTCAACTGTATATACAGTGGTGTGAAAAAGTGTTTGCCCCCTTCCTGATTTCCAAGTTTTTTGCATATTTGTCACACTTAAATGTTTCAGATCATCAAGCAAATTTAAATATTTGTCAAAGATAACAAGTAAACACAAAATGCAGTTTTTAAATTAAGGTTTTTATTATTAAGGGAGAAAAAAAAAATCCAAGCTCACATGGCGCTGTGTGAAAAAGTGTTTGCCCCCTCCTGTTAAAACATAATTTAACTGTGGTTTATCACACCTGAGTTCAATTTCTCTAGCCACACCCAGGCCTGATTACTGTCACACCTGTTCTCAATCAAGAAATCACTTAAATAGGACCTGCCTGACAAAGTGAAGTAGACCAAAAGATCCTCAAAAGCTAGACATCATGCCGAGATCCAAAGAAATTCAGGAACAAATGAGAAAGAAAGTAATTGAGATCAATCAGTCTGGAAAAGGTTATAAAGCCATTTCTAAAGCTTTGGGACTCCAGCGAACCACAGTGAGAGCCATTATCCACAAATGGAGAAAACATGGAACAGCGGTGAACCTTCCCAGGAGTGGCCGGCCGACCAAAATTACCCCAAGAGCGCAGCGACGACTCATCCGAGAGGTCACAAAAGACCGCACAACAACATCCAAAGAACTGCAGGCCTCACTTGCCTCAGTTAAGGTCAGTGTTCATGACTCCACCATAAGAAAGAGACTGGGCTAAAATGGCCTGCATGGCAGAGTTCCAGGACGAAAACCACCGCTGAGCAAAAAGAACATTAAGGCTCGTCTCATTTTTGCCAGAAAACATCTTGATGATCCCCAAGACTTTTGGGAAAATACTCTGTGGACTGACGAGACAAAAGTTGAACTTTTTGGAAGGTGTGTGTCCCGTTACATCTGGCGTAAAAGTAACACCGCATTTCAGAAAAAGAACATCATACCAACAGTAAAATATGGTGGTGGAAGTGTGATGGTCTGTGGCTGTTTTGCTGCTTCAGGACCTGGAAGACTTGCTGTGATAAATGGAACCATGAATTCTACCGTCTACCAAAAAATCCTGAAGGAGAATGTCCGGCCATCTGTTCGTGACCTCAAGCTGAAGCCAACTTGGGTTCTGCAGCAGGACAATGATCCAAAACACACCAGCAAGTCCACCTCTGAATGGCTGAAGAAAAACAAAATGAAGACTTTGGAGTGGCCTAGTCAAAGTCCTGACCTGAATCCTATTGAGATGCTGTGGCATGACCTTAAAAAGGCGGTTCGTGCTGGAAAACCCTCCAATGTGGCTGAATTACAACAACTGTGCAAAGATGAGTGGGCCAAAATTCCTCCACAGCGCTGTAAAAGACTCATTGCAAGTTATCGCAAACGCTTGATTGCAGTTGTTGCTGCTAAGGGTGGCCCAACCAGTTATTAGGTTTAGGGGGCAAACACTTTTTCACACAGGACCATGTGGGTTTGGACTTTTTTTCTCCCTTAATAATAAAAACCTTCATTTAAAAACTGCATTTTGTGTTTACTTGTGTTATCTTTGACAAATATTTAAATTTGTTTGATGATCTGAAACATTTAAGTGTGACAAACATGCAAAAAAATAAGAAATCAGGAAGGGGGCAAACACTTTTTCACACCACTGTATATCATGTCTTTGTTTTGGTTTGTCTGATCTTACACACAGGAGCCTGAGCTGCCAAAGGATCACCCTCCACAAGAACCTCTTCTGCTCCTACGTGCTCAATTCTGCCCTCACCATCATCTACCTTGTCACTGTGGTCAACAATCCCGAAGTGGTGGACAGAAACCCGGTGAGTAGACATTTACCACCATGACCAAATTACCACAGATGTTACTGTTTGTACTGTCAAACATCCATAAAACTAGAATAACATGATATTTGTCAGAAAAAGCTAAAGTTACCGACAAGAATATGTATGTATTCGAAAACCAAATGTTTTTTGACAAGTTTTTGGCCTCTTTTAGTGCCTAAAAATGCCATGCAGCAGAAGACAGTGTGAGGAGGAGATATAGTTACACTGTATGTAACAAAGAGATGCAAATCATTTATGCTAACTCAAACAAAAAAGGAGGATGCAGACATTTTAGTTAGTTTTTTTAAATACTCATTTGATGACAAGTAATGTAAGAAAGCCAACTTTGTGGTGATGTTCTTCTTTTTTAATATTTAAATGTCTGTGGACCAGACTTTTAAGTATATCCCAAGTGGTATTTAATCTCACTGTGCCACATCTTGGCAGTGTTACACAGCCAAAAGACAGCTTTTACTCTCTTCCACTTACGATTTTTGCAGCCACGCTGAATGCCTCATGCGAATTCTTTGAAACCCTGAGGTCTGCTTAGGTAAATGTAATAAATCTGTCTTTTAGGAATTTCTTGATATCAGGACTGGGCATAAATTTGTATTTTACTCCTTTCTGGAAATCAAAATAACAAAAGCATGTTAACCTTGTGCTAGCTGCTTCTTAAAAGTTGTTATTGCAGAGTTTCTCCAACTCCAAAAAAGGATCAGATCTAGAAATGAAATCAAACACGTTCAGGCTCTCCAAGTTAAGAAAAACAGACAAAATATTGCTTAAAAAAACGTACGCAAGAATACAAAAATAAACCATCATCCTTCCAATATGTAAATGTGCAACTAGATGATCAAAGTGCCGTACAAAGCAACAAAAACTGCAGATAGGATTGTAGAAGTTGGCTCACACTGCTCACAATCCCATCAGCCGCAGCCCGCTTTCAGCTGGAGGATCTCTCGCCTGACAAAGTACTGGAAACATCGAGGGCGCAGCAGAGGCTTCATCTGGGTTTGGGTTTGAGTCTGAGACTTGCTGCTGCTCCTTTTCATGTGTTCACCAAGTCTGTCTGGCTCCTGCTGAGCTAAATGTAGCCAAGGAGCAGACAGGAATGACAGCAGTCATCATTAATGTGAGGAAACATATATGTATGTGTGCAGTGGCTCCCTTTCAAATCTCTCCTTGTCGTCATTTGTCAAAAAGGTTTGTGTTGATTCTTTCTGATGTAGTACGGTCAAGCTGTGCTAACTTGCAGCAGCATGTCAAAATAAAATTAGTTACTGAAGTCCTGGTTCTCAAGAGGAAGCAGAAAAAGAAATCATACTCTAAGCACCACTGGTTGCGATTCATGCGTGTCTTTTTGGAGACATTTTGAAATTTACCGCTGCCAAAGTGAGACTTCAGTGCTGGTGATTTAGGAATGGTGGATTGTAATGGAGATTTGCTCTCACGGAGAAAACAAGCTCTTTTTTATTCTCTCTGGTGATAAAGAGTCTGTTCTGGCCAGCCAGCATTGTGGGGGAGTGAATCCCCAAAGTTTATGTCAAACCAGCAGGGAGGCTAAAAACATGAGAAACATCTACATGATCTATAGCAGCTTGATTTGTTAACCAGAACACGGTCTGCAAAGTAAGACAAACCTCGGTTAGCTGTGGTCCTGAATTAGTGAAAAGTAAGTGATCTAACTTTCAGACACTGATACGAGTCCACGTCTGTTATAGTGGAGATTCCTCAAGCGGAAAGGGACACGTACATAGGAAAGTGAGGAAGAGACATATGGCTAAAAGTTTAAAAGTGAGTGCCTGTAGTGTGTTTTGAACTAAGAAGACCCCTGAGAGCAGCAGTTAATAGCAATGCCAGCGTCTTTGAATTATACTGCGGCTGCACGCATGCTCTTTTAACACAAGACTGTCAACCAGAACCTCAACGTGAATATTTTCAAAAACATGAAACTATTCTCCTGTTTATATTCTCCACACACGTCTTTTATGGAATACAATTCATTCGGAATGTGTCTGTTAAGATTTAGGAACGAGTTTTAAGATGTACAGTAAAACTCCTGGGATCTGGATTCTCCATTGAGCATATTAAATATTTGGATAGCATTTCCTTTTAAATGAAAATATCAGTATGCTGATGTCAGTGATAACCATCCAACCTTTTCATATAACTCACAGGGGGTGAGTGTGATAGCTATAACAAGCAATAAATCAAGTAGCACTTTGGTAAATGGTCTAAGGACTGTGGCAATCCTGTGTAGATAGTGCAGTGGTTTGTATACTGGGTTTTTCTGTCATTAGATGAGAAACAAGTTTTGTTTCCATTAAGGAAATTATTGAAATTTTGTGAGCAATGTTTCAACACTAGTTTGAATGACAATGTCCTATCTAAATGAATGCTGAAGGGTTAATAAGGCTGTACTGATTTAATTAGATCTCAGACAGATAATAGATTGCTGATGATACAATATTATTGGCATAAAAAATACGTGGAAATTTTCAGTTGGAAATGAAATTTTATTTATGTATAAAGAGGCCTGATATTGATCCCTGTGGGACACCTTTATCATCTTTTTGGCGACAACTATTAGCAACAACAATTTTAGGAATATATTACTTAAGTCAACTGTGACCGGGATCATTAAAAACCATGAAAAGCAACTTATTTGCATCGAAATTATAAGTATCAACAGTATTTGTGTCGTATATCTGATATTGTCCCTCCACAATGCAACCCAAATATGTTTATAATTCTTGCAATATTTTCCCCTTTTTTTTTTTTTTTTTTAGCTCTTCACAACTTTTCCAGTCTTTTGTTGACCCTTTCCCAACTTAGTTGAGACGAGTTGCTAGCATCAAATTCAAAATAAGCATTCATAAATTTTTTTATTTTTTTATTTTTTTAAAGTTTCTCCATTTTAACAGTTATGTTGTCAATTAAACATGGCTTTATGGGATTTGCCAATCATTGCATTTTGTTTTTATTTACATTTTACACAGCATCCCAACTTTCTCAGAAACAGTTGTAGTTATCATAGAGTAAGGAAAACAAATGATGTTATGCAGTGAGTGTTGCGATTTATGACGGTACTCACTAATATCTGGATGCATGTGTGTTTTAGTTTTACCTCTTGCTGCCATATTGGCTTTTACCAGAATCACATAATCCAAATCTGGGCACAAGGGAAAAGGAGGCAGTTTGAGTTGGGAGAAGCAGCAGCTACCAAAGTTAATGGGATTGGCAGAGATGCGTGTTAGAATTGTCCAAAAACATGTTTCCTTAACATATCTCCAGAGAAATATAACAATGAGTCCCTAAAACACCAGCGAGGCTCCCAACTAAATGTGGAAGTTATTTTAGGATGAAAAGTTTTTTGGAGTAGATTTTCAATAAAGTCAGGTTTGTTCGTGTCTTTCTGGCAGTCATTAGTAGAATTACAAATGACATCACATCCGTGTCTTATAATAATTATTAAGTATCTTGATAATTATAGCATTAGTAGGCTGTGGTTAAGAAAGTGATGCGATAATAACATCTCATCAAAGTCGTCATTTGTTATCATACAGTCAATCAAAGGAACAGAAAACATAATGAGACATGCTGTCATCTTGTCACACTACAGTGGATACATGAATAGGAAACTGCATATCTATATAAGATACTAATATGCAATTTCCTAACACTGGCTTGGATTCTACTGCTTTGTACAAAGTGAGACAAACAAAATCAAAGAGCACCTCAAATACCAAAAAAAATCACAAGTGCTGACACATCTAATTAGATTTGTTTTGTCTCCTGCTGAGATGAGGTCAGGAGTGTTTCAATTAAATCTTCTTAATAGACATATTTTATTGGAAAGAGTTCAAAATATCCCAAAATAAATAAATCTCTGTGTTTTTGCTGTCCCTGCAGGTTGGCTGTAAGGTCCTGCACTTCTTCCACATGTATATGCTGGGCTGTAATTATTTTTGGATGCTCTGTGAGGGCATCTATCTGCACACACTTATCGTGGTGGCTGTGTTTGCAGAGGAGCAGCATCTGCACTGGTACTACCTCCTGGGCTGGGGTGAGTTATTTGTGCTCTTTTGTGTTTTTTTTCCTTTCAGTATTCTATTGCGTGTCAAAGGTTTATTTTCATAAATTCACACTGGACTCAATCACGGCTTGAAAAATCCCCAAAAAGCAGTCCAGCAAGATTGGGCACAATCTCACAGCGTACTTGTAAGCACCAGATCCTTGTACAGTATGTCATTTTGGACACACTGACAGCTTTATTAGCCCCCCTGTTGCTTAGTGCTGCTCATGTCCTGTTTTTCACACCGTTCCAAACAGGAATAATGGCTACAGTCTGTCAAATGAGTAGGCGATGGAACTAAATGGATGGTCATCATTAAAAATGTTAGGATAACCTTGAGGCCTGTGTTTGCCGTGTGTGTGTGTGTGTGTGTGTGTGTGTGTGTGTGTGTGTGTGTGTGTGTGTGTGTGTGTGTGTGTGTGTGCATGGAGAAAGGCCAGTTTGTCAGGTCCATCTGTGGCCAATATGTTACACGGCCTCATTGACGTCTAAAAATGGACCGTGCATGGACACTTGTGTTTATATCCAGAAGGAAAGTAAAGATCTGAGCCCAGTCTCTCGTGGTTGTTTTATAGACAGAATGTCAAATTCGACAGAATTGTGACAGAGAATTAACAATGTGGTACTGTTGTTTTTAGGAGTGGTAAAATCAAATTACGACAGTGAGGAAAGCTTGCATAAAAATGCGGAAGAAAGTATACGGCGATATTTGTAAAGTAACAATTTATTCGATGAGGAAGTTTACCATCTGCAAACAAAGTTAACTGTGCTTTTACTGTTGCATAAATGATAAATCATTTTCACAAAATTCACTCAAGACCTCATATGGCTGCCATCTTTTGCTGTCCAAGGCTTTCCTCTAGTGCCTGTATCCATCCACGCTGTGGCAAGGAAAAAGTATTTTGATGACAAGTGAGTAATGTTCCAGAAACTTCTGCAAATAAACAGGAGATGTTTACATATGTGCTCGACTGTGTGCGGTAGAGTGAGAGCGTGCAGATCCATACGCGTGCATGTTTTTGCATGAGTGTGTATTTTGGGCGGCAGACAGTACTGACTGATATGTTTTTCTTTCTGTAGCTGTTGGATGAGTGTGGAAACCCATCTGCTCTACGCAGTGCATGGTCCTATAGTGGCAGCACTTCTGGTAAGTCTGCTAATCCGCTGCTTCAGCGCAGAACAACCTGGATCTCAAGTGAAACATGTATATTATCAGAGCTCGCTTCAATTACAAGCAATCCGAAAAGGATGAAAAAATAAATAAAATGAACTGATAAACTGGCAATTAAGTATGGTCGAAAACTTGATGTTACCAATCTATCTGGAGTGGATCTGAGCTCTGACTACCTGCCTTTGTGGGAGTGGCAAATGGGAATAAAGGGGAGTATACGAAGGCAAGACTCCAAATTTAATGTCCACAATAAAATATACACTAATAATAAACCCATAACACAAAGAAAGTAATAAATTGAATATTTAATGGGGCTATAAAGATACAATTTTGACCATATTCTGAAATCAGGAATTTTGTTCTCACAATTACTTGTAATAATGCTACTTCTTCAAACACAAAAGTAAAAAATAGATATTTATTTTCTTTTATTCAACTTTTTGCAGGTGAACCTCTTCTTCCTACTAAACATTATCAGAGTTTTGGTTACCAAGTTAAGAGACACGCACCGGGCAGAGTCCAACATGTACATGAAGGCAGTGAGAGCCACACTGATTCTGGTGCCTCTGCTAGGAATACAGTTTGTCATTTTTCCCTGGAGGCCAGAGAACCGGCTGGCTGGGGAGGTCTACGAGTACTTCATGCACATACTCATGCACTATCAGGTAGGTACTGAGCTATTAATCTACATTCCCATTTAGGTACCAGGTAGGAGATCAGTTCAAAGGTAATTCGACAATGAATTAAAAAGCAGGATAGTGCTACTTCGTTGCTCTGTGGATTGAGGCCTTTTGCACCATTCACTAAAATAAGAGAAGAGAAAAAATAAGCTTTATAATCAATTTACTTCTGAGACTGAAAGTAATACTTTTACTTTGGACCTGTCACCTCGCTATGCATGCCAATTTGATTCAGGATTTAACCGAGCTGATTTTTCAGCACCCCTTTCACGCTTAATATTACAATTTTCAGTTTTAATGGTTGCGAGTTTCCACCCGTATTAACCTTTTTTTCTGCTTTGTGATGGTTGTGATTGCTTGGCGTGATTCACTGTTGAATTCCCCAATAAAGAACAAGTGAAGCACTCCATTAACCCTATTTTACAACCAGTTAGGCACTTAATTAAACAACAGGCAGCCATTCCATTCAATATTTAGATAGATGGTCCATTCATTCCCCTATTAGATAGTAGTTAATTTGTTCCACCAATAAAAGTTATTTTCAAACCTCACTGCTTTTATTGTGGTAAAAATAACGATCATCATCTGCTTGTTTTTCTTTTTTCAAGGGTTTACTGGTGGCAACAATATTCTGCTTCTTCAATGGAGAGGTAAGGACTGTTCATGTATTTACACAGAGCAGTTTGGCTTTCTTTCAATGCACTGCCATGCTGTATCATGTAAAGTTAAAGAAACTCTTTGGGAAGACTCATTTTACTCTCATCTCAAAGTGGTATCAATATACTCGGCTAACTTTTTGCAAGAAAGTGAATAATTCCCCAAATCCAACTATTTCTTTAAAAGTATTGTAACCTGCTGCCATGTTTGACATAATAACGCTGTAGTTTTGATAGAGAAATTGCTATTTTATAAAGGTCAATCTGCGCATGTTACTCTGGGAACTGTTCAGTCACAAGTGCTCATTGCTTGCGACGTTATGTATGAGACATCAGACCACATCAGGTAAAACATTTTCTTTTTTTTTTTTTTTCTTTTTTTTTTTCGGGTTACATCTTTGACATCTTACATCTGCACCTGACAGCACATCAAGAAGTGACCCGGGAATATCAAAAGAAGACTCAAACTTTAGTTCTGGCACTGAAAGCATCAGTAAAATACTTGTAATTTCCCACAGATGCTTCATCTGTCGTTAGTCCAATTGTAACAGGTTATAAAGCACTGCTCTGCTTGTCTCTTTTGAAAGCAGTCTGGTGCTGCACCGGTAAAAACTGAAGGGTCATGTCGGGTGAAGAGTAAGACAGTTTATAAATGACGGCGCGGGTTCCAAGCTCAGCTGGAAATTGACTCTCCTTTCAAGTCCTCCCATCAGCCTTTCTAAGTCTGTCCGCAGCTGTCTGACTGCGAGCATCCTTAACTTGATTCAAACACCTCACCAAAAACAAGGAGCTACGTTTCCATTAAAGCAGAGATCTGGGCTTGATGCTGGTGTGGAGACCTTTCAGCTCTGCAGGCTCACTGTGTGAAAGGCACTTCCACAAATATGTGCTGGAAGGTTGGATTGGATATTTTTAGCAGGGTGCCCATGGCAGAGTGAACAGAGCAGGCAGTTACACCCAGCTACTTCTCTGAGCGTAATATTTCAGGAGTTAAAATGAATTTTTTTAAAAACTGCGCAGGAAAATTATGCTACCCAAGGAGACAAAGATATTCCGTTCAATTCAATTTTATGCAATGTGGTCCCAGAACATTTCAAAGTCATAAAAGAAAACACTGCAAGAAAACGAAATAACAAAAAACACACACGAGAAACATCCATGTGAAAAAGTAGCTGCGTAGGTCAATAGCAACAAGAATACGGGACAGGTCTGGGTCATCTGTCAGTCCTAGCTATGAGATGCATCCAATAGGAAAGTTTGAAACCTAATATTAAAAGTAGAGAGGGTTATTAAGTATTTTGCTACATGAGAAGAAAACAGAGCAGAGATGCATAAACTGAGAGAGCAGCTAATTTAGGACCTAACAACCATCTGTGAAGATGTATAAATTCTACCTGGAAATTAGGGCAACCATTAGCTCATGAGCTTCCAAAACGCAGCAACATTATCTTAGAAATGTTTAACGATTTGTGCAATAGAAGAGCATATGTTTAACGGGCCAACACACAGACTGGCACAAGCGGGAACGAGGGGGTTTGTTTGCTTCACCCACATAATGAACAATTCATGCTCCCCTAATCAGGACATGGGTTTCTGGAACTGGGTTCAATACTTGTTTTTTCTATTTCAAGGCCAAACTGCACAGGCCTGCTTTGTTTCTTCAATAGCCCCATTGTGAGGATAGGTCAGTGAGACAAACAGCTTTCAAGCTGTATTTGTGACATCAAGCAAGACGTTCTACATGGTAACTGTAAGCCTCAGTTGTTCTTTTGTCTCATTATGACAATTAGTGGCATGAATTTATTTCATTAGATCATTGTTTGTTAATGTGTTATAAGTAGTTACACCAGTATTTGGGTGTTAGAGAATGATTACCATTGCAACAGCTGGGGGTTTGGAACTCTGTTCACACTTCAGCTCTTGTTCAGTCAATCTGTACGTCGTGCTGAATGTATGAACATTTGTGTCAGACCATATCATTAGCTATGCCCACTTACCCTGCAGAGGATCATGGGCTGGCTGGGTGCCTGTCCTAGCTGGCAGTGGACGAGAGGTACACCCTGAACCTGTCACCAGTCCATCACAGTGCTTTGAACAATTGGAAGATAAATCATTGAATCATTGAATGAAAAATATCAAATATTTATTGCTTCCAGTTTCTCAAATGTGAAGATTTGCTGCTTTAGTCAGTGTAATATCAGTCTGAATTCAGCATTTCTGTTGGACTGTTGGTTGGATAAAATCATCTATTTGTAGATGTGACCATGTGCTCTCGGGAACTGTGATAGCATTTTTCACCATTTTACAACATTTTAAATATATATTAAACTAATTATATCAATAAGAAACTGAAATTTTTTTTTATCGACATCCATCTACCTGATATGGACTGGGAGTCTCCTTGGCAAAAATTTGGTTTATTTATTTTGGATTTGATTAATTGGTTTGAGAATACAGCGCAACTCATTAAAAGAAATGTATTTTTTTTTTTTTTTTTTTTTTACATAAAATTATCAGAAAGGCATCCTGACGTGGCATTTCCTCGGTTATTGGATGCTCAGCAGAGACCATGAGGAGTTACTTCCATTTGTTCTTGATACTGCAACTTTTAGCCAACATTTTGGAGCACTAAGTTCCCCCAGGCATTCACGCGTCTGCAGGCTGGAAAGTTTGAGCTCGTTGTTGTTATTTTGAAACTCCAGAAAGGAGAGCAACATATTCTGCATTTGAAAGATTTTCCAAGACGTACGAGTTGTATTTTCTTTGTATATACATACAGGAAGACAAAACTTAAAACTAAGTAAGCCAAACTAATGAGACAACGACCCGAATGAAATTTGGATTCAATAGATTGAGTTTCTTAATATAGCACCATAATAAGATTATGAAGGGATACTTCCAGTAAGTCATCAGGGTAGTAATGGATTTTGTGATGATACAAGATAGATTTGGTTCACATGCTTATTAATGTGTTTACTGTGTCAAATGGTTGCAGCAATGATTGTAAACATCCCTTTCAACATCCTCTTTGACATCACGACGAACGCATGTAGACCTGTTGCATGTACAATTACTGAGATTATATAATATTTGAATCAAGTAAATTGTGCAGAGCAGCGAAGAGAAAGAAACCGCATACTCCTACTTTCTTGCTGATTTACACAGTATCCATGAGGAATGGCTGTAAACATCCCTCAAACAATATGCTGCAGATAAATTGTAAATATGTGTATTAATACATCTGAATGGTTGCGAGGGAGAGGGGTTAACTCCTAAACATGCAGCTAAATGTAAATCACACATGATCTGGCTACATGCACAACTTGGCCGCATATGAAGATTAGGGGGACTTTGGTGTTTACATTTCCTGACCGGCATCTGCTAACGTGATTGAAGCTTGAGTGATCCACATATGCTGCTGCAGTTATGCACGCATCGGTTAAAATCCCTGTCAGTGGGATTGATATTGTCACAAGGTGGTGTTTGCATGGGTCCTGCCTCGCTCGCGTTGCACCGTAACCACATTTTTGATTTTGCATGTAAATTTGGATGTCTGGTGGAACCATTTGGAGGTCAAAGTAGAAAAGACAAGCAGAACAGAAGAAGGTGCTTTTTGAGGGAATTTGGAGAAATGTTCTTGTGTTCAAAGTGACAGCATTTGCATCAAGGGTGAACGTTTACGTATGATGTGACAGTACATATGTTTAATTCCTTCAATAAGTCCAAAGCATTACTTACATACGATAGATCTGTATAAAATACCCAGATCACGACACTGAGACACCTTCTTTTTTTTTCTCTTTTTTTTCATGCGTGTTTGTTTGTGTGACGTCCAGGTGCAGGCAGCTCTGAAGAGACAGTGGATGCAGTATAAAACCCAGTGGGGTCAAAGACGAAAGGACCACTGCTCAATGCGCTCCACATCCTACACAGCCACCTCCATCACGGAGGTACCCACCTTCATGTACCATCACGACTGTAACACTGAGCACTTAAACGGGCGCCACGCATGGGACTCTGAACTGGTGGCTCTGAAATCAGTGGACATGTATGCTTGAGTCGCACTGAAGATGAAGTGTGCCGCGGTGAAGACGAGCAACAGAGCAGCGGAAATGTAAGAAAAGGAAATGAATCCGGTTTGAATCTGAGATCTCGGAGGCTGATGCTGATTCGTTCAGCCTAGGACGATTATACGGGTCTGAAAACAAAGAGCTCATTGAGGTGGAGACAAATTAGCTACATTACACGGCTGACTCTTTTTACATTTTCCTTTATATTGCTGTTGCGGCTGCTTTTCGACAACTTTGGTGTCAAGAACTTGTGGCATGAGACAAGAGCTGCTTTTGACAGGTATCAACTTCCTAACGCTGCTAAACTGCGTGTGTGCGCTCGCGGTGACGGAGGCCCGTGCTGGTGTGGAAGCAGAAACAACAGACGGCGACGACGGCGAGGGTGGCAATGTTTTCTGTCGAAGATGACGCTGCTGAATGTGACAGTGATGATGGTGCCGGTTTTGACTTGACATGACGTAGAGGTGAATGATGTTGGGATAATGATAATGAACCGAGGTGAAGTAGAAAATGAATCATTCCTAACCTAACCTATACCAAAGGGTAATGTTTGTTGGTCACAACTATGAGGGCACACTATGTCCAGCTGAGCATAGATGTGGTACGACGGAGTAAAAGACACACACACACACACACACACACACACACACACACACACACACACACACACACACACACACACACACACATTAATGTTTTATTCCTGCCCATCCCTAAGTATGTGCTAATTGTATTTCCTGTGATTCTGCATTCCCAACTGCTTTGTTGTTTTGCAGTTGCTGTATTTGTGCAGAAGCCGAAGATCACAAGGCTGAGAAGCCAAAAATGTGCACAAAAAATACAAAACCCACAACTTCTTTTAACGTGAAACGGCCACAGGAGTTGTCTGACTGCATTAGAAGTCAAATTATGCTATGAGTTGTGCCACTAATTCTCACAAAGATTTTATTCTCAATCTTACTTTGTCTGCTCATGATGCCTAAATTCTATCTTCTGCTTTTAAAATGTAAAAATATCCCATCCTTAATGCATATTGATTCATTCGGGGGGGGTTTTTTTAGCCTTTTGTATGAATGAGCATCAAGGGCAAAAGAAAGACTTACTGAAGAGTCATTGTTTGGTTCATGTCCACACATAAGTAAACTTATTGATGTCTTAAAGGCACGTTCACTTCTTTGTCACAATCTTGCACAGACTCAAACTCAAACATGCGCAAGTAGTGCATTTGATCATTTTCTGTTAAAACATGTTCAGGATTTGTTGAAATTATTATCTATCATATCTGTGAAATCAATTTTAAAAAGTCCTTGCAAGGAAAAGGTTGGGTGAACGAGAAAACATTTTCATGTTTACTTTGAGACTCCCTACATTCTCTCGACACGGCGCTCCTTTGTCGTTATCTGTTGAATGTCTTGGTCATCGTGTGTGTGCTGAGTTTCAGGTTCTCTTGTTCTTGTCAGGTGGAGTAACTGTTGGACAGGACGTGGCCTGAGATAACACATGGTCGTAATCCGGTAAAGTACAGTTGAAAATGTATGTTTTTAATTTACCTATATGGTGAGGCAAACACAGAATTTACGCATTGGAATAAGTTGATCTTTATAATATGTACTTTCACTTTGTAATTGTTGTAAAAAAAAAATGACCATCAAATTGTAAACATGTGGTGTAATAGCAAGATAATCAGGTAAATATAGACCATACAGAAATTATTCTCAAAGTCATATTGGATATTTATCTGAGAATAAAACATAGCTGAACACTTTGATCTATAGATGATCAGTGTAAAGATACGTCTTACTTTTAGTTTCATTGATGAAAAGATTAAGCCCGTTTTCCTGCATAATTATCTCAGTACAAATCTGAAAATTTACCGCAGTGAGCTAATTACATAAAATTAGTCGTAAATCTGGTCACCAACTGAAATCCTGTTGCATAAATTATTGCACCAGCTGTGATGGTGCGTTGCAGCAACAGAGAAGACTTGAGCCACGGAAGCTGAATGCAGTCTGTCTTTTTTCACAGCTTCACTATGAAACAGGGGAGTGACAATCATGATCGCAGAGAAGGTTTTACATGACAAAAGAAAAGGAAAATATTACTCATTTTAGTATGAAATTTATCTTTCACTTCATATTTATTATGGGGATTTGTCTTAGGTCGGGTGCACACTGTAAGACATGTCACTGGTTGTTTGGTTTTGTCTGTTCATACCCATGTAAATACGAGCTGACACTGTGTACATAATAGAGTTTTGCACTGTGAAATACTATTTTTGTTACCTTCCTGTCCTTTATTTGGGCTTGTGTTTGCTTCTTTCTCCCTCTCGGCTCAGACTGGCATCATCTCAAAAGCTGATAAAAATTGTATTTTGTAAAGGCCAAATTGATTGGTGTTTTTTTTTCCCCCCGCCAAGTACAAGAACACACACACTGAAAATCCTTTAGTGTTGCTATGTATTTCCTGAGCAATCAGAAAAACAAGCTGCATGTATTTGTAAAGGGGAAAAAGATGAAAGAAGTCAGATGAAAATGGACCATTTTCACTACTTAGAATTTGATGATAAAAGCTACATTTCATTTTCTGGTTTTTGAATGATTTTACAAGAATAATGGCCCATTAAGTCAATTTACTTTTCCAAACACACCGTCACAAACTTTGTTTTCAAGTGTTCCCGCAATGTATCTCTGATGACTCAGCAGCACCTTCCTCGCCAACAATATTGTTGTCAATAATTCAGGGTGGAGAGATTTTATATAAGGAGCACACAGGCAAAACACATAAGGTCTTACTCTATTTGGTGTCTTGCTTCGTGATCCCTGGAGCTTGGCTTTGCCTTACAGCCTAGTTTTATTCAAAGGTTTCAGCTCGAATTACATTCCAGCATCCGATGTGCGTAATGGGACAAAATCAGCTGACACATTTCATTGCTAAGATGGATGTCCACTCACATCCAACAACCTATTAAGGTTGTTATCGCACTGTCTGACTGAGGTCTCTTCTTTATGTGAATATTTTTTCAGTTTTTATGTCAGAAACCGCTGTATAATTCACAATTTCAAGCTCTGCTCAATCCTAATCATAGAGTCAAAAGAAGAAGACATATTGTCCTCATGCATATTTCACACAGTCAATAAAATTACAATAATATTATAAGAAAGTCAATTGTGTATGGAAATATTTTGTTATTCCTCTGATAAATGCTCTCCCCTGCCAAGCACAACACATCAGAATAAATCTTTAGATAAAAATACTCAAGACTGAAATTGTATGCAAACTGTTTTGAATATGAAGGCAGAGATGGGGAAGTCTTGCAATAATGAAGACACAATGAGGTTTGAAATCTCCATAATTGTCATAGTAGCTCTCGTTATGGGCTTTTCTTCGGTAGAATCAATGAAACAATAAAGCCGACAGCCAGAGGAAGAAGCCTTAAATTGCTTTATACAGTTTCTGTCTTGGGAGCATGTAGGCGTGGGAAGCTTCAGAAAAAATGTCAGCGGCTGTTTCAGGCAGTTCAGAAGGTTCCCTGACAGCAACGATCTTGAGCGTGTTAAGAAATCGGCAGTAATAGTCATCAAGGGGGTGCTTTTTCTCAGCCATGATAAAATATGAAATGACAGTCCTCCATGTCTCAATATGTTTTTACGTCACTTGAAACCATCATGTCACCATAACTGCTCAGATCACTGTTATCATGTGTAGTCCGGGCATATTCAAGTCCACTCATTCCAACTTCAGTGTACTGACTGAGAACTGAATCAGTCTTTATGCTTCCAGAACACTTTCAGCTGTCTTGGGCAGAATTTCATCATAGCTGATCGTCACTGCAGCGGCCACGTGGACAACGAAGAAAGGATTTGTTTTTACTCCCAATTCCGCTGGGTTACACACAAAGATTAAGATGCCCATTTCATTCGCCGAGGTGTTACAGCAGCTTTTCTGCTTCACATACATTCTATACTTGTCTCGAGTGCAATGCAGCGCCAACCAAGCTCACAGTCACGGTCCATGAGCAAACATGCCTGGAGAGCTCAGAGACCAAAGATTGTCACGATGTAGCCACAGATTCTTTTTTTGGTTCACTAGTTGGGCATGGTGTACAGAATAATAAGGCATTGAGCCTCAGAGAGAATATATCATAGCTAAGTGATGCCTACAAAATTAACAATATAAATTGACCAAAAAAATGCTGCATCTTATTCTACATCAAGTTTGAGCAACAAAGGTTGTAAAATGTGGTTGAAAGTTCAGGAAAATACACAGACTGCATATGGGCCATGGTCATCGGTGTAAAACTGCATTGTTGTTCTACATAGTGATAGAACTGGAAAGCAAGAGCTAAACAATGTGGCATCACAACTGTGAAAACCAAGACTGAAAAAGAACAACTGACAAAGCATGATACTGCAACACGTACCAGAACAAGACATCAGGTCGATTTCCACTGACACTAACTTAATATAATCATTATTTTTAAATGAACTCATGCACAAGATTTTAAAAAAATAATTTGTTCATATAAAGTAAGAGCTCTTCCACTAAAACAAATCATTTAAGCTACCTACGTCATGCATGTTTGTTCACTGAAGGTGTCACAGAGGTGTTGACTCGAAAACGTTTCTGGGTTTCTTTAAGTGTCACCTATTTCTCCGTTTCTATGGTGTCTCGCGAAAGAACGAACACAAGACCTGGCTGCTGAATCCAAATGTGTGCGCGCAAAGTTTCACACCCCATATGAATGAGTGCACACAGTCGTATCACGTGCCATCCGTGGAAGCTTATGCCCGTGTTTGCCTCTGAGCCAGCAATAATATATTGTGCGTAACATGAGAGAAAAGGAACCCCTGCTGCGCTCAGTGCCGTAGCCTCAAAGAAAATAAATCAAACCATTAAAATCTCCTCTCACAGAGACTAATCTGCACCATCGTCTCCGCCTGCTCATGGGAGATAGGACGTTTGAGTCGTGATGGGATTTAGGCTAGCAGTCGTGGCTGCATTCAGGCATTAGACAATTTCAACGCTGGGCAAAGTGCTGCGCCGAAGGATCATCACTCGTGGTAGTTCTGCAGTCAGGAAAATTTGCTTTTACACTCATGAATTCATGATTGGCAGATGATCTCCCGAGGCATTAACTGACTAATTTCAGAGACCATTGTGTCTTCTTCTGCACTCTGTTTTGAACATGTTGCGCTTGCAGTACTATTCTTCATTTTAAATGCTCAGAACAATCAAGAATTTTATTGGATTTTGAATTCCACTTGATTGTGTAATAAGCATCCTGCAGAAGTCTATGGAGAGAAGAGTGGAGATTACCTAATGAAATAACTCCTTCTACAAGATTACAATGCAGCAATGATAAATTATAATCTTAAATGAGCTGTGCTTTCAAATCCTTTGATGTATCATTGGAAGACAATGCTTGCTGCGGGATAATTATCTAGGCCCTCTTGATTTAAACTCTTTGATATTAAGAACATAAGTGCCAAAGCAATGCCCTACAGCAGATCACTGATCCACTTGGGTAACAATATTTACTGCCCCATCCATCTTAGTATCTTACTTCACAGTGGAGCAAGGGAATGAGACACCGGGGGCGTTGTGGTAGCAGTAATTCGTAGAGTTGCAGAAATGAGAAGAGGCGAGAGACAGCATTTGAAAGTAGTTGTTTGTTTCCCCTAACCTTCCAGGGAGGATAGCAGCGACCAAGTACGATTCATCTGTGTATGCTCGAGGCTGCTGCACATTTGGCCACGAAGCTCCTGACCTCACTAAACCACTGAGTCATGCTGCCTCAAACAAAACCCTGACAAGAACCAGTGGATATCAGCAAAGTCACAGAAGCCAAAACCAGCTGGTGTGAAGTTGATATCACCTCCTTGGTGCATCAAACAACATGAAACGAAGACTTCCCTTTACACGTTGCTCGTGCTAAAAGCAGAGGTGAGCCTGTCAGTCGGACCCTGGAGATACGTCTTTGAAGATAACCATCTCAGTTATGTCTTTCTAATAGCAGTTGTTCCCTCATTATGCACTAATGAGATTTGTGTGACAAATTATTAATTATCAGGGCACTTGATAGAGTACATGCTAGAGCGCTGGAGAGGTTTTCCATTTAACAACAATTTATTTCCACTGATATTTTAGCATTCATGAAGGAAGAAATATAACTGTTAAATTCAGTGTCAAAATAATTTCACAGACACAAACAATGACACTTTGTAGATTTGAGGGAGGCAGAACATCTGTTTACTTGTACTTTGACAGAGTGTTGAACAAATTAATTTGCTCCTTGCTGACAGGGCTGAAAGTCTGATTTATACTCATATTCCTGTTTATCCTCAAATGGTCCTAAAATGAAGGAGGTATTACTCAGTGATGGGGAATGCCAGTTCGGTAAACTCGATAAAGGGCAATGTACATTTACAAAAACCAGGAACAAGTTTTTTTTTTATCATCCCTTTTTAAAAACAGGACTTCAGAAGGAGCCCATAAGGAGAGTTATTCAAGCATTATGAACGATTTGATGTAAAATTAAACTGAAGGACATTGTTAACTTTAATCACACGACCTGCAGAGTGCATCCAAAAAGGTCATTTGCCTCCAAACCATGTTGTCATCTAAATTCGATTCCATTAGGACTGACTGAAGCTACATGAAAGGCTGAAACAGGGTGTAACATTTAGCTGGGCTGAAGCTGGAAGCTACAGAGGAGTACAGACACAGGTTCACGAGGCTTGTGTTCCAGTCAGTCTGATCCCACTCGGCTAAAATGCAAGCATCGATTACTTTTGAGCCACAAATTTCAACATCCACAGTGCAGTAAAACAGATAAGCACCACTGTTGTAATTCTCTGACACAAAACTCTTATGTTGCCATGGCCAAAAAACCAAAGTGTTTAAAGTTAAGGGACCGCAGAGTCTTGTTAAATGCAGGTTTAGCAGCCAAAGTTCCCTGTCCACACACAGCCTGTACTTTCGGATTTTCCACTCAAAGCATTTTATGAGGGGTCTCAGCACAGCAGGAGAAGCACTAACTTATTTCTGTTTTACTATCCCCGCAGTGAAAATTTAACAGCGGTTTCAAAAGATAGAGCTTTCATAAGCATTTGAAAATAAACGACAGGCGATTGACATTCTCATAAATGTTGTTCACGTTCAAATGTGTAACACAAAGCTGAAGAGAAATTGCATTTTGCACTTTTAAAAACATAGGCTACAAAGACTCAGCAGGTACAATGAAATATAAGAAAGAAAACATTTTTAAAAAAGATAGATAAATTGAACAAAAAGGGATCAAATACGATTAAGATTCTTTTTCTAAAAGCGTTTTCAGACACTACTTGTTGTGTACAATTCAAATGAAGTCTGGTGGACTTACCTTTACAGCTGTCCTCTTTGTGCTGATGTAAAATCCACTGAAGAAAGAGGGTCTGAATCTGCCTCTAGTTGACCTCTGGTGCATTTCATTCGTGGTGTCGAGTCGAAGGGGACCGACTGCAGGATAATATGATAACAAATAAGTAACTTCAGCAGTAATTCAAAAGTTAAGCAAATCAATTCAAGTTTTTCTTCTCACTCTCGGCCAAAACAGGGGGGTTAGTTTTGTCCCAGCAGTGACGTATTGTTTGTGTCGCAACAAGCCTATGAGAGAGTTATAAGTTATCACCAAAAATGTATTGAGGAAAACTGGACATCAGACTAAATGGCAACTGTTCCCTTGAAAGAATATTCTCATCTGGTACATGAATCAAAAACGTTTTTCAGCTCCTGCATTGTGAGGCACACTGCACATATGCATTAGTGTTTCACTACTCAGCTCATAGAATTAATAAAACGTACTTTTCTTGGCTCTGAGAAGGTTTTACAAATATGAAGCGCCTGTGGGTTAAAAATTCATAATATCATTTTGTTTACAATTGGCTGACAATAGTTTAAGTATCTTCTATAATGGCAGTCAAAGGAAAGGAACATGTAAAGTCTATGTTGCTGCGGTTGGTTGTTTCACTGTCAATCCATTGGCTCCTATAACTTTAAACCTTCCACAACCTAACAACCAATAGGAGACCATGGCACCAGCAGGCAGGTTCTTTTGGGCTAGAGAGGATTTTTTTTCTTTGTAGTACTTTCAGTGACCACTGAGAGAAATTATCAGCAAGACTAATTGATGGCGCTACATCCAGTGCTCATGAAACTATTTGTCAATGGGTGAAACACAGAGGAACTTCTGCACTAAAACGACTAACCCAACACTAATTAAGACAGCTGAACCCTCATGTTAGATTAATTTTTTTTTTAAAGGGTCTTTGGATGAATACCATGAAAACGTCCTGTGGTTTTTGTCTCCGTTTAACAGTGCAGTCACACCGTGAAATAATCTCTAACAGAAATAGTTTTACATTTTGAGAATCATCATTATTCAGTCTCACATAGCCAGACCTACTTCCACATGACTGAACCCATATATCCTTCTGGTAAAGGGGAATAACACACTGGCCTTCTATAGACTATTCAGAATGATCTTGGTCGGCAATAACCACAAGATACAGTGACCTTGCAAAATCAGAAGCGGTTTGGAGGGGGGCTGGTTTTGACGGAACATTTGCACTAGAGAGTAGTTGAGCTCTAGCATGAAAACAGCCAAATCTGGGATGATTCAACTGCCAAGTGGGTAGAGTGCTTACCATGGGCCACGGGCCAAGTGCTTGAGCCCCAAGTCCCTGGTTCGATTTTTGGCCGGCATGACCATTTCCTACATGTTGCTGTCCTCCCCCAATTTCCTGTCTGACAGACAGATAGGGGAAGAGAAAGATAAATAATACCCCCAAAATACACATTTTAAAAAGAACGGAGCTGCTTCTCATAGCAACAAGGATTTTGAAACTGGAAACGCACAAGTAGCTGTCGGTGAGGAGAAGGCCGACTGAAATAATTGGCCAGCATCAGATCAGAAGTAAGACAAATTGAACGACCACCCAAAAATATCTGAACCAAACAGCTCAGTTAAGTTTGAACATGTTCATTTTCCATATTTAAAAAGCCATCATTGACCTCTGTGTGTGTGTGTGTGTGTGTGTGTGTGTGTGTGTTACTAGTGATAAATACGTGGGCTTTCACAGCATTTGTGTGTGTGTTTGTTTTACGCACAAATAGACCACTTCAACATAAACAGCCTACACTCTTCCAAGCGCTTCATGTACTCAGGCAGTAAGTCACACACTTAAAAAGGAAGAGTCCCTCAGGTGTATTTACCCCCACCAGGTTAGCAGAGGGACAACCAACCACAACACACACAACATGAGGAATTGTCTACTGTCGTTGAAACTTGCCTGTGGCACCGCCACCACACACTCCACATCACCCTCCGTGTCACCTATCAAACTGAAATCACGCCCAGATAGCAGCAATCTGTCTCACTCAGACGTCTTCAGAAGTCTGCCAAAGTGGAAGATTAACATCAGCGAGCGCCGTACACGCAAGCAATGCCACACTCGAGCATGAAGAATGAGCCGCTGACATGACAGACCAGAGGATCTCGAAGCATTAGTCCGGACCGTTCTGTTCGGGGGAAGTGACACAGTTACGCTGGATGAAATATTCCTTGCATTCATGGAATCCTTACCTTTCGTTTTGCTGAAATAGTGTAATGGGCTGTGTGCATGCAAGCAATGTGCTTACAGAGACCCTGCCAGTATAATAAGTTATAATTAGGATGATGAATGACGAGAGGAAGACGATTAGAAAAATAAAGATACAGGGGGAGAGAAGCAAAAGCAATGTTTGTTTTTTTTCTGCAAAAAGAAAACTGTGACTATTTCTTGCACCTTTTACTTTAAATGTGTCGAGTCGGCCGCCACCTGTGCAAATATTTTAATAATTGGGGAAAATTCAAGCGCATGCACAAGACACATGTATAATTCATCCGTTTTAGTGAGTTCGCAACAAAAAACCTCAAGTTAATCCTGGGGATGATTTGAATATGTAAAAAAGATTGGCTGCAGTCCAAGTGGGATTGAAAAGTCTGATTTATCCAAAGCAGGTCAAGGCGCCCTCCGTCTGCAGTCTCTATCATGCTCTGCATATCCAGGGGGAAATCCTGGAAAAACCTGTCAGCGCTCCGATAACCAGCGCTGAACTCCACCCCGCAGGGTGAATATAAACCTCATTCCCCAGCTTCACACCTAAATCCACTAGATTAACAACATCAAGATCAAAAACGGCAAATCCTGAACAGCACCTAAAAAAGGTAATCAAGAGGGCTGATGGTCATCTTCCTCAAAGTGCTTTCAGGCTGAAGTGAGTGAGAGAAGAGAAAGGTAATAATTTAATGGGCCACAAAACCTCAATTCTGGCAAATCTGTCAGGATGTTAGTTTTTGCCAAAAGCGATGTCTGCACTCAGAATGTGAAATACAGTATATATATATATATATACATATATATATATATATATAGTGGGTACGGAAAGTATTCAGACCCCTTTACATTTTTCACTCTTTGTTTCATTGCAGCCATTTGCTAAAATCAAAAAAGTTCATTTTATTTCTCATTAATGTACATTCAGCACCCCATCTTGACAGAAAAAAAAACAGAAATGTAGAAATTTGTGCAAATTTATTAAAAAAGAAAAACTGAAATATCACATGGTCATAAGTATTCAGACCCTTTGCTGTGACACTCATATTTAACTCACATGCTGTCCATTTCTTCTGATCCTCCTTGAGATGGTTCTACTCCTTCATTGGAGTCCAGCTGTGTTTAATTAAACTGATTGGACTTGATTAGGAAAGGCACACACCTGTCTATATAAGACCTTACAGCTCACAGTGCATGTCAGAGCAAATGAGAATCATGAGGTCGAAGGAACTGTCCAAGGAGCTCAGAGACAGAATTGTGGCAAGGCACAGATCTGGCCAAGGTTACAAAATCATTTCTGCAGCACTCAAGGTTCCTAAGAGCACAGTGGCCTCCATAATCCTTAAATGGAAGAAGTTTGGGACGACCAGAACTCTTCCTAGACCTGGCCGTCCAGCCAAACTGAGCAATCGTGGGAGAAGAGCCTTGGTGAGAGAGGTAAAGAAGAACCCAAAGATCACTGTGGCTGAGCTCCAGAGATGCAGTAGGGAGATGGGAGAAAGTTCCACAAAGTCAACTATCACTGCAGCCCTCTACCAGTCGGGGCTTTATGGCAGAGTGGCCCGACGGAAGCCTCTCCTCAGTGCAAGACATATGAAAGCCTGCATAGAGTTTGTCAAAAAACACATGAAGGACTCCCAGACTATGAGAAATAAGATTCTCTGGTCTGATGAGACCAAGATTGAACTTTTTGGCGTTAATTCTAAGCGGTATGTGTGGAGAAAACCAGGCACTGCTCATCACCTGCCCAATACAATCCCAACAGTGAAACATGGTGGTGGCAGCATCATGCTATGGGGGTGTTTTTCAGCTGCAGGGACAGGACGACTGGTTGCAATTGAAGGAAAGATGAATGCGGCCAAGTACAGAGATATCCTGGAAGAAAACCTCTTCCAGAGTGCTCTGGACCTCAGACTGGGCCGAAGGTTCACCTTCCAACAAGACAATGACCCTAAGCACACAGCTAAAATAACAAAGGAGTGGCTTCGGAACAACTCTGTGACCATTCTTGACTGGCCCAGCCAGAGCCCTGACCTAAACCCAATTGAGCATCTCTGGAGAGACCTGAAAATGGCTGTCCACCAACGTTCACCATCCAACCTGACGGAACTGGAGAGGATCTGCAAGGAAGAATGGCAGAGGATCCCCAAATCCAGGTGTGAAAAGCTTGTTGCATCATTCCCAAGAAGACTCATGGCTGTACTAGCTCAAAAGGGTGCTTCTACTCAATACTGAGCAAAGGGTCTGAATACTTATGACCATGTGATATTTCAGTTTTTCTTTTTTAATAAATTTGCACAAATTTCTACATTTCTGTTTTTTTCTGTCAAGATGGGGTGCTGAGTGTACATTAATGAGAAATAAAATGAACTTTTTTGATTTTAGCAAATGGCTGCAATGAAACAAAGAGTGAAAAATGTAAAGGGGTCTGAATACTTTCCGTACCCACTGTATACATATATATATATATATATACATATAAATATGTATATATATATACAGGGACAATACAGTATGAAGTCAAATGAAACTGAAAATACTAAAGTAAATACTCAATTACCTTAAAAGTACGCTTAAGTACAAGTGTCAAGGAACTGACTATCTATAACGGTTATACAGTTAGATCCGACTTCCTCTGGCACCAATAGACTTCCATTTCTTGAATCAAATACTAAGATAGTCAATCTTAACAAATCACTATGATGTTCTGGTGGCCCAGCTGTAAATAATTCCACCATTAATAAGATATTGGGCTTCAAAAATGGTTCCATTTTGGAATTGCATGGTTTGATTGACATCCCTGGGGTGCAGTCTGGTGTCAGTTATAGGCGGGCGAGCATAGTGTCCTCTAGTTCCCAGCCAGTCGAGTCACACCCTGCTGCTCGCTCCTCACCAGCTCATAAATATGGCCACTTCTCGCTCCGGTGAAAACCAAGACGGAAGAGGCTGCAATGCCGAACTCGAAGCTTTAAACCAGCGGTTCGCAAACCAATGGGTGACATAACGCTAGGTTGCTATCTGGGTTGCTACTTGCGTGGGTACAAGGTTTACTGAACTTAAGGATAGCTCCATCAAAACTAATGAAAAATAAGGCAAATGAATTTGAATGCACCTTCTGTAGATTCCTATTTCACCATGAGGAGAAAAGCACAGCGATTTGACATTGCAGTCCCACCATGCAGCATATAATTCTATAACATTTTGTTCTACTATCATGGAATATATTTCCTGTATGCAGTATTATATGTAATACGCATTTTTCTCTCTCTTTCGCAATCTTTTTGACACGCACGCACTGTCGGCATGGGAGCCGAGCAAAGACTGTGTAATTGCCGTTTAAAGAAGAGCCGTCACAGTTTGAAGTGAGCTCAGGTCCTGCTAAACCTTCATTTAGCATCTCTTTTGCTCTGACTTCTTTAAACCTCCTGATCTGTAGGCCTCAGCTTTCCTCTGAGTAATGAGAAATGGGGAAAGCCACGAGGAACACGCTGGGCGTCACGATAACGCGGTGATTGAAATGGAAGGTACAGTGTACAGATGGTGTTACTAAAAGAAATGCGGAGGAGCTTTTGACGAATCGGTGTGTGAAATATTGGTCTATATGGTAATGGTGGTTGTGAAATGCATTTTCCACAGAAGACAGGGCCTACTTTCCCTTGTATGATGTATTGCTTTCATTATTTTGCCATCAAATAAAAGTGCTGTAATCACTTTTTGGGTCACTGTTTCACATGTTCTCTTGTCAGCTTCGCATGCAGCAGTGAAGAGGGACGACCAAACTGAATAATGATTATTCCAGTGTTTTTCCTGCAATGCGATTTTGTTTGATTTTCTCCTTTAATACAGAACTTGAAGGTATTCTTTGCCGGCCATTCACATCATGTTGTTATTTAAAAAAAAAAAAAGATTTGCCTATTTATAAAAGTGACAGAATGCAATCCACTCCATCATCTGTGACCTTTAGCGACATATGTTGTGCTGTATTCAGTCAGTATTAGTGAAGGACAAAACGAGATTCCAATACGTGCATCAAGATTATTCTTCCATCTTTGATTCGTGAGGCTCAGTCATGACAACATAAATCTAATTTGAAACGGTGGTTGCATGGTGAGTCTGTCTGTTCCAACCTTAAGGTCAAACATGTTTCCAAATGATACACAGTGAGTTAGTCAACCCCGTAATCATTATTAGTGGCAAATATTGACCTGTATTGTATATTAAGTTATCGTTACAAAACAACCATGTGATGTCCTCTCAGGACATCTGTTGCATAAACAGGAAGTGTAACAATATCACAGTCCCTTTATTGTACTCTAAGTCAATACATCTGAGCACACAAATACACGAGACCTATTTGCATATTGTGAAGCCATGAATAGAATGCAAACACAATTCGATTCGTGAAAGACTGTTGCTTATAAAATACAGAGACTCTCCTCTTTGTTACCTTTCTGCCATCACTCTGCAGTATTGTGAGAGGGAGAACACAAGAGGCCAAGGCCCATGAAATTATGCAGGATATCCTCTGTAATCATTTTGTTTGTTTACTGGTATAAATATTGAGCCCATTAGTGTGACTCACACTCTTCTACTGTACTGTGTGTCTATGGACCTCATTCATCGCTTTCTTGTTAGGCATGGAGGAAATGAGTCATTGGTTATGAGGAATGTGAAATCATGTCTTTGCAAGGATAATAAAATACAATGAATATTCTGTGTTTAGCAAAGTGGCCTCAGGCAAGCAATGTCAACAAATACATAAACCAAAGGGAAAAACTAAAATACTGTCTCACTGATGCAAAGCAACTGAAACCACGACAACTACAAATGCAAGGTGTCACATCAGCTTCAAACTTGGACTTTGGACCTGCAGTTCCAGTCTGACCTCCGACAAGCAAGCACAGACAGTAATACAGTTCAACCAATGGACAGGTGCCGAGGACAAGTTGATCTGACAGTCAAATGCCCATTCGGGCCAGAAACCAAACCAATTTCTCTTTTGTTGCCATTTGTGTAAAGTGTTAACATTTTACATTTGAAACTCAAACATATAATAAGTTATTCACATTTTCTGCTCAATACATAGATGAATACAGAGTTTATGCCACAGTAACATTATATAGCTTTTATTAAATGCCTCAGCTAAATGTAATGCAGGTTGACTCATTCATTTCCAGCAATAAATCCTCAGCAAGTTGAAGTTGTTCTTGTGCTTAAACACTCAGGCAGTGACCATTAAGATAAATTCATTTTCACGGCCCTCTGCATGAAATAGTGCTTAGTTGGCATTGCACAGATTGCATTAGGAGGCCATTCGCGTGGCACTCAGACCATAAAGAAAAATAAATGCACAGAAAGTAAAATCCTGCTGCAAGCAAACTGACCTGAAACATTTTTGTAATCAATGTCAAATCTGAGCTGTGGAGAAATAAACTGTCAATACCTTTGAAATGGCAGGTCTAAAATACACTTTCCTCAAAGACGAAAATATTGATTTTGTATTTTGTGTGAGGGTATTTCAAAAGCAGCAGAAAAGACAGATGATAAGATGTATGTGAAGTGCCATAAAAGGTTTGATTCATCACATTTGTTTTGACAAAAATATTTCAGCTAATGTTTATGTTATTCTTTTGACGCGAGAAACACAAAGCCAACGATCGCTCCTCTTTTAGAAGGTTTTATCTTCTTCTATATAATGCATTGCTCTAAAATATGAAAGCCTCCCTGGAAACTTGATAGCACTTTCCCATGAAGTTAAACTTTAAATGATAGTATTTAGCAGGGGAATAGCTACCCGTCCCTGGTTCTGTCTGCTGTAAACGGATCCTTAATGTTTCTTGAGAGGTTTCCCTGCCCTATTCATGTTTACGACCACACACAACACTTGTTTCCACCCAAGCACAGCTAGTCAAGCAACAAATTAGCTGCGACTGGTGGAGCAAAAAATACTCTCCGAGGGCCGTCGTGAAAGCCGAGCCTGACATCCATTTAGCTGCTTCAGGGTGGGATGCCAGTCAACAAGATGAGAGAGCTCTGCCATTTTGTTCAATAAATACTTCAAAAGAAGTGAAGTGCAAAGGGGTCTCTTTGAATAAAACATAAATAATCCCTTTCATGCAATTTGCATGCATATGAAACGGACCCTATTTTCTATGGGCCCAGCATCATTATATTTCTGTGGCCTAAGTTATCTTGCGTTCAAAATCAAGTTAAACAAATTTGTGGCCGTGCAACAAGTGGTACGGTCTTTTTGAAACACGGCACGAACATTTCTGAGCCCCTTTCTTTGCACAGTAAAAGACACGTCTGCCATTTCTTTGGGAAAACAGATATTCCCATTTCGTCGCAGGTTTCTTTAGTTATAATGCTAAATCAATAAGACTGCTCTAATGAAAAGCTCGGCGAACACTCAGCTGTCATCATGAGAGAGCAAATGAGTTTGTCTAAACCGCGCACAGCTCCCTGGTTACACTTTTCGATTTTCTGCTCTTGCAGAGTGAGACACTGATATTAGAAAAGTCCTCGTGTGTATGTGGGTTCCAGCTTACCTGACAAATTGTTTCCTACCTCTATACTTCCAGAGATGAACTCGACATCTTTCCCTCTCTTCTGTAAGAAAGCTGACAGCTGACCTGACGGGGAGGACAAGCTATTGAGCCCTTTCTCTGAAAAGGGGTCTTCAGACCTCATTTTAAAATGTTTTTCTATTTCTTTCCAAAGTGAAAAATCTAGTGACAATTCAACTAATATAACAACAGGTATATAATGGCAAATTAAATCCTTATATGAAGACCTTTGTGATCTATCCAAATTGAAATGTTATGTTATCAGGGTTCAGACAGCTTTTTTTAACAGTTAAGTTCCATCACTGTTTAATCAGCATCAAAGTGATGCTTGTAAAAATAGTCCCAGGCTGGGCACAAGATCAGTCCCTCATTCATTCATTCATTCATTCATTCACTACGTACTATAACAGACACTCCAGCAAACAGCACAACCAACTTTAGTTATTAGTAAAGTTTAACTTGAGTAAGTTTAATTTCGTTAAACTGTTTCAAAGAGAGGGCGACACAGTGCCTGTGCAGTAGTTAGAATTGTGGCCTCACAGCGAAAAGGTTCTGGGTTGTAATCCGGGCCCGGGCCTTTCTGTGCGGAGTTTGCAAGTGGGTATAGATAATGGATGGATCCTTCAAAGAGCTTTGATTATCAAAGACTTTCAAACACGAGCAAATGTATAAACTTTGTTAAAGATGATGACCGTTGATAAAAAGCAACTTTCTTTGAGCCAGAGTAGACACTCTTTTTTTTTTGTCAGTAACTTTTGATCTAAATACGGTCCACACTTCATCTGCCCTCCTCTGACTCCTGTTACAATTTTCTCTTTCATGTGCAACCAGCGCAGTTCATCAGAATCTCCTCCGTTCACCACATTTAGACTACTTTTGGCCGTTCCCCCTCCACTGTCACATCTTATCAATCATCCTGCAAAGCAAACAATACTAATAGGCTGTGCGAGCAATTGTTCTCAATTAAATATGTATGAATACACATGAATGAAGTCTGTGTGAATGCATATCAGTAGACAGCGAGGGAACAGAGGCCGTGTAGGTCGGTGGTAGTGATTGTTATCCGGCTGGCTCGTGGAATTTGGCAGAGGGGCAGACGCTCATGAGCAAAGAGAGCGTGGTCTTTTATCTAAAAGGGTAACTGGGCCACGGCATCACAGGAGGGGTACGATCTAACTGGGCACCCTCAAGTGTCACACAAGGACAGTGGGAACAGTAATGGGCGGAGGGTCATGAATCAGAGAGTCTTGAGGCTGTGAGGGAAAGCTCTGCATGAAAAATCAGGGCTGATGTGTGAACGCACACGGGTTAAGTAGACATAATCCTTCAAATGTAATACATATAGTCCAATAATTAGTGGAACTGGAATAATTATGAACGATTTATTATTTTGGTCATTGCTCTGGTTTGTGCCACCGCCTATTGGCATCATTTAAAGCCAGCAAAAGCCAACAGGGATTGATATCCCCCCCCCCCCCCCCCCCGCCCCTCCTTCATGGTGGAGGCTTACGGGGACCGTCTTTTTTGCTGACAGCAGTAGCTACAGCAGCAGAAATTAACAAAGCCTTTCAGTTTGCTCCCTGTTGAATGTGATGCGGAAAAACTTTATGTTTGCGCGCGTTGAGGCTCCAGACCACATTTGAGTGGTGTAGCGTATGTGGTGATTACCCACATGCCATCTAGAGTATATGTAGAGTGCTCTATGTGTTTGTACTCACAGTGCGTGCGTGGGATTGCCAATTTGAGGAGGTTCAGCTTGATCATGGTTTCATACAGCTTCATAGTCTCCTCTCCTGTTGAGAGACATTTACACACACACACATATGCTGAGCATTTCCCTTTGTTTGACAGGGAAATGTCTTTACTTCTCGTGTTACCCCGCCAGGTTTCATTCAAATTAGACTTGTGGTATCTTTCATATCAAACCCATCAAGATCTAATAACAATAGAAACTATCAGTTATTGTATGATAAGAAAAAGTGAGTTAGCCAAGTTATAATGAGTCCCCGGTAGATCTGTCTGTTCACCCTCATCAGTAATCTCCCCCTGAATTGGGAGGGCTGAGGACACAGGAAACCACGTTAATTAGTCTGACAGCGTCCTGCTCCTGGCCGAGTTAAACATCATTAAGATGGACAGCGGCGCTACTCAAAAGGTAACACTCATATATTCTGTGACTCTACTCTGCTGTGGCACAGAGATTTTAAAGGTTAGAGATAATGTATGGAGTTTATTTGCGACACCACGAGGATGACGTTGGGCGGGAATAACAGGCAGTAAACGTCCATTATTAGTGTGTTTATTGTGTTAGAATCATCCCGGTTCAACCTACAATTCCAACACTGATTACTGATTTTTACTATAGTGCACTTGACCCTTAACATCAATTGACAATTTTAAATATTTGCTTCAGGTGATAAGTTACAAGATAAAGCGAGGTGATAAATGGCAGTACACTTCCAGCAATCATCATATAAAAACCCAAACAAGACACAAAACAAAACGAAAAAAATAAATACAGACGTCGTTCAAAACATTCACATTTACAATATTCTTCTTGGAATAGTTGCACACAAAATATATATGAAGCTGTATCAAAAACTGTAACTTCATCTTTTTTTTTCTTTTGAGAGTAAATCAAACCTCTCTGCCGGTGTGATCAGGTTAAACCGATGGAGATGACTGGAGGGAAGGGGGGAGCCTTGGAGGAAAGCTTTTGTAGCGAGTGAACTAACTACAATATACTCACGCACCTACAATACAGATACAAAAAAAAAAAAAAAAAAAAAAAAAAAAAAAAAAGCCTGCTCAGGAAGAAAAAAAAATGCTTAAGTCCAAGAAAAGCACTTTCACAAAGAGTTGCAAAAACTCTCCTCGGGAAGATGAAATCAATCCCTTCTCAGGTGGGACAGATGGTAGACACAAATGCAGCCGGTGCACATACCTGTATAATCTAACTATGTCAATGCCAAATACAGTAACTTATATTACTTTCAGAATCATCATTATATTCGATTTTTCTTATTCATGGACAAAACAAAACAAAAAGACAGAAGCAGAGAATCCAGTCAGGTGCCACAAATACCCTGACTTAATATACAGCCACCGCACAGGCTGGGATAACTTATGACGAAGGATTAATGTGAACAATAAGACAGATCCACTGTCGCTCTGCGAGTTACAACCAATATAATCTTCTCATGGGACATACCGTATTTTCCACAGAGCTTAACGACATGACACGAGTCAGATTTAGCAGCTAACACATGTTCGCTCGTTGTTTTCTTGAACCTGAAGGTAGGAGTCGCGTCAGACATCGAGCACATTCGGTGAAATCAAACGCGGAATGTCTTAAGCAGCCACGCGGTCGGGTGACACGGTCAACTGTTAGATCCTGTATTCGTAGCAGTTTATCTGGAGAGACAGACTCCGGATAGCTCAGCTCCTTAAGACACCGTCTTACACCGTCTTAAGGAGCTGAAGACGTGACAATTTTTGCGGTGGAAGACGGCTCGCGGGACAAAAATGAGCGAGCGGGCATGTTTGCAAATGAAAACACGAGGGCATGCGTTACGGTCTGTTTCTGCAGAGAAGAACTGCAGCATGCTTGAGTGTGAAACTGAGGTTCGGTATACGTGTCCATCAGTATGTCGTGAAGTGCATTCAACAAGCAACCGTTTGTGTTTTGGAGCCTGTGACGATGAGCAGATAAGCAGCATTGGGCTAAATATGAAAAGGTTTGTATGCAGCGGCTGTAGAGCGGGCGGGTACCGTAAAGCTTGTCGAACACATCTCAACATGTATAGTGTGAACTGAAAATTAAGACATTCGTAGCCGAGCTCCATCTCTTGTGTATAGCCTTTGGGAGTTCCTCTGGTGGCGTGTCAGTGTCTGCGGGCTGGTCGATACATCTGGGAATTGATCCGCGGATCAGTTTATCTCTTGGGTCTGTCGATATCATCGATGGCCGCCAGGAGTTTCTGACGAGCCTTTTTGTTTATATGCGAGCCCAGACACACGTTCACCAAGTTGGCGAGCTGCTTCATGGAGTACTCCTAGCGTGAAAAAAACCAAAAAAAAACACCACACAAACAGTCAGAAAATAAAACATGAATGTCAGACTTTACCAGAAATGCACATGTTCACATTTTTAGCTTTATCCAGCAGCCCGCTGCACCGTCTCACCCTGTGGTTCTTGATGAACTGCTCCATATCGTTCTCAGTCAGGTAATAGGCCTTGATGTAGGTTTCAACAAACTCCTTGTCAGGGATAGGTCGCAGGTCGGTCAGCTTCTCCAGCTTCATCAGGAACTGTTGAAAGTCCAGCTGCATCAGGGCCCGGCCCTCGTTGCTGCATTTCTTCACATTAGCGTAGCTACAGCGGAGGACCGAGGAGAAACAAGCGGTTAGCACCGGACTGAGCAATCGGGTACAGGTGGGCAGCGGCTGGAATACATTTTGATTCATGAAAGTCATCACGGGTTGGTCATCCATCTCTGGCCTGACTTTTGTGTTTCCTGTCATACATTTTGCACACTTGTAAAATCCAACCAACGCTCGTCGTCCTCGACAATCCTGCATTGCATTTCTCTGGCAAGCTGGCAACTGTCTAAACCTGGACTGGTTCAACGGACCACCATACACAACCCAACGATTGCCTTTCCAAAGTGCTCTGAGTGTACAAGGTATCCAGGCGATTAAAAGGTTCAAAACAGTCATTTTTCATTCAGCTTTGCACGATTACGTGTACTGAAATTATGGACGAGAGCTTGAATCAATTTCAGGAATTACCAAGTAGTGTTTCATCTGAAATTCTAGGTTAACTTGTCTGCTTTTGAATGAGAAGGTCATGTTAACTACTTGCCTTCATTACTCCCCCCTTCTGCCTTTCACCGTGAACTAATTATGCATTAAAAACTGTTTCAGCTTGCCTTGTGCCAAAGTCTGTTCATTTTGGTCAAAATGACAGAATATCAAAATTCTGTCAAAATACCAGCAGAAATTTAATATTTCATTAATATGGGAATGAAAAGAGAAGATTTGCGAGAGTGTATTATTTTAGTAACTAAATTTTGTACAGTTGAATGATGGGTAATTCCGGCAATAACTGAAATTGCATGCCGAGATGTTTGTTTAACTCTAAGTTGTGGCAGTGGCTAGAATCTCTATGGAAATAAGTTCCAATAACTTTCACTGTTTGTATTTATGTCTTTGTGAGTCCATATCCCGTGTCGGATTGTGTCTGTGGGATTTTGCTTTGGTTTTCGTTCTGTCCTCTGAATCTTTGGACCAGCGTGTTCTGTGTATATTATTGAATCAGCTCAAAATATGATAAAACATTAAACTCTGTTGTGTGGCAGCTACTGTATCTACTATTACACTATTTTCTCTGATTAAATTTCAGTGGCTGGAATTTTCTTTAATAATGTGGGTGCCGAGGCTGGACCAGTTAAAAAAAAAACCTGCTTTTTATGATGTTACAGTGATTTCCTGACTCCCGGGTGCGTGTCGCGTCAGGAGAACGGTGCGTGTGGGCCAGAGCACACGTGTATCTCAGTGCGCGAGTGTTTCTGTTTGTGTTTCATGTGTTTGGCAGCACGGACTGTTGTCCACTGGCAGGTCAGAGTCTGTGACATCTCCAGTACATTAGCGCGCCACACAGACAGGTATGCTCTCTGTAAACTCTCCCCCTGTCTCATATTTCAGCTTTTCTCTCTTCTGTTTCCATTTTCCTGCTGTCATCTCTTCTCTTTTCTCGCTCGTCTGCCTGTCAGGCCTGCTGGAGTTTTTTTTTGGTGCAGAGTGTTTGAGCTTCAGCTCAGAATGCAGAAAGGGGCATTTTTGCGAGTCTCTGAGGGGAGACGAGCGCTGGACAGAAAAATTGAATAACAAACTGAAGGAGTCGGAGTCCAAACAAAAAAATATGACCACTCTATCTTGGTGTGCCAGAGGGGGTGGCAGATGTGTGTGTGTGTGTGTGTGTGTGTGTGTGTGTGTGTGTGTGTGTGTGTGTGTGTGTGTGTGTGTGTGTGCGTGTGCGTGCGTGTGTGTTGGAGGGAGAACAAGGCGAGCGGCAGAAGTCTGCAACAGCATCTTAAATTTACCGAGCATCACATTCGTAATGGGCCATTTGCTCATTGGAAGGGGTTCTAAAGTTCTCTTACGCAATGAGAGGAAAAGCGCTCAGCAAAATGTGTGGAGAGGTAAACATGTTCCCTTTTTTCTCAGAGGATGAGGGCAAGCGTTCCACCTATGCTTCATATCCAACGTTTGTCTTAAAACACTTGGAAAGCCCAAAACCACTTAGCGAGCGTTTGTTTTGAACCTAAACCGCTTTCTATGGTTGCCGTTACAATCCCACGAACACTTTTGGTGTAACCTGCTTTAAATTAGCAGCCAAAGATGACTTTGTTGTGAACATCAGGCTCCTTTCTTCGCAGTGAAATGTATAATTGTCAGCTGTTAACTTGTCGCTTCGTCGCCCCGCTGCCGCTCTAACTCAGTGTTGCTGTCTGTCTGATCAGAGGGATGCATCACACCTCCCATATGAAAACCTGGTCTCTGAGTAAAAAAAACAGCAAGCGGCGAGAGAGAGAGAAAGAGAAAAAAAAAACCACTCTGTGATGTTCTGTCACCTATCATAACCCATATCTCCCGCTTACTAGGGAGAAAGTGGTGAAATGCATTTCAAGGGATGTGTCAAGAGCATTTTGCGGTTTGTGTGAGTGGCCTGTATAAGGCGATACCGTGATGGGCATTTTGGTGAGGCTGAAGAGATGTGACTGACACAGAGGGTTTCCAGTGTGAGGAAAGGAGGCGATGGCAGGAATTTTGAATGCTTTTTCTCGGAGGATAACGCCAAAGGGACCTGGCAACGGAGTCTTATGCAGCGTAGGTAATTTCCTCTGTTCTTCACAGTGTTTGACAACATGTTTTGGAAGGAATTTTTCCACTTTTGTTAATTTATGATGTGCAGATGTTTAAGATTCGGGATCATCTCGGAGAGAAATAAAGAAAGACAGTAAAGTGAGAAAGAGTATTTCTTTAGAGGATGAAGGGGGGGGGGGCTCCAATCACTGTGACGCAATCCCTTAGACATGCTGGTAGGTATCTGTACACGACACTACTGACACAATTTATGACTGTAACCTGAGAGTAGGAATGACAGACAAAACAAGAAAAGACAGGAGCAGCCTCATGTTTTAAGAAATAAAACCACCCCTCCACAGGTCTGCCCTGTATTTATCTTGGTTACACTACTTCTCTGAATAATTCATCATTCTAACACGCAGACTAAGAAATCTCTGTGTTTTTCTTTCACATTTCATTCCTCTTTGCAGCGCAGTGTCACCCAGTATCAACTTAAAATGCTGCTGAGGCATCCAAAAAAAATATTTAATGCATTTAAACCTTCTGCTGCAGCTGACTGAGGATTTACTGTTCTGACTGTCTGTGTTATTTACTGGTTTTAAGATGCTTTTTTAAAACAACTTTATATTCATGAATAACTGTATTCAATCAGGTGAGAACTGTTACCCGAATGGCATAATTTCCACAGAATACCACGATTAAGACACTTGGGCTGGGACACAGTAAAAACATTTTCATATAAAGGATGTTTATAGTACATTTGACCTTTAGAACTTTGTTTTGTTGTCTTTCATTCATTAGACAAATGACAGCTCAGACTCTTAAGACGTAAAGAGATGGATGTTACTCGTGGGGGGAAAGCCAATAGCGTGACAAAATAAACTAAAGACAAACTGCAGTCTGTTGTACTCTTAACTGGAGAAACTAAAAGTCCACAAAGTCATGCTCAGGTAAAGTTACAGGAACTGCAGGCAAACTTGACTCAACTCCTGCTGCCACTGAATCTGGCTAAAATACCTAAAAGCTGAATTTGACATTTTGTAAAATCTCTGTCCAATAACTGAGCTGCTTGTGAATCCTTGTGACTTTTACTTACAAGCTGCAGTTGGCTCATAACTCGTGTTACAAGTCCCTTCATCACAAAGAAAGAAGAACCTGTCCGTCAAGTGCAGGCTGGATTACGTGCTCACGCACATGAAGCCTTTCCTCAGCTAACCTCTTATTTTTTGTCTTAGTAGACAAACTTGTCCAATTAAAAGTTTGCAACACACTGCTTGGAGTCACGCTTTCATTCAGCAAGTGAGTGAGGAAATACTGTATTGTGCACAGTAAAAAGATGCTTTTCTCCACAAGGTTTTACAATAACTCGTAGTGACAAAAAAAAAAAAAAAAAAAAAACTTCAGCAAAAATTACCCAAGGCTGAACACGTGCCCGTCATGTTCAAGAGGTGTGTTATGACTGTCTTACCCCTCGACAAGAGTCCTGTTGGCCAGGCGGATGCAGTGCTCCCACAGGACGTTGGAGACAGGCAGTGGGATGCGCACATGTCTGGAAACATCACCCAGCCGCTTGTTAAATTGCTCAAATTCCTGGAAAGGTGGAGGAGAAAGCAAAGGTGAACATATTCAGGAGTAAACTTGCAGTGAAAGAGAAAGAGGATGGAGGGTGTTCTTCAGTGGAAAACCAATAATCAGCCTGGAATTTATTTTATGTAATCAGATTAATTACTGATATTTAGAAAAAGATAAACTAAACTTGTCTAACAAAGACATATCTGAAAAAATAAAGGTAAAAAAACAAATTAGTTTGTGTAAGGTATCTAAGAAACCACAACCGACGTTATATATAAGACGCATCCCTACACGACTACATGCACGAACAGATCTAAAGAGGAACAATACCTCTTTAGATTACAAACTGGAAGATATAAACAAATTTAAATCTTCATGAACAACACTATGTCTGGATTTCCTCGTACTCACTCTCGACTAGACAATCTTAACTTGGAATGATGTTATAAACCTACCTCGTGTTGTGAGGCGCACAACCGAATTATTAACTGTGAAAAATAAACTGCATTTTGTGTCTCTTTTAACTCAAACTTTAATCATTCAACATACAGTATGCAATCTAAAGAGTGACGTAAGAAAATCAGATGATTCTAGGCTAAATTTGTGTTTTTGCAAAAGTGACTTTTAGAGTGGTCTGTTATAAATGTACTTTAACGAAGCTACTTTAATGATAGTGCAGTCTGGTCTGGTGGACACACAGCATCGTGATACAGTGAGGAATGCGGGGGCAGGAAGTACGAATACACTAATGCTGAATACAGTCAGGTGAATGAGAGCTCTTAACAGTCATCGAAACCCCTCATTATTTTTAATTCACAGTAAACCTTTAAATACATGAATCTCACTGTTGTTGGTGTGATCAAATATCTTATACCCAGTAAAAACAAATAGGACACTAGTATGAGTCTCGTTAGAACGGGCCTCTAAATGTTCTTGGTGTTATGTTTTAATGAAAAGATTAAAGAGGAGATATCCCAGAGGAAGATGCTGGCTGCAGGACACAAAGATGTACAGAGCAGTTTTGGTCACATGAGGCTCGCAGCTGCATGTGCTGTGTTTGATGCTTATTGTTTATATATGAGCTCCAGTTATGAACTCACTGCACCCCGAGACATTCAATTGTGGATGAAATTTATACAATTAGGATATTATGTCGCTGTTTATGGGAAACAAACTGCAGTACATAAGGGCCATACATAAATATGATGGATGCATCTCAAGGACGTATGTGCTTTTTTTAATGTGTATGTCTCTGATTCAAATTGCATTGTATTAAAAAAAAATTAAATTAAAAAAAATTAATTTTAAGGCATATGTTGCAATTAATTTTGCACCAAAAAATAAAATGCTATTCACTCACGCATCAGTCTCACAATAATTTCTGACTAGAGCATTTTGTCAGTGAAGTCATTCTGATGCTTCTGCATTTCCTTGCCACTTTATATGCAAATCAGTGCCATTGTCGAGTTCATGAATAAAATATTCTGATGTGTGCAGTACAAAAAAACCATTGCACAATCTTTTCAGTCAGTGCACATAACACAACCCATAGGTTTTATGAGTTTCTGACATGTTGACAGGAGAGGCTATTAGCACCTGACGGGATAAAGTACATGCTGGGTGCAATACACACCATGTCAGTCCATCAGCCGGACCCCCTTAACAAAGTAAGGTGTTTAAAGCCGAGTCTGCGATTTCCCCTCAGGTAAACTGGCTCATAAGATCAACTAGTTACCTTAAATGCAAAACACCGAGACAAACATCTAAAAAAAAAAAAAAAAAAGGTGAGTTCTTCATTCATAAGAAAATAACTTTTAACTGTAACTGTATATCGGTTTATGTACTTCAACAACATCTGTTTCAGCAGCAGCTGTCTAAAACATGCTGATGCATACAGTACATGGAGATTTGTCTTGGCTAGGTGCAGCTCTGTTCATGATTTCACACCACAGCCTCAGACCTTTCTGGCTCTTAACGTCAGAGGCAAGTAAAACTGTGTCCTTTCCCCCCCACATGCAACATTTATAATGGAGTAAGTGGCCAGCATACATAAAGACACACATTTAGTGGAAAACTTCCAAAATGCTTCTGGGACCGGTGAGCTCCGATGTCTTTAACAAAGCCGAAACTCCAGGAGAGATGTGCATTTGGCTCCCAGTAGCTCAACCATGTACTAAATTATTCACCCCGTTCCAAATAATTGATATTAAAAGTTCCCTGAATGAATTTTAACTCAGGAGAGACAACAAAGAACTTCACAGTTCTGGAGTTTAAGTAGAATAAAGGCTGATATTTGATTTAAATGACACATGATGTTAGAGGGGTAACCCAGATTGTATTTCACGAGTATGATAAATGCCTGCTAGATAAAAGCAAATCTAATAGCGCTGTTTTGTGACTCATCTTTTTGCGTAATGTGGCTATTGCATTGTTTGGAAAAAGTAATAAACGTTGGGAACTTCTCTTGACTTTAAAATAAACAAGAAAAGAGAGAAAACTCTTAGTCTTGGAACCATCATTTGTATTCAACTCACAAAGTGTAGAGTCTTGGTGGCATAAATGATGCAACAATCTTAATGAGGAGATGTTTGCATATTATCTCTAGGAAATGAGAGCAAAAGCTGTTGCAACAATGTCTCCAGCCTCCTTTCTGAACAGAAGCTGAACGCAGCACCAATTAGAAAAAAACGTTGAGCTTTGTGACCAATTTGTTTTTAACTGGAAACCTTTAAAGATGCCCTCATCAATCTCTTTACATTAACGATGACCACATATACATCAAGAGTCACTGGAGGTCACAAATCCACAGATAATCATGACCTCACACTGTAGTTCCCCTCAGCTTTTCAGAGAGCCTTGGAGTCTTTCAGCTCCTCGTTTTGGTTTTCAGTGGAGCATCATTACTATTTAACTATCGCTCAGTGAATATACGAGTCTGGTGACGCTCCACCGAGGATTGCTTGCAGTCGCTGCATCGTAATAGCAGTAGGGCTTGGGCTAAATTTGAAACTACTGGAGCAACCTTTAACCAGTCGGTGTTGACCGCCATATGATGGAAGTTGTGCACAGAAACTCAGCAAGCTATGAACAACAGAGCTCCCCTCTGAATGTGATCAGAGTGGAATGCCATGTCAGTAAATTACCATTTCAGACTTAAAAATAAAAAAAGTCAATCTTTGTCCTCAATTTCTGTATATTTGCTAGCTTTGCAACTTATCACATCATTTCATGTAACTCTACCACCGCTGCTATTATTGGAACTACAACAACACTTTAACGTGATCCCATTTAGCCACTTCCACTGGTCACTGATTGGTCCGCCCTTCAGAGTGGGTGACCTAACCTTCATGTGAACAGGGTTTCCAGACTATAATCATAGGTTAGGTTAGGTAGTTACTTTATTAATCCCAGAGGGGACATTTTTTCGCTACAGCAGCATAGCAAAGACTGAAGCTGTGAACAACAGGTGGGCGGAGCCAGGCTAGCAGCAGGCAGCTGATTCCAGTGTAAAAGCTCTGGTAAAGTAACTAAAGCTTCCTTCCCACCACGAGATGGCAGACTAAGTTAGTAACTAGCTGGTGAACAGATTAAATACTGGACATGAATTTGTCATGTACCTACTCCAAATAAATGCTCATATTGCTCCTTGTTTGCTGGATGCGTAAGTAACAACTTTACAACTTGTTTCTTTAACCCCATTGGGTCCAAAATATCAGTGTGTGCTGCTATATTGATTCCATTGTTTTAAGATCCAAAACAGTCATATCAGTATATTGAAAGCCAGTTCATAAATGATGAACCAACAGTTTACCACATCACATGTAACATCAACCCACACCCACACATTTCTTATGCAATGTTACCTTCAATAGGACGTCCACATATACATTGTGCTGGGACATTATCTCCCTAATGTCCCATTTAACTCCGGCCATCATGAGCAGCATCTGTTCATAGTCGATGGCCTTGGCTGCCACGATCCAGTAAATCGGTTTTCGTAGTTCACTGGCTGTAGACACCGTCTGAGAGGGGGAGGGGAGGATAAATGCACGCGTGTTAAAGGTGTGTATCGTTCAACATGTTCTTATGAAAGCACTAAACGGTGACGAGGCAAACAGGAAGTCAAGGTCTCCTCCAGGATGAACGTGTCATGGGTTGCCCAATACAAAATTGCATTAATATTTCCGAGAGTAAAATCATAGGACAAGACATTCATTTAATGTTTGGGGGAAAACAAACCTGTCTGTGGACATGAACCTTTCAAATGTCAGGTGGACAAAAAAAAAAGAAAAGGAAAGAAAGAACTGCTTGTGTGGGTTTGAGTGACAAGACAATTTTCGCCTTTGCGGATTGAGAACAGGACTAAATACAGGTTGCAGTTACAGCCATTGGTTCTGAAGAGAAACAGACTTTTAAATAAAACAACATGGCAGAATAGTGGTTACAAATATTGTAAAAGAGAGCACAACAAATGCCAGAGAGACTGTAAATGGTACACCATGTAATTACTACAGAACTGAAATTGAAAATATGTGTCCCTTTTCAAAAGATCTGATAGACTATTTTACGAAGTATAAAAGTCCCTTTTCCATTGTGGGTACAGCTTTTACACGACTCTACTCACCTTTGGTACCAAGTACATTTCTGGATTTCATTCGTGGCTCCTAAAAGCAGCATCGTTACTATAGCAACGCTGCAAGAACCACAGTGGCGTCATATTCATTGCGACATGTCTGCGCCTCCTCAGTTGACCACGGTGCGGTTTTGTAGGTTTGCCCTGAATCAAGTTGTCTAGTGAATAAAAAAAAAACTGCAGCCCCCTTACAGGAAAAAAAACAACAACATGAATTTGATGTGCAAAAACTCGCGTGAACTCATGTCCTTCTGCACAAAAGTGAAACGTTTTGAAACATTTTCACAGTGTAATGTTTGAAGCCCATTTAGATTCCCATGTGAAAACCTTCCCACATACTTTCCCCATGTTACCATATGTTTATCTGTTAGGGCCTATAGTAGCTAAAATGGCAGGAGGTTGCTGGATGTTGTGTGTCGCAGTGAATTTGACGATTATGGTCTGCAGTGCTATTCACTAAACCTTTAAGCATCAACTCAGCTCACTTTAAACCTCGACAGAGGTGAGACCAAACATAGCACAAGGGATCAGCTACTGGCCGCAACTTCTGCCCGATAAAAATAAACAAAAATGTGAATAGAGTTAAGCCGAGTTGGTACCAGCAGTGGAAAAAGGGCTTTATTTGTAAAAGATTGATGAAAACTGTCATCAATATTTTAGATATCACATAGTCCAAGCTTTATAATCAGGAACATGACAAGGTTGCAAAATAATCCACTTTTACATGTCATCTGGTTATCATACTGATTTAAGCTAACATAAAAGAACCAATGACAAAAGTGAATTTTTTGAAAAATTATGATCTTATTAAAAAAAAATTAATAAATGACAATAACAGTTTTAGTACCATTGCAGTGAGATGTTTGGTACAACCCAACAACTGCAGCTGACAGCGAGGGCATGATCAAACTGATCTAAATGTTCAGGCAGGTGCCTTTAGAGACAAGGTACAAGTGTAGAAAGTATACAATACCTGGGAATAAAACTGCTGCAGGAAGGGCTTCTTGGCAGCAGGCATCATTGTGTCCAAGTGGGACTGGAGGGACTCAAATTGTTCAGCCAGAAACACACTGAGGAAAAATAAATAAATACCAGAAACAGCCATTTAATTTAGCTCTGTGGAGGCCATTCAACATGTTCTGTTGTGGAACATAACAAAAGGCAATTGCTATTTCTTGCCTTGTGTTTGTATTAGTCAAGAGTGACATATCTATTTGCAAAAGCTTTTATTACTATTGATTGGATATTGGTTTGATGGCCTGAATTGGAGAGACGGATAATTGGAGTTGAGCAGTTGGGGTTCTTCACAAAACATCACCTTTCTGTAAACCTCCATCTCTATTGCAGAACAAGCCAACTGAATACAATAAAACACCTCTTAACATTAAAGCTCAGCCTTGGTTGTTTGACATCTCAGCAGGTTTGGCAGAACACTTGAAAGTTAATCAAATCTGTTATTTTGATTAAAAAATTTCAGCTTTATTTTATTTCTTTACCAATGTTGCAAATCTTTACCTTCAGTGATGCTCACTTAAACTCTCAGCATATTCTGCAAATTGCAAATGTATTATCTGCCGTTCCAGCAATCTAAATTCTCCCCCTGATCAGTACAGTTTAATTATATTAATAATTAGGCTGAACAAATGTTGTTAAAACATAAATTATCCTCTGGTCCGTTGGATCCCTGTTCTGAAAACTACTTCTGACTTCCAAATCTTCAAGTCTTACCTCTCAAGGCCAAGTATCATTTCTGTCCAGAAAATCAAGCAGCAGTTTTTACAATGAATGGATTTCAATTATCCTTGAAAAATACTGAGAGTAAGCGAAGCAGCAGAGTGAGAAACGCAGGACAAAAAAAGAAAATCAATGCAGACAGAACTAATCCCCCCGTTCCACCGTGTATCCAGCACTGACTAAATAAGGACCCTTTGACTCGGGCTGATCGATGGCTCTGAAGTGTTACCGTACACTAAATAAAAAAGTGAGCGAGCAGGTCTGAGTGGTCTGAAGTTCAGAGTTGAGTCCAGAGTTTAACGAGTACGGCTGCTGCGGTACAACAAAAGGAACGATTTTGTGACAGATCCAGGCCACAAAAACTGGAGAATGTAATTTAAGAAAAGAAAACAACTCAACAAGACTGAGCCTCTCCTTTAACGATCTAAGAGCATGGTGCATTTAGGATGTGTCCAAATCCAAAGTCCAAAGTAGTAGGAAGAACTCTTCACTGTAGAGGAAGCACATCTGCTCGGTGATGTGCATAATAATAACCTTTCACATTGTAATCATTTTATTTATAATCTTTTGCATGTTTGTGTGCTGCTGCATGTTCCTGTGTGTGTAACAAGCAGAGTGTGTGTAGGTGCATAACACTATCTTATCATTCACCTTTTAAATAACAGTAAAATCCTACGCCATTTATTCATAAGCAGGTTTTTGTTGATCACTTTCCACGGCCTCAAAATAGCAATGCACCCACAATGCACCTGATCACACCTCATTTCAAGAACAACACAGTGCTCAGATGGGCGCAAGAAGATTCGTTATTTAAACAACATGGGTGCTTGGCGGGTAAATGATAGAGCCTTGGGACTTGAGCTTCATGAGTGGCCTTCCCATCTTGTACTTCCCTTTAAAGGCAGTTTTGGTTTGAATTCACTCACCAATGACCAACAACGTCATCCTTACAGCCAAAGACTCCTACTGGTAGGCACCAGGATATATCCTGTCACTATCATCAGCTACCTTCATGTTCTTTAAGCAGCTGACGAACAAATACAATTCTGGCATTAAGACACAAATAGAGCTATTAAAACCATAGAATGAACTGTATCATTAAAACCACAAACACTTACTCACATCCTACTTAGATCTTTTTAGTATGACAGCAACAAATAGAGAAATATAAGCTATGGTTGAGGGTCTGTTTTTAATGATAGTCTGACCAATAATCCAATCATAATGAGAAAGTATTCAATTATACATGACATTAACAAACATTGCTGATGAGGGTTCAAAATGAAATGTGCCAGTGCTCTCTAATGTCAAAACTATGAAGCCGCTGTTCCCTAAACTTTGACAAACAAATCTTTGGTGTTTCTGTTGTGCTCTTTCTGAACAGGTAATATCACCCATATAAGCCGATTAGATTTAACATGCGGTATTTAAAAATGAAAGTTAATTGATATTTAAGCAATATTACACGCGAGGGTGTGCTTTAACGTGATTATTGGCACAACAGTGATGCGGTCAGTAAGCATCACTGAAGTTACCAACTAAATAAAATATGTAATCTAAATATATTCATATTGTGGGGTAATTCGCTCTCAAAATATAATACTTTTTGTTAGTAAAAAGGGAGGCGGAGTGATATTTCTAGTGATGAGCAGGGTGTGATGTCATGCTGATTTGAGCATGTTCTAAATGCACAGTTGTACAGTACTTGTTGTATAATGTATTTTTAGTGTTTAGTCAAATGAAAATGAAAATGAAAATAATTGAAAATGTGTTCTCTTTTAGATTTCTGGCCATACTGTATGACCACAAACATTTTTACAAGCCAACTCTTCTAAAGGATGATACCCAGTGCTGCACAAACACATTTTAGATGCACAGGATTATTTTTTTGTAAAACAATCTGATTCATCAAAAAAAAAAAAAAAAAAAAAAAAAAAAAAAAAAAAAAAAAAACATTGCAGGCTGCAGCTCCTGGTTATCACACGTAAACACGACACCCAAACAACCACTTGAAGGATGAACAACCACAACAGGAAGATGGTCAGTTTACTGAACTCTTTTCTCAGATTTTTGCTCAGAGGTTCCTCACACATCACTGGTTTGTCCACTCTAATGTTAAACTACTCGAAAAAGTTTTTTTTCCCTCCAAAGACGATGTTTAAAATAGCATATGCTCTGATGTCAGAGGTGCTCGCAGGATACACGAAGGTAAGCTGCCTTTTCTAATAACACCTCTTCAGACAGAAAAAAAGCTTCTCATGCAGGTCTGCCCAGAATAAGTCTGTGTCCTACTCCCCAGAGAATCTCTTCCTTTCAAACTTTACCCAGGAAATATCTTCACCTCTGCACTTTTGCTCTTTTACTTTCATTATTCTTCGGAGCTTGTTGCCTGCCTTCAATACATGAAAAGCATTTTGTGAAAGATCATAAGCCTATTCAGCATTTTTGCAGCGGTGTTGTCGGAGCCCCTGGTTTACAGACTTTCATTATAAAGCTGTTGTACTCTGCAGACCTCTCAGGGTTCAACAGTTGTCAGCACTGATGATAGCTTGTCCTAATTATGCATGAGGGCACCAATGTGTGGTGTGTGTGTGTGTGTGTGGATGCAACCGACAGAGACAGAGTGGGGGAAAAAAACCACACGTGGAGAACAAGAGGAAGAAAAGTAAATCAGCGAGGGAGTGACTACGAGTTTAACACCAATAGTAAATTAAAGGAGGAAAGGGAGGCACGGCAGAGCTGTCTGCTGAATGACATGATGACCATCCTGAGGTGAGGTGATGAGCGAGAATCGGCCTCAAGATCTGACTTGATCAGAGTGAATGCTTTGATGAACTTTACTGGTGAGTTACATCAGACAGGTGGCTGTATAAAACAAGCACTGATGTTGTAATCACCAGATGGGATGATGGGATACATTTTTATTCATGCCAGAGAAATAATGTCCAATACTGACAGGAGTTGTGTTATTTAGGGGTGGGTCATGATTTTCACATTTGTAAATCATAAAAAATAGAATTTTTGATGTGACTGTTGTCTATATTTTCTCTTGTTTTTAACATGGCTTGGTTGTAATGCCTCACGTCTTGACGGCCGTCGAAAAGCACATCAGCGATACCACCACCACCCATGATCAACAAACAAAGAGCGCCGAGCAGATGGTCCATCCGAACATCAACAGTCAGATGTTAGACGTGCAAAGCAAACAACGGCACATATAATAAAGATGGCCACTAAGTTTCCCGTCAGGTTCGTCAAAGACTAAAGCTTGATGGCATTTGTTGAGCCAGAGTTTACGGTGAGAGAGAGTCTCTCTTTTTCTTTGTTTGTGTATCTTTATATAATAGTCGAATACTTCCCAGCCAATATCAAACAGTATTTTTGCTCGAAATACCCATCGCTACGTGTAATGTATAATAAGCCTGTATATAATCACTCTATTGCACATCTTATGTTGACCCGATGATTTCTTTGCAGTATATAATGATTCAGTGTGCAGCTATTTCCAGTGTTTTGCTGAAACTACTTACAGAGACTCCGTGGCCACCACCCTCTGTGCCAGCCCGTACAGGGTCCCACTGTTAGTGAGGACCACCAGCTGACTGAGATGGGGGCTGGGCACCTTCTCCTTCCTGTCCTCCGCTGGGCCATGGACTCCTGCATTCTCCCCGACAGCCTCCTGGAAGAAACAAAGACGGACGGACAAGTTAGCATGCTGAGGCTGAAACGCACAGTTGTTATCCTCCAGCTTGTTCAGTTGTAACAGAACAAAAACAAAGACGCCCTTGCAACTTAAATAAGGCACAAAATGACTCGCATACAATAACTGAACGTAGCTGTATTTGCATTTGCAAGTCCGGTTATTAATATGATTTGAAGAAGCACAGAGACAACTGTAATTTAAATAAATCTCTGTGCTGCTACTGTGCACAAGTATTGCAATACACTTACTCTCACAGTCAAGCTGACATAACAACGATGAGGGTGTGTCCCTGTGTGGAGGCAAAATCTGAAATTCAATCAACGTTATGGAACTCAGTCACATCCAAAGCACTCTAAAATTCTACTGACCAAACACTCCTCAAGCGCTGGCATTTATCTTCCATTTGATATATTCCAACACACCTCTCTATCCAGCAATCCTTTTATCCCTTCATTTGAAAAACAATCGAAACAGAAAAAGAATGATTTCAACCTGATTCCCTTCCCATCAATCACAATGATCTGTATCTGCATAAAAAGCCATTGAGATTCCGTGCGGGACAGCAGATGATATTATTTCTAATAAAGCATGTCTCGGTGCCATTATTAACCATATTGGCACATGGAGCTTTGTACCCATGAAACATCCTCTGGCGGATCAATAGCAATCACGCAGGTAATGAACAAATGGGAGCTATTAATGCTGTACCATATTGTCCCTCTTACATGCTGCAGTCCTGCACAGTCTAGGTCAAATATTGTGGATGATCACTAATATTCCAGGTAAGTAGAGGACAGCTTGTATTACCAAGACTGCACACAGCGGCAAACGTGGAGATGGGCTATTTTAGAACAAGGATTAAATCAAAGCATAATGTCAAAATAAATGATTACATCACTCCTTATTGATGTGAAAAGTGTAAAGAATTCATTAAAAAAAAAATCCAACCTTGTATGATAAAAGGCTGACGAGTTTGACCAGTTTATCATCACTGAAAACTGGATACGAAGCTGGAGATGAAAGAGACAGTCACGTGCACTGTTTTAAAAAGAAGCCGTCTATTCACTAAAATAAGATGCATTAAGAGCCCGGCATACATCCTGCAACAAAAAATGCTCAGTATGCAGCTCTGTGGGCAATTTATAGTTCAGATGTGCTATTCTGTCTCTTCCTGTGTGATAACCGCAACCTTTCTACAACCTCTGACTTATCACTCAGCATTCAATCAAACCTTCAGTGTTGTGACTATTATCAGTCTGAAATTCATTCGGGAGATTAACGCTTCGTCTATGTTACTTTTACAGCGGTGGGAATCTAATGGCTTCCCCACAGAGACTGCAATATATCTCTCCCAAGAGCAACTCTGCACAAATATAAAGTAGCACTATTTAAAGTCAAGAGTGTGAATAAAACAAGACATGAAATGGAATCAAACACAGTTGGTGAAATCAAATATTATAAGATGTGAATAACAGGGTAATTAGGAGGTTACATTATTTTTTTTATTGATTTTTGTATTAAAGTATTAAACCAGATTTATAATAATTAACACTTTGGTATGTTGTTTCTGCGAGTTTCACTGCAATCCAAGACCTCTTTCTGTTGGTAGAGGCTGCAGAGCGTTCATCAAAGCGCCCACACATTGGCCTGTAGACAGCTGATCTTGTAAACTCCACAGCGCCACGTTAAAGCTGCACTTTTTTTTTGTGTTCACTTATTAAGTTAACCACTGAAGCATACAGATATTAAATTTGGTTTATTTTTAGGATTCATACAAGCTGCTTATTTTTTTCTTGTATGTATGCTAAAGAGTTTGTACCTAGCAGCACGCTGGAAAAAAAAACCTTTGTTTTCAAAAGAAAAAGCTGTAGTATAATATAAGATGAAGTATTTATGGAAAGTTTACAGTTATTTTTTTCCCCTCATTTTATTCTGCTGTCATGTGAATTCCTATAAACCAAAGTACTGTATGATAAAAATCTACCTTACACAGATGTGTTAGCTGGTGAAAAATGTTTCTAATAAAGGTTAAAAAAAATTTTTACTATTTCATGCATGGACATTTTTTGGGGTATTTTCTGAGTTTTGTTTCTGTTCTTTTCGGTTTTATTGATGCAGCGTCAATTTTTTTTTTTTTTGTTTGTTTTTGTTTTTCAACAGGAAGACTAACGACCTCTTTATGGAAACTAATGGGGATCCAAATAAAAAATAAAGCTGGCCATCAAACACTAACGAGTTAAAGCCACTAAAGGAAGGATAGTCTCCAGCATTTCAAACACATCGCAGCACATAAACATAACAAATGTTTAGTGGTTATGGAGTTAATCCAGAAAGGCCATTAGTACCCACTTCGAACTTGACAAATGATTTAGGATTTGGAAAGTACTTTAAAAAAAAACACAACTGCGGCTGCTGGCCATTTGTAAAGTTGACGTGCCAGATTAAGGGAAACTTGCACATAAACAAATACAAAATAAACTGTTAATAATTACAGACAAACTGAAAGTGTTTTTTTTTTTTTTTTTTGTATAGTTGGGTAACATATCAGCAGAGTGGAGCCACACTGTGGTCAAAACATGCAGCTGCACTCGGAGCCATTTTCTCTTCCTGGTGCGTTGAAGCTTTTGAATTCTAAATTCACATCTTTGACTCGTCTCCTCTTTTAGATCTGCTTCTGCTGGGAATGCTGTGCCTGCTATAAAAATGTACCCCCAGGGGTTTTCAGTATGAAGCGGCAACATGTCATCGGAGAGAAAGGCACCTCTATATCTACGCCAGCCTCTACATGCACATCAAAGAAAGGAAGCAACATGAGGACTTTACCAGTAAGATAAATAACATCTACTGGTTAAAGATTTTAAGAGTTATAACAGTTTAAAAATCAAAAAAATAATAATGTCCCTTCTGAGGGCCCCACACTGCGGCTGAGCTTTTATTTGCATTTCTTATAATTTCGCTCTCTTTTCCCATTATAGTGTCTTCCCTTTAATTGGGGCTATATTAGTAATGCTGGTGTCTCCTCCTTTAAATTAATCAAATCAGTTAAACTTCAGCTGCATTAGTCTGACATTACAGCAGAGTCTGGTTTGGTCTATATTTAGTCGCTTCACATGATGCTCGACCTTTCATTGACTGTGCTCTTTTAGCATAAATTGGCTCATGAAAGACCTTTGGGAGAAAAGCTTTTTTTTTTCTCTTCCAATGCATGTAGCTCTGCAGGGATTATTCCGGTAAAAGCAAAAGCTGGACTGAAAATAAACTATGTCAGAAAGAAACAAACAACACCCATGACATTTAGGATGTTATGCATCTATTTTTCTTATTGTGAGGCGAGAAAAGGAACGCAAACACAATCTTAGATGTGGGCCAAGCTTCGACAGCTTGCAACAACCCGCAAGAGGGTTTTTAATCTCGTTACATACAGTATCAACCCCGAATGACAAATTCATGTTGAGTTGATGCTTAATTATCAATAAATGATCACAATTGCAAACATGAGTTGATATAAAAACATATAAAAGTGGCCCTGAATGTTTCTGATAAGTTTTGGGGATAATCATGCAAATCCTGTCTGAATCTTGTAAAGACCTCCAGCATGTTAATATAATGGATACAAATACTCACAATTTAATTGCGTCCTTATTTGTTCCCATGTATTAATTTACACAAATGATATATGACACTTATTGGCTCAATTTGCTTTCTTCATCCTTTAATAAATACTTCACTTCCAAATAAAGCCCTTTATTGGCACATTCACCTCCCTCCTTGTCACATACACTGAGCCAGTCCGTGACACAATCATGACTCAAGCACAGTAATCTTTGACGCTGTTGGCATCAACAAGCTGCAGCTGCTGGTTTCCACAGATCCATCAGAAAACAAGTAAAATTCAACCTGAATAATTGACTCGCTGATCAAGATATCAGATCCTCTATAAACCTGCTGTAACCGACTGTTTGTTATTTGATATCCTCAAAGATAAAACTGCACAAACAATTATGTTTTCACTGTTATGATGACACTCCATCAAAATGACAAATGGATTTCGTGAGATAAAAGTAAACTAACAGCATGTGCCTGCTGTGTCACCAAGTACACGTGGCAGAATAATGACATATTGGACAAATTAAGAGTCAGTGATAGATTTTTCAAAGTCATACAAAGGGCTAAAGAAGAAGGGAGGGATGAGGTAGACATTTCCATATGGCGTGACTTATAGTGACGAGGTCATGCTTCATTTGATTTATATCCTGCAGCTGCTGGAGATACTTAGGAGGAATTTTAACTTTTCTCTGCTGTCCCACTGAGATAAATAATGGAAGTGCATTTTCACAGTGGAGTGCAGAGAGTAAACTATATAGACTGATAATATTTGCACAGTGGAGATTCTCAGTATTTTCTTAAAGATGACAACTGTCAGTGACATTTGACCAATTCCTGGCAAGCTGATGGCACACAACTTCATGTGTGCAGAGTATCTATATGTGAGATGTGTTTGTGTCCTAAAAAAGAGCTAAAACTATTCGTTGATTTATTGATTAGTTGATTGACAGAAGATTCTTAGGCACCTATTTTGATGATCAAAAATCTTTCCAGTCATATTTCTTAAAATCAGTATAAAAAAATTCCCCAAATTCTCTTGTTGGAGCTTTTCAAATGAGGGGATTTACGACTTCTCTCTGTTTTATGTCATAGTAAACTGAATTCCTTCAGCTTTTGGTAAAACAAAAATGAGGCATTTGAAGAGGGCTTATGAGTCAAATATTTTCACTATTTCACAAACTAAACAATTAGTAAAAATCATTTTGTTTAACCGATTCCAAAAATATTCCTTCAGTCATTAAATACAGTATTATATTATAATATTAAACACTAAATAAGTTGAATAATATAGAATTTGAGGTTTCAGTCTATAGCATGTGACATTAAACCCCTTATAAATAGTTGATTCATTGTTTTGTTAAAAACAACAACAAAAGTTTTGACAAATGCCAAATTGGCATGTATCTATTATTAGTGATTGCGAGTTGCTGCATTGAGTTTATTATGAAAACCCTTTGAATTATTTCCTCTTTGAAACAATAAAATCATTCATCAGTTGATCAGTGAAAATCTTTCATTTTCCACAGCAGCCTCTGTGTAAGAGCCAAAGGCTGAGTACATACAGTTCACTCAGAAGATATTTACAAGTCAAAAAGCTTTTCACTGGAAATGTTACAAATTCCCAGAGGCAGTCTCCTATATTGCAGACATCAATTTGGCAGGTGTTGGGAAGAAAATATGCTTGCTTTCATTTGTCACTGTGAAGACATTCACCTCCGTGTACTAATGTAAATGATCATCAAGCTCTGACTCAGTTTAAACTGCGGCGCAAAGATTTCTGCTAAAACACAAGAAATGAAGACAACAATATATCATTAAGCAGGGTAGCGAGCCGTGGCAAACAACATTAAGCTACTCCTATTCGCAGTCTGGACCACTTAGTTACAATCATCACTTTGAGCATTTCATCCACTTTTAGGCTGCCACTGCATCACTGACCTGTGGAGAGGCAGAGTTATGTGGCTCATATCACAACACTGCTCAGAAACACCAAAAACCAAAGGCACAATCTGTGACCTAAATGTAAAACAAAAAAGTGGCCCCAATACCAAAAATGTAAAGTCAAGATTTAAACCTACCATCACCCATAAAACGTTTTATCGGTGGGTTACTGCATGAAATAAAATGTGTGTTTTCTGATGCTTATATCTGTGAAGATTCTCATTCATCCAACTCAGAGTCAACCTACTTGTTACCCAAAGGCAACTGGGTTTATTTAAGTTTCTTGAAGACGTTTCACCTCTCAACTGAATTACTACTTAGTGTCTAACACACTAGAGGGAGGTTCTAGTTTTCAACCTCTTGCGGGTTTGTTAACACTTTGACAGATGTTGCGGTCACAAGTGAGACCCACCACGGCATCCTGTGAGTCTTTAGGGCCAATAATAATCATGGTATGAGCGGTTTTGGGGTTGTTGACCTACCCTGCCATCTCTTGAGTCGTGAGGGTCCAGATGTGAATGTTGTTTATGTACCTGGGCAGGGAACTGAGGACTGCAATGCAAGTGGCTGATACGTGGTGTTGTGAACCACCTCCTCAGTTCAATGATGATCTTTCCAGTTTGACCTAGATGGACTCTTTTACCCCTCTTTCAAAACATTGGCCTCCCCGGGCCAAAATGTGTACATTGCTGTCCTCAAATAAGCGGGAGCACAAGCTGGGTTTATCAGAACCACCATCGGGCCCAGGACATGCCCACAAAGGACACAGGGAAAGGAGACGTAGCAACTCAAGGGGATTTTCAGCAAACACTGCATCCTTGTATATTTCAAGACCAGTAACACTGACAAGTGTCCACCACAAGGACAAAACACAAAGAAGCCTTTCAGAAGAGAGGTACTTCTTATTGTATTACAAAAAAAGGAAATATCTGTGTAGGTGTCTCAATGCTCAGTATAATCTGAATTAACACAATGGGGCCAAAAAGCAAGACTGGAGGCAGAGAACAATTCCTTTCTTTGTAGGCTCACCGTGTTTTAATTATCTGTCTAGTGCTGGCACTCTGAAGTGGCCTTGGAGTTAATGAGCCATTTTAAGACATTTTTGCAGAGCGATTGGTAAAAAAAAAAAAAAAAAAAAGGCTAAAACCTCCCACTGACAGATACATTTAGCCTTTTCTTTAAATTGAGACCACTTTGCCCCTGGATAGGTCTTAACAAAAATAAAGTCGAGGTATACGAAAGTCATTCAAACCTTTGACGTATAGGACGATAATTTAAAGCTGTGATAGCTACAACTAAAGGAGCATTTTTTAAACTAAGCTACACCAAATTGGTACATAAACAAAACAACTTCCTAGAGCACAAGTTGACATCTTCAAATTGCTTATTTATTCACGTTCACCTTTTAATCACTGAGGACAATGAAAAGAACACAATTTTTCACTTTTGAGGAAGTGGAAATGAGTTTTTGTTTTGATTTTATTTTTGCAAGAAAAATTACTGATAATCACAATAATTGTTTTCAATTAATTTTCTAAGAGTAAATCGATTTATTGAATTCATGAAAACGAACTGCTCTATCACTGAAAACATTGTGCTATGAAAAGCAGTGCACTCATTAAATAGCTTCAGCTTGACAAAGTGACAGCAGAAGTTTTTGTTTAACCCCAGGAAAATAAATTTTATTATAATGTATATCAAGTATCAAATCTCCATTGTATATTACAAAAATACAGAAGGTCCTCAGTTTGCCACTGGAAGCTGGCTCCAAAAGTGAGTCAATCCCCTCAGACCTCTGTTAAAACGACCAACTTCACAGCAGAAAGAAACATGTTTACAGGCTGGTAAAACAAAAAGTGATTTTGGCCCCTAAAGAAAATTTCCCCTTTCAGGACCACTGCAACTGCCCCATTTAAACTGTACTAAGGCTTAAGGCCTTAGTACAGTTACCATAATTAAGGTTGAGCTGCTTTAAGTGACAGGTGGGAGCCAAATTTTAGCTATTGACTGTCAGCCTGAGCCTCTCCACTGTGCTGGTTTGAGCGAGCAAGCTTCGTTCAGCCCGCCTCAGCTCCACCCACACATCACCTCTTTAACCAATTTTGGATTAGCGGGGACTAAAGCCGAGTGAGGCATTGCCAATATGACGAAGGTTGCAGCCACCCATGCTGAGCCTTAAAAACTACTCTTCAGAAAAGTTTTGGGTGACATCATGGAGGCTACATCCATTTTTTTTTATTTTTTTTTTGTCTATGAGATACTGCAGTTTCTCAGTCATGCTGTTTTCTTACCAACTGGCAAGATAAGTCTTTATAGATGATCAATAATTAATATAAGTGGTACAAAATAGATGAATGAGGCAGAGTGTGACAGCAATTGCATCTATCAGCAGGAATTCATGAATAAAGAGATTTCTGGAGTTTGCAGAAAATGAAACGCAAAAAAAACCCCAGAAAGGCTTTGAAACAATTCACTACAGCTGCAGTCATTTGAAGCTGAACCATAATTTGATTAATAATTTTGGAGAGCAGCACAACCCCAAAGCCTTTGGGAAGACTTTCTTTATTTGGTTCTGTGAGGTTTGCAAACATCCAGTATTTGAAAGAACAGCCTGCCTAAACATCCACTTCAGTTAGTATTCCTTCTGTGGACCAACAGCATTGTTAAGTATGAAGACATCAAGCATCAAAGTCATGGAGCTTATCTGCTTTGTCAAATCATCTAGACATCAAACTTTGGAATTCCCAGTGAAAATAAAACTAAACATCCAGGGAGGGATTTCAAAACTGATAAGAGCAAAGCTTTGAATAAGACTGAAAAACAGGGATATAGCAAGAGCTTGATGACTATCAATCTCTACTGTTTCTCCTTAAACAGATCAAAGACTAGAGGGATGAGGTATTTACCAAGCTGAAAATGATTCTTAATGAGGACAGACAGTTAAAATAGATGCATGTGTGTGAATATGTGCAGCATTTGTGTGGGTGGCCGCTCTAGTACAAGGAGACTCCACTGCTTTGTGATATCACATGGGACGTGTAATTCCGTTCCCATAATGCCTAAAGGAGAAGTGGCACTAAAGCTCTGTATCAATCAGGATGAAGAGTTCCTCTCAGAAAAAGGATTGCAGCTCCACGGGCGAAAATCCTACTAGCTTCCACTCATCTCACATCTTCATCTCATACGTGCACAAAACACATAACATCCTTATATTAAACACAAATACCACCCGTTTGAGCTCCGCCTCTAGCAGTTCCTAAATAACTCTCCTGCATGTGTGCAGTACACAAACAATAGCTACTGGCTCCTGTATTTCACTGAAACAGCCACAGGCTGCATTTCATGTGATGGGTTTCTGTTGACTCAAACACATTCTGTTTTGTTTTTTTCTCGAGTGTTAAGTCAGCATCTGCCTTATTATTGGGTTTCCCCTGCATGTCCACTGGGTGATTTGTTGAGCAGCACAATTTTGGGTAGCGGTCCGAGCTAATTTTGAGGTGAGTACTGGAGGCGCTGTCAGCATCAGCAGACACCTGAGGGGAGTTAGGAGCTCTCTCTGTGTCAAAACTTAATAAAAACATTCAAAACTCAGACATTTCACTTTCCTGTCCCAGCAGACAATAAACACCAGCAAGGCCACAAATTTACAAAGCTCAAAGCAGTGATTTGTTTTGTCTTTTGTAATAGTAAAATTACTTGAACATATTTCATTATCAAAATTCAACCACTGACTTTCTTGGCACTTTTATTTAAAACATTTTTTTTTTATTATGTTTGTCATCTGTAAAAGTAATTTGTGTGCCGTTGCTTTTGGAACCAATAAACAAAACTAAGACAGATGATTATACAGAGAGATCCTAAAGCCTAACTAAACAAAACAAACAATAAATCAAAAGTGGAAGGAAATAGTTAAAGAAGAACCAAACAAAGTTGTGATCTTTTGAAAACCAGTCAGGAGACCAACACTTACAGTATTAAAGCACTTTTAAAACTGGGGTAGGCAATTTTCTGAAAAAGGTCAAAAACCAAACCTCTGCACACCTCCTTTGGTCAAGGCTGTGGCAGGCGAGGGCAAGCTATTGCCCTTGCGAGACGGGCATTGCGGTTAAAAAACACCCCATAGTCTAGGCCTGGTTCCCACCCAGATGCACCTGTACCACCCACCACCTCTAACTAAGAAGCACTCTCCCGGTGCCCTGGCCCAAGGAAAGACAGACCTGACATTGACTGTGGAGGCCGATGCAGGGTCCCCGTCTGGTGACACCAGCCCTGGCCCACCACTTGGGACATTAACCTCAGCGCCATGCGCCTCCGAGGGAGGAGATTTGAAACAGGGGGGGGTCAGAGTCTCTTATTGCCAGTGCTGGACTAGCAATTTCTTATCCAGGATTGTCTGCCACTGAATCAGGCTATATATCTGAAGGTATGTGCACATCTGCATTTGTAGAGCTGCCAGTAGAAATGTCCTCTCTCTGAAATGACCTATACGTCTCAGTCAACAGATTTTCTAAAGTCAGCCAAGAAAAGGTTCAGAAGTTTATTGTTTTCTCAGACCACTTGATGCACAAGATGCTGAAAGATTTTTAGGGAAGTTTTGCCCAATGACGCAAAAACCGGCCAAACCCAGCTTCAAATTACATTTACCAGCATGAAATACTGAAATAAATAAAGAAATACATTAAAATCCCTAATTTTGAAAGCTTTAGTAAAATCCCACAGTTTTGTAATTCTGTAATCACACTTGTTATGAAGTAAGCTTCAAGCTGGGAGTTGAAAATTGATCTCGCAGCTCAAGTATCTCAATCTATCGTGATTGACTGCTTAGACCTCCAATCCAGTCCATAAAGATTTATGGCCACATGGGGTGGACTGGTTGCCGGGCAATTACTGTCAAGTGGATCCTATTGTGCCTCTTTGTCACATTAATACGAGAAATTTGGTTCTCATTAGATAAATGTCAAATGGAATTAAGGCCTTCATTTATTTTGCGCGACATCGCCGGGCCCCTCTAAGCCTATTTCTGGCAACTTCTTCTCCCGCAGCCGCCCGTCTGCTCACCTGCTTTGCCCTGACAAAACTACCAGCGTACAGGAATAAAAGGCTTTGCTCGGGACGTTTGGGTTCGGACAGCTAAACAGGAATTAACCAAAATAAAATGTATGTAGCGGGATGTTGTGATTACAGGGAATGCGGATCACAAATTAAAGGATTTAAATTAAAGCGCATCATTTTTGCTTATCACTGTGTCCGTCCTGGGGGAGGGGTGATGAGTCATTGGCAGAGGTTGACGAGGTTACGCAGAGGGAGCCGAGTTACTGCATCCAGGGGGATGAACCGTCTCCTCATCACAGCTGAGGAGCGTGACCTGCAGCTGGGCCTATCCACGCAGCGACGCAACGCGCTCCACTGAAACCCCAGCGAAATGTCAATTCTCTCACCACAGCATAAACAGTCACACCGCGGCGCTTAATTATGATTTATAATTCCCATCAAATGGCGGTCCCCTCTGGATTGTTGCACCTCTCACAGAGCGAGACAGCAGGCCGCAACAAAGACACCGGTATGGACAGTGATGGGCCCTCGTGAGAGACGCGGGACTAATGGCTGGGTTCAGTGTTCAGCGTATGTGTGTGAAATGTAGTGTACGTGTGCGCGCGTTTCTCATGAGAGGCAACGTGCCAGTTGGCTGTGCCAAGCCAGTGTAACAAACCACGACAACAGCAACACATGCTTAGAGATTGTAACTCCGCACTGGGAGACTGACGGGAAGAGAGCGAGAAGCGAGACAGACAGACGCAGATCAAAGTCGGAGTGACATCTGTAAATGTGCTCATTTGTCCATTGAGTTTCAGGATGGCTTTTTATGTGTATTTTCTTGACTGTCGGAGTGTGTTTTTGTGTGCATTTCTGCAGCCACCCTCGCTGCCAGATTACTAATGCCAATACAGATATTGCCCGACTCGCTGCTGTTTCAGTGCCAAGCCTGAAAAACGTTGAGTACCAATGAGCAGGCATATGGGCACACAAACACACCACACACACACAACTACTCGGAGAGAAAGAAAATCAAACATGATCTCGATGCTATCTTGAGATCTGTGCCGATGGTGAACAGTGAAATAAATACACACACAAACACACCATTGTATATTGAGCCAGAAGCACAAATAATCCGAGGGACAATACGTGTGTGTTTGTTTGTGCTGAGAGTTGAGAGGCATGTAATCACACAGCTGCTGAGGAGACGGAGGCGATGGGGCGAACAGATAAGATGGAAGGAGGAAAAGTGAAGGGAAAAATAAAGCATTGAGAGAAACAGGGGAGACCGGTTGAAAGAAGAATTGAGGGGTGGTGAGAGAGGAAAGAGGTCGGTGAGCCAGCAGGGGCTTTCCTGTCATTTCACTGCATATGCTAGCCTTTGTCTGCTCTTCGCACAATGTGGCCCGTATCAAAGGCTCTCAACAGCTGTCACAGCGTAACCGTCTGGCAGCGTCAGTATGGCCACAGACAAGGTTCATGGCATTATTCTGATATGGAACAGTCGTCTAACCTGTCCCGAGCCATCTCACCCGAGGATATGATTTTTTTTTTTTTTTTTAAAGAGCGGATTTAAAACCAAATCATTATTTTACACAACAGCTGATGCCCTTTCAGGAAAATAATTCAGAGCTTCTCATTTAGTTAAAGGTAAGACATCTGAACTTGAAACTGGCGTGGATGACAGCGCATGTAATTAAACATTAACAAGCGTTTTATGGAGCGCGACAATACATCTCTCTGCCACTCTCCGATGTTTCTCCCAAACCTTGAAACCCTTCCAAATACCGCAAATTAAATATTCTAAGTCCACAGCGAGTGAACTCCAAAAGAAAACTGTCAAAATTAGACGAGCGATGGGGTTTCGGGAAGGTAATCAAGATTACAGGAGGCAGGGAAATGGAACATAAACTAAGGAATGATATTTTACTTCCCCCCACTGGTGCGCCCAATTTAGACTGAAGCCAGCGTGTACCCGAGACCAGATGAGATGGAATCTCGCTGGTGTTCATATGGGACTCGGAGTCATTACCAACGCATCGGTTTTGGAGTCAAACAGTTGCAACGGCAAATCAGGGGAACAAAACCGCAAGGATTCGGCAGCTCAATTGACATGCAGTCTGCAATTAACTTTCTAATCTGTTTACAAATGAGGTCTACCATGTCTCAATCTCTGGAGTGTGAGGGTGTGTCTATTTGTATGCAGGTGGAAGAGTTTCTCTTCTCTACGCGAATACACGAGTCAAGATTTATCAGCCGTGCCCCCCCCCACACCGCCAGATCTAAGAGAACCGTTAAATTAGAAATATATGACAACATATAGAGTATTAACTCTTGACTGTGTTTGTGCGATTTATGTGCGCAGGTCATGACGTGAAACACGGACGAGCAGAAAGAAAGCAAGACAAAGAAATAGTAAGCCCTGTGTTAGTTTGGAAAATAGGGCATTTTTCCAACATTGAATGATTTATTGAGACGAGCTAAAATTGTTTTGCATATGAGAAAAGAGAGGCTGAAAGCATTCGCCAATACATTAGAGAGAGAGGATAGGTGTAGCTACAAAGCCCGACGCCGTCCTTCCTCCGAGGTGGTTAGAAATAGCTCTTAATCAGGCACAGAGTGATATGATTATGCTAATCTGAAATGTGCATGTGCATCCACATGGTTTGGGGTTAGCACGGTTTTGTCTTCAGAGAGATCTCGCGCTCCCTCACAGAAACCCGAACACAGCTCAGTGTTCTTCTGTTCTCTCAGCATCGAATCGGATTGCCTGTCCGACTGAGTGCATTTGATCAGCTGAACAGTTCAGAAGGTGTACATATTCTCCAAAGGAGGCCGCTGAGCACCGAGCATGTCAGCCGCATCCTGTCTGCGATTTGAAAACCGCTCACAATTTACCCAGACAATGACTCGGGTGTAAATAGCTGCTGTCGGGCCACTTAAAGGGAAGAAAACATGTCGCTGCATAACACAATTGAAAGTTTTAATCATTTATTCTTCATTTAGACTTTTATCTGTTTTATTCCCTCTTCCCTCATGACTTATTTGCATTTTTTGACTTCTACTTAATGCCACCTACAAAACTGCTCAGCAATAAACATTACAGAAGTCAGCACTGCTATCACAGCCAAATACCATTATGCTGCATTGTCGAATGAAAGCTTTGTTTTAAAGATGTGCTTCAGATACTCTGTGCTCTCTGCTGTGGAAAACTGCTGATTATAGTCACTTCAGTTGTATACATATACAGTAGCACCAAGTTACAAAAATTGGTAATCTTAACATAGTACGGTCGAAACCCGACGATACTATAATGAGAAACTCAACAATGAACGACAGCTGGAAGGAAAAACTCCCGTTTAACAGGAAGAAAACCACTAACAGAACCAGACTGAGAGGTTGGCGGCCATCCGTCTTAAACAGTTGGGGTGAGAGGAGAGCAGATATCATGCATAGCATACAAAGTTGATGCTGACTGGACAAAGATTCCCTCAGTTTGCCTTCCTTTGTTTTCTGATGTGATATACTGTGGATGATTGCCACAATAACTTGTCATGGAATTGTTATTGGTAGGAAAAGTCAGCTGACAACTCCTGATACTGTTCATTATACATACTGTATTAGGCTGGGCATCAGTCAAAAACTTAGTATAGATACCTTGACTTCAATACCAGTTTCTGATTTATTTTTTAATACTAATTATATAAAATCCATTTTAAGAAAAAGAAAATGTAATTAAGTAAATCAGCTGTGCACAGAAGCTTGCAGTCTTTTCAACGCGCACTCAACTAAGATATGCGGCCCAACATTTTTTTGGAAAAAAAGTGTGCTAGATTTAGTTGAAATCGAGTCATTTCATCTGGCTTGGCAGACACTGATCAGAATTACCTCTGCATAAATTTGAAAATGTGTCAGTGTGGATGTAGCTCAGGTATCACATTTGGTGCTCGATGACAGAACATCTTTTGGTAGTAAACAATAGGCTACTAAAGCAACTCTGTATCAAAGTCTGCTACCCATCCCTAATTCTGTGAAGTCAGAATTGAACGAAACCAGTGTTTGTCAGCTCTTTTCTTTTAGCAGAAAAATAATTCAGAATCATAGTTAGTAGCTTCAGGACAACAGTTTGTCGCCTGCTTTGTGGAGTTACCTGAATGAGGAGACACAAGGATATTTAAGAGAAACGGACATAAAGCCCCACAGGTTTACAAAAAAGAAAAAAAAATGTTCAGGATTTCACGATTGGGAAAAGACCATATTTCCTTTTTTATTTACAGAGCTGGTGGAGTATTGGGAGTCACAACTTGTGTCTTTATATTTTCCAATAGAGTGGCTGTGGGATTAATATTTGTCTGAAATAAAAGTGGTTTACAGAGCAGCACAAATGGACCCTTCTGAATAACAATGTACACAGCTGACATATATGAGTATTCATTTTTAAATTAATAAAAAAGGGCTTGTTGATTTTTGGTATTAACATTTAAATTTAAAGCAGAATGACTAAAACATGAGTTCAGTGAGCTGTTCACACATAATTAGACACTATTCGTGAGAAAAACAAGACAAAATATCAGCAGTATTTAATATTTCCCTCCAGGGGAGTAAAACTTCACTGACATTGTAAATTGAGGCCAGATTAAGTCAATGCATAGTTTCTTGGAAAAACAGGCTGAGATGGCTACCAGATATGGAGACAAATTAAAAACAAAAGTATGGGATGATACTTGTATCACCATGTAAAAGGAGAGACAGAGTGAAGAGTGTGGACTGCACCACACGAACTGTTACTGTGTGGTATTACAGAAGGGAGCAGTGATTGAGAGCCCTAATGGAATAGCACACACATCCATCCCGATCTGCCCATTAAAACAAGGGGGGGATGTGTGTGAGGGTGACCACTGGCCACATAATGACGACCCATAATGCATTTTGTGGCGACACTGGCTGTAGCCACACAGACGGCGCGGTTAATGTGGATGGATTGGATGGACTAAAACTAAAGGGAGAGGCGTAAAGAGGAAAGAGGTGCACGAGGATACGGGGTGTAGAGCGGAGAGAGCACGTTTGTGTCAGAAAATGAGACCGGCGATGAGTTAGAAAAGAGATGGAAAAAGAAAAAGAGCGCGAGCAGAGGAGATGGTGAGGCAGAAAGGAGAGAGGAAGAGCGAGCGTTGCAGTCCTACCATGTCAATGAGGCTCTCCTGGATCCGGTTCAGTGTGGTTCTCAGTCGGCTGCTGATAAGGCCCAGACCTGATGACTCATACTGTAGGATACATACACACAGTTAGTGCACAAACTCTGGCAGAGTGTGAAGGTACACACACACGCACACGCACCCACACCGCAGCATCTGCTCTCATCTCATGTAGTCGGACACAAGAGAATCTTTCACTTCCTGCCTCAAGCCGATTCTAATCCTAAAGAGGTGAGGAGTTACACACATCAAAATCAGACAATCACACTGACTACAGGAGATGACAAGTGGGCGAATAGAGAAGGGTCAAAGCACAGCATCTAAACGCCTCTGAAATCCCTCTCATGTGCTTGATGTCATTTTAGAGAGCAAATTACGCACATCTAAGGACATGTTGGCTGGTGGTTTGGACTCACACGGCAGTACAACCCTGTTTATTAGTCATAACACTTCAGGTTGTACTCTTACCAAGCAAGCAGGGCCCACCACCCTGGCAGGGCCCGCATCTCTGCCACCCGCAGTAGACAAGGACGGGCTTGGGACGGGCTATGGAGGACGAATGGACGGCAAGAAAGGAAAAAAACAAGAAGCACAAATCTCAAATTTTAAGTGACATTGTGGAGGAGGTACCACAGAAATGGAAACTTAAATTAAGTAAACAAAGACGTGGATTCATGACAATAATGTTTGGAATTACTCTTGTATATATGTACACTTTTCTTGGTTCACATTTCAATTTTCTTTAATCTAAAACAAGCAAAGATTCCTAAATTGGACAGTCGTATCTGGTGTGCAGTAGTCAAACATGAATTTGTTCTGAAACTGATGAGGAACTTCGATGGGGGCTGTGAAAACTGGCCGATACGCTTCTTCCTTCTCAAATATGTCCGTTTAACATCTCTCAGATGAGATAGAAAGCTCAGTGAAAGCTTAGAATTAGCAGCTACTGTCGGGTTTGCCCTTATTGTATGTGGATTTGAACTTTTGAATGCTGTTCACAGAGCTTCACACTCTCGAGTTGGACTGACTACTTTTAGAATTAGTCTTCCACCAGCTTCGCACGTGAGGTTCGATTTAAACATGAGGAGGAACACTACATATCCTGTCGCTGAAAAACGGTTGTAGAAATAACCCTGATGAAGTCAAAAGTGATCTCGGTATGGCCTTGAGACATTTTTAATTTGACAAACTGGATGTAGTCATTAAGGAGGCAGGTACGGTCTGATTATTGGCATTTTAGAAGTCAGCGTTTCTGAAGTTCGAGGGCAACAGCTGAAGTCAGGGTGTATTCACTTTTATTCTCGGTCACAGGTGACTATGCCTGTGTAAACATTGCACATGTGCATACAGGACAAATGAATCCAGCGTTAAGAGCAGTCAGTGGGTGTCAGGAGTCAAATGAAAAATAACTGTTTCTTGTATTACTTTTCATTTCTCAGAGAAGCCATCTATTCTAGTGTCAGCTACTTTCCTGATCTGCTCTCTGTCAACTCCTTCATCCTGCCTCTGTTTTAGCAGGCAGCCTTTCACCTCTCTAATTCCTGCCATCATATTTCAAAACAAAAGTGTATATTCTTGCATTTTTGTCTTCCCTCCATCTTTCAGTTCACACCACTTTCTCTCTTGATCTCTTTTTGTCACCACGTCTTTCTAATGTTTCTTCTTAAAACAGACACTTGACTGAAACATCCAAGTTGGGATGCAGCGTTCCATAATTCTGTGACACCTGATCACTTTTCCAAAAACGTGTTTGTAAATCTGCCTTTCTGCAGTCCCTGCAGTTGAAAGACGAGTTATTAATCTGTGAGCACAGCACATGAGGCATCTTTAACATGTGTGCGACTCCGTCAACAGTGCACTTCGGTCTAACAGGGCCAATATACACAGATAATGGACGTATTTATCCTTTTGAATATTAATGCCACCAATTACTCCACAAGTGGAGAAGTCAAGCAGCTCCATCTTGATTCCAGTGGTATAAGAAGAGCAGAGCCTAGGTTAAAAGCACCAGCAATATGTGCATAGCAATATCCAGGAGCTTTTTAAAGATTCATGGGGACATTAGCATTTTACTGTCTGTCCCTCTCGGAATGAGACCATTAAGGAAATGGGTGGCTTCATGAAATGACATTTTTAGAGGTACAGTGGATAAAAAGTGAGAGATAGACATACACAGAGAAAGATAAGATAGAGCGGGAATAGTGAGAGTAAAAAGCAGCAGGGGTGAAAGACAAGCGATGCTACATTAAAGGAGCAGTACAAATTAGATCAAGGATGTGGCAAAATAGATTAATACAAAAAAACAGGGTGGGTAGCAGGCTTGAGAGACAAAAATAATATACAGTTTATGTAACAAGGTAGAGAATGGTACATCTCCACTTGACACACACACACACACACACACACACACACACACACACACGCGCGCGCGCACGCGCGCACATCATAAATGTGAACTGGAGAGGCCCCCACAGAGCTTTCATCATCTTTATCTCTTCCACAAGTCATTTTGTTGCCATCATTACCACTTCCCTGAGGGGGACACAAATGTTGTTGTTTTTTTCTTTCTTTTGTGAGGCACGTTATAAATGACATGATGGTCTTTAAATTGATTCGGGGGGAGCCGGTCTCGTAGACAGCAACCTATCGTTCAGCTGGAATTTTTACTGTGACAGACAGCGATGAGAAAAGATGGAAGCAGTAGAAATTCCAACATCTCATTGTATAAAATCTAATAAACATTAACAAGTCCATCTGCAGAAATAACAAATGCAGGCAACTTTCATAAAGCATCTTACTGATGCAAGTAAAAGTGCACAACTTGGAGTGAAGTGTTAAACTCTGAAAATGATATCGCAACAACAAGCAGGCATTACAATGGACAAACACAAACTGTTGATTACTTGTAGGGTACGGCTAATTGACGAGCTTGCATTCCTGTAATTGTAGTAGCACTGTAAATGATGCACATTATAACACTAGAGCCTATTATTCTCATTTTTTCTTTTATGGGTTGTTTTTTTCTTTTATTAAAAAAAAACAGAGACAGATAGAGAATAACATGTAGGATCACCGGGTTCGATGCAAATTGGGGAAACTGTGTTTCATTGTTGATACCTTAAATCTTCAAACCTCTAAGCCTCCAAAACAGCAACAAGTGTTAACTCTCCAGAAATCGGAAATTGTGTTGCATTAGCTCCTCAAATTGCCACAATCACACATCCTTTCATTAGATGTCGAATTAGATGTTAAATGTCAAAACAACTGACATTTACTTAAAGAAAAAGTTGTTAAGAAAATATTCCACAAAAGGAACTTTGTTAAGAGTGTTAAATGATAAAACAATAGATGAGTGCAGTCAATAGTGGCTTTACTAAAGATCTTATTTACTGTCTCGCATCTTAGTATTTGACTTGTCATCCTTTAGCCTGTTGTTAGTTCATCCACACTAGCGCATTGATAAGCTGACATTTTCTCTACACTGCATGCCGTAGGTGGGGATTTTAGTTCAGGGCTCTGAGAGAGGCCGCTGTAACACTTTGACTTTCTCCTGGGAAAATATCCGTTCAACTGGCGGCTGGTGCGCTTTGGCGTTTTATCCTGCTGAAGGATCTACTTCTGTCACCTGAATAATCTTTTGGCTCATTTCTTTAGGTCGGCATCCAAAATTTCTCTTTACTCCAGAGTTCATGATTCCATCAATAAATACACCACTAAAAGAAAAACAACCGGAGACTTTGACATTCCCACCTCAGTCAGAGGGGTAAATTCAGGCTTCCTTGAGTGACAAAGTAATCAGTTAAATTTGAAGTTGAAAATATTAATTTAGGGTTGTGCAAATGTGTTTTCTATAAATGAGACACCAGTATATATAACTTCCTTAAACGCATGGAAGTTTGCAGATAGTTAAACACTTTCTGAAGCTTCTGTATGTAAAACATCCAGAAAAGCCTCTAATGGATTCAGTCACAAAACAAAGGCACAGTAACTGAAAAATATACTGTACCATGTCATTGCGTCCAAAGAAGGTGTATACTGCGTACAGGTAGTAGTCGAAGAGCTGTGATACACAGTGAATGACATCGAAGGCAATCGGCTTCAGGATGTTCATCATCTGCATGTACTTTCCTGTGTGGAGAGGACACAAAGTTACCATAAACTCAGATATAAGAGGAGCGTTGTGTGTTCCTGATTGCATCCTAGAGTGTGATGCAGTGTGCATCCATGTTGTTTTTGTTTTTTGGCTTGAGCATTTTTCCAGCCAGCATCAGTTTACAAAGAATGAAATGGTTCGGTTCTTAAGTAAATCTGGTAGGAGATTAAACTATAGTATGTTAATCATGGTGGAACCACATCCTTTAGGGAAGAATTTAAGCAGGCACACGTTGCATTTGCATAAAATTGTAAAGATAAAATTTTGCAGAAAGGTAATAAAAGCAATAACTTCCGAGGTACAGGGGTGTAACAAGGTTACCAGAGTCAAAACTGATGAATGAAAGAAAGAAAAAGAAGAAGAAATAAATTCAGTCTAGCTGGCTTTGCCAATATTTCTCTCACACTCTCATTTTTCACACCCTTTCTGTTAAATTCTGCACCGAGAACTCAGGAAGCAATCTCACTCCATCAAGGTGCTGCAGAGACTGAATTAGAAGTGATTGCATGGAATCAGACTTTGGCTTTTTGTTGTTTTAAGTTTTCCACATGGCTCTAAATCAATATAACCCTTCATATGAAAAGAGAGAGAAAAGAAAAACAAATATTTGATCGTGCATTCTATGTGCAAGAAAGTTGTTGCAATATAAAACATAGAAGAGAAAAATAATTCTCTGAAAGTCAGACATTACGTTTTGTCTTAACAGATATCAAACTGTATCAGCCTGAAGAACTTTTAAACCTTGGGGCCACAACACAGGAAAGATAACTGTCTATTCTAATTCTGATACTTGAATGATAATCACATTATGAGGGTCACATCACCAAAGAACACTCTTCGCCAGTGACGGATACAAACATCCTCAAAGTCACGTCACGGAGACGCGTAAGCATCTCTTTGGAAGTGGAAGGTCAGAGTTCAGGGCGAAGGCTAACCATTATTATTGTGGCTCAGTCACACACACTTTGAGCGTGCCAATCGGAGTGATTTGCGAGCTTAATTGGTGAATAAATGGAAGTCTCAGCAGGCCAGAGAGGACACGTACTGTGGCTGAGTCTGGGCTCAGAGTGTGTGTGTGTGTGTGTGTGTGTGTGTGTGTGTGTGTGTGTGTGTGTGTGTGTGTGTGTGTGTGTGTGTGTGTGCGTGTGTGTGTGCGCGTGCGTGTGCGAGTGTGCAGAACGTACCGACCAGCCGGATGACGTTGAGGGTGGTGTTGGTGAGAATTGGTGCATTGGTCTTATTAAGGTTGTAGTCTGACTTCTTCTTGCTTCTTATGGTCTCTCGGGACACGCTGATGCATGCAGGAGATGAAAGGGAGACCGAGAGAGATAGTAGGGTGGCATCATGAGAAAAGAAAGTCAGTGACATGTTTTAGCGCATCACTAATCCCCTAACTATGATAGGCCAGGTTCACAAACTTTAGTGAAGGTCAAAGTCTTGTAATTGATCAATCAGAATCCAACACGGGAGACACAGAGGGACCCAGATGGTGACGTCTCTTAACTGGTGAACCTGGAGCACCAGACACCTGGCACCGAGCCCACTGAGCCATATTAGCGGGCAATCATTACATTGGCAGCAATCATTACACGGGCCATCTTATTTCTGGATGTGACCACACGACCCATTAAATAATTATCCGTTAGTGATTCCTGCGTATAAGAATGGGAAATAAGAATACGTAAGGAAGTGTAGTGATCGTTAAAGTAAAAAACATCAGGACCTATGAAATAATCTGACACGGAGCACAAATATCTCCAACAATAAGTCATTGTACATTACATGACAGGAAATGATCATTATAGCAGAGTCTCTCTAATGAGGAGCTGCTGAATTAGTAAGAGTATTTTACATCTCTGTGTATGTATCCCTTTGTAAATCTGGTGTAAAGTTTGAGGTCAGCTCTCAGATTTGCATAAGTACACATACAGTTCTCTCTTATTTCCTTTCATCTCACACACACACACACACACACACACACACACACACACACACACACAGAGAGAGAGAGAGAGAGAGAGAGAGAGAGAGAGAGAGAGAGAGAGAGAGAGAGAGAGAGAGAGAGAGACATGCACAGCACAGCGAATTTATCGACAAAGTCTCTAAACTGAACAAGGAACAATGTAAAATTCATAACTCCAAGATGCTGTATTGAATCAGGCATCAAAATGTATGCAGTTGTTTATGAAGTAAATCGAATCAATTCAAGAGAAAGACCTGAATAACTTCAGTGATAACATGCTTAGATGCAAACTGTTTGCACAAATTAAAGGTCCCTTGGATTTCATCACTCTCTGGTAATAAAAGAAGCAAAATACAAAACTTTCCTCAACTGCATTCAAATGTCTCCTTTCGAGTGAAAGGGGCTCCTTTTACACAAGGTGCAGAGCAGCGCATGACTGACTTCAGCATTATTAGACAGCAACTAATCTTTCAATAGTCACCAATTACGTAGGTGGAGGTGGAAAAGAAGATCATTTTTTTCATTGGTAGAAAAAATACCTTACAAAAGCGTTCTGCCTACTTAGCAGGGCTAGGCAGAGGTGAATTAAAATGATCATCGCTAAAGGCATGAAAAGTGGCATAATGTATGACTTCACATCTTTTCATAAGCCCCTTAAAAGTAGAGATTCAAGGAGAGATCATTTTATTTGGATTAAGCAGTGTGAGCAGCTTGTTTTAGGTGCGTGTTGACTTTCTGTCATATTTTAAAATAGCTGAGAGTAGAAATGACGGACAGCTGAACAGACATAAGGGGACTTTATTTGCCCTCCTTTGAAAGCTGCACCATCAGACTTAGTGTAACAGCTTGATTTGGGACTGACCTCTTTAGAGGGGCATCACCTGTCTGCTCATCAACGTAGTCCTGCTTGAGCTCCTCGGGGACATCGCTGTCGCTGTCGTAATCCTGATACGCGCTCTTCTCCAGCTCATCTGACTCGTACTGAGAAACGGAGGAAGAGAAAGACAGGATGGAAGTCATGGAAAAAAAATGTCAGCACAAAGCAAAGATGAAGTACAGAAGAAGTGAGCAAAGCAGTTAAAAACAAGTCAAACTCTGTTATAAGGACCAATCAGGACTTATAGAAGATAGATGTGCAAAAATGTGATGCCGTTGGGAAAACGCGTCGCTGTTGCTGATCATATAACACACGGACAAAAAATAAATAAATAAAACTACAACTAGGCGAGAAGTGTAAAACAAAATTGTGTTAGAAGCCGGTGATTTGATTATCCTAAAGTTAACTGAAAACGAACACGTTATCATTTAGCCCCCGGTGGGTGCGCAACTATCAAATGACTTGAGGTGGAAAAGCAGAACATTCATTCACCTCTCACAGGAGAGTTTAGATAAATCCTCCCTGAAATGAGACAATATTTTCTTTGTCCTTAACTGCATGCTCAGGAAGCACAAGCATCATGTAGAAAGGATTACACGCTTAAGAGCAAACCAACCTAGGGCTTCTGTAAGCCTGACATGTTAGATAGAGCATTAATGCTTTTGATGTTGAACCTGAAAAGAAAATGTATCAGCATAAAAATAAGTCAGGGTGTTGGCACCTTTGTCAATTTTTGAAGAAAAATACTGTTTCCCTCAATAAATGAGCCTGAAAGGAAAAAACAACTTGTATTGGACTTCAGAGAAGGCCGTCATAGGAGCAGCAGATGTGTGTGACATCCACAGTACTTAGCAATATTATCTAGATCAGTTTATCCATGCTCGAGATATCTGGTTGAACCCGACTAAAACTCTGATAAAGATGAGTTTCTTCTTCTGAAACATGCAGTTGTCCAACACATATTGATAGATGAGCAGTGAACAAGCTGCAACCAACAGTGACATCACCCATTGGTTTGTAATGAAGCCTCCAGTTCTGATATTGGCTGTCGCCATCTTGCTAGTTCAGCGCGGTTTGGAGCCAGAAGTGACCATATTTGGACGAGCTGGGAGGGAGAGAGCGAGGGATCTGACTCCAGCTGATCTTTTAGAGGTATATTTTTAAATTAATGAAGGGATTTTTTTTTTTTTAGATGGCCCACCAGAAAACGAATAAGAAGGAACGGCTTTAGCTTGCAACACCGAAATAACTTGTGAAAAATACGTATTGACTTCTAATTTCAAGACAGAAGTTGAATGGGAGTCTAGGTCAGTGAACCACATGTTTCTTCTCTGTTAATTATGAATATAATACCAGGCCTAATTGGTAGGCCTGGCATTAAGACACAATACTTATCAGCAAAACATTTCATTTAAGTTGAGGTCCTTTCTATTTATTATCAATACAAAACAAAACTGGGCGGCAAAGTGGTTCAGTGATTAGCATCACGGGCTTCCTCCCACCGTCCAAAAAACATGCATTTCAGGTTAATTGGTGATTCTACAAATTGCCCTTAGGTAGTGGACGAGAGCGTGAATGGTCTTTGTTTCCGTCATTCTGTGCGTGTCGGTCCAGTGATGGACTGGCGACCTGTCCAGGGTTGTACCCTGCCTTCGCCCAAAGTGAGCTGGGATAGTCTGCAGCTCAACCCCGTGACCCTGTTCAGGATAAAGTGGGTATAGATGATGGATGGACAAAACAAAAGCATGAGTTTCCAAGACTGCACACTAAAACCTCCACTAAAGCAGCAGATTGAGGACTGATGCTGTGAGGACAATTAGGTTCTGCCTGCTGCCCCGCTGCCTATCTTGATAAAAGTTTGTTATGGCCACGGTGATGACAGCTTGAGTGCCGCTGTAAACCACTTAATTGCCCAAAGTGATTATGTCCCACATCACCTTGCCTCTTTATGAGCTTGTTTGGTGTTTTACCTCAACAGGTAGGCTTGTTAATTAGATATACTTATGTAAGTGAATGTGTGTCACAGCAGACATGACCTGAAAACAGTTCACATATATAAAGACGATGTGTAAAGAAGGTGGATGTGATGGTAACAGCAGCTCAATAGCAAACCCAACACAGTGTTTCCTTTATACTCTTAAATACCAAAAGTATTCATACATGATCTTCACCCTTTTCAAAAAAACAATCAAAATCCCCCAAATATTGGTTTTGTAACCTTTTGACCGACTGTACGGCACAAATTTTTGCAATTGGTCATTTCTCAACACCTACCCCGTTAGATGCCAGCACATCCTCGGTCTCTTCTTCTTTTTGCTCAATGTGCATCTCAAAGGGGTTTCCCTCCTGAAGGTACTGCTGGAACAGAGACAGCTCCTCCTGAGCCAGGCCGGTGGAGGACACGGCCTGTCTGCTCGGGGAAACGGACGGAGAGCGGCACTGGCCCATGAACTTAAACTCCTGGATCAGAGAAGATGGCACAATGAGACACACAATGAGACGGATGTCAACAGATGAGGCACAGAGGAAAAGACTACCTCACAAAAAGTTGACAATATAAAGTTAAGAGTATACATTTTGAAAACTATTATTGGCTGCCTATCCAAACAAGCAATGATAATAAGTTAGAAAACAGTGGAAGGAAAGTAAAGAACAAACAGTGTGGACATCTAACTAGATGAACAAGAGAACCTGACATGTCAGGTGCATCCGCCAGTAAATAGCCAGGCTAAAAGGCAAAAACACAAGTGATCTGCCTGCTCTCAAGGCAAATTGCTTGTTATTGCATCATGTTTTTAATGTTGCCTTATAGAGATGTTTGAGAAGAAGTTTAGAGATAAAACCAGCTGCGAGCAGGAAAGTAGCATCTGTTAGAGAACAGAATCCACAACCAAAATTGAGATGGACTTCTATATAGTGTAGTTGGTTTTAAAGGGACATGACAACAAAAGCATTGTCCTCACAGGATGTCTTTAACAAATTGTTGCATGTGTTGGCAATCAAAAGTCACAAGATTAAATCTTTTTGCAATGAAGGCTAAGTATAAAACGCCTGTATACTAAATATAATAGTGAAGTTGCTGTCGAGAATTTTTCATGCTAGTATATTTATTATGAAGGTTCTTCGGCATGTTTGTGTGTTGCAGTGTGTGCCCAAGCTATGCAGAGATGAAATTAAAAAAAATAGTCTCTGAATGAACTCCATTTATCTTTTCGACATCTCTTGCCACTCATCACCACTATTTCTGTGTGAAGTGAGCCGTATGTACAGTAAAGCAAAATGATCTTTTCTTCGACGTGGTTATAGTATATACACGCATGAGATACCTACATTTTGGTTATAGTTTTTTACACTCCACATGAGGCTCTGATATCCAAGGTCCTATTTTTTAACTGTTGCTCATGAGTGTGGGAAATAAAATCCTCTAACATACATCCCACAGGGTACAGGGATCAGCCGTCTGATCTTCATCTGTGTTATATAACGGGTACTGAACTTTAAAAACACGCACGCACGCACGCACGCACGCACGCACACACACACACACACACACACACACACACGCACACACACACGCACACACAAGCACAATCCCTTGAGTGACAGTGTGGCACAAATGAATGCAACCCTGCTTGGCCTTTGATGATGAAGCGTTTACTACTCACATGGAGCTGAGCGATGTTAAAGTTAGACTTGACTGGACACAGTTCCCACGTCTCATTTTCCAGAAACATCCTCAGCTCTTCCAGTCGAGCCCTGAGGGGTTGGAAAAAGTAGAAGAAGTCAGGAAGTGAGAGAGGAGACAAAAAGCAATCGGCCCAATAATGACCGAATACAATTACACGTATTCAGCTCCTGTATGAGGGCCGAGAATAAACACGCTGACAGAAATAAAAGCTGCAAAGATTACTAATGTGCAGTGAGAAGGAAGAGGTGTGTGTGTGTGTGTGTGTGTGTGTGTGTGTGTGTGTGTGTGTAACATGTTTCGATGTTCACTGTGATCACAGCTCAGAGCAGCCACCCCATTGCTCACCCGCTAGGTCACTATCAGGTGGTTCTGTGTGAAATGTCAGTGGAGTGTTGACTTCAAACACGGCAGCATCAGTTGTTTTCTTGTCTTAAAGGTGTTTGAAGGTTGAGTAGTGATAGAACACAGAACACAGGGAAGACACACCTTGTGTTGACTTTAATAAGTGTAACATTGACATATACTACTTTTAACCAGGCTGTTTACAAAATATCAAGCTGTATTTCTCAGATTCAAAAGGTCCCATATTTCACACTTTTGCAATATTTTATTTGCCGTTCGACATCAAAATTATTTAATTTTTGTGGGTTCGAGTACCAAAAATGATCTCAATATAGTTTTACATCTCCCTAAAACTCTGACAGGAACAGGCTGTTTTGTGTCTGTCTTTAACACACATGGATATCAATGGCCCTCTCTTCTGTTTGGCTGGACTTGTGTCCGCATGACACACCCCCAGGCCAAACGGGTTTTCCTCGGTTTTGTAGGTCTGCGATGGAAAGACCGTTCTGTGTTTTCGTTTGAATAAACGTTTGGACATGAGTGTGCATTTGTGACATCACAAACTTACAGAAATCCAAATGACACAGTTGCTATATATGGTCCATTTCTGCATGCACTGAGTATTTCGACACTTTCACAGTATTTACGTAGCTCATAGATCTGCTTTATAATCTAAAAAAGAAATGGAAATTTGAATTTACACAATACTCTACCCTGAATACATGGAGAAACAGAGGACATTAAAAACGGCAAAACTGAAAATGAGTTACAAAGAAACAAGCACAAGTTCCCAAAGTTGCAGCACGTAGACATTTATAATGTCTGAACCCTGACAATGTCACTCTGTGCTTTGCATCTGCAGGCCACCAATCCACCCACGCTGATGACTCGGTGTGTTCCTGCAGGCAGCTGACTGACAAAATACAGCCTAAGTTCACGGATGGATAATTTCTTTGGGAATGACACCTGACTGGAAAATGAATCAAAGTTAATGCACACTGGATGCCTCCTACCCGGCACTGTAGAAGTGTGTGTACATGATGGTCTTCATTGTGCTGCTGTAGTCCACCTACTTTTATTATTTCTCTTGCTCTGTCACCTCTTACTCTCTTTTTCAATTACTATTTCAGTTTCACGCCGAGATCCCCCTTCACCTCACCACCTCCAACCCAACGCTTTATCCCATCATGTCTCTCCGTCTCCCTTCTTTGCCATTTTGTATCACAGAAAGGAAGCTTATTAGAGCTCAGACATTTATACATCTTATCAATGATTCTTGACAGGTAAGCTTAATGCTGATCAATGCAAATCATCTCTGATGATGTGGTACAGACGGTGTGAAGTGATACATATTCATGAGGCTGGCAGGGGGTTATGTAATCAAGGTGTAAATGTGCTTCTGCCTCAGTGAGTGTTGCCGTGTAATTAATGTCTACTCCGAAGAGGCTTTCACAGGGAATAGAGCGTGTTAGGAGCAGCCAGTGGTTGTGATTGTGTGTAAAACCTTCTCTCAAGCAATAATAACTCACTGTTTAAGAATTAGTTTCATCTGCCGTCCGTCACGTCCAACTTTCATGAATTTCAACAACATGTGTAATTATCACGTGATCCGGGTAATGATCAAACAGGAGCGACTAGCACGTCTTACCTGTGATAGTTTTTAAAGTAGTTAATACTCTGGCGTTTGATAGACTCCTGCAGGACCTCGGACTTACTGCCACAGAACTCTTCACCCACCTGCATCAACCTGAAAGAGAGGGAAGAAACGTTGACAAATACAAACATGGTGGTAGAAGATGAGGTGAGAAAGAGAGATAGAGACAAAGACGGAGACAGAGGGATTTAGAGAAATGAAATGGATGACAAAGACAAGTGACGAAAAAACAATGTCTGCATAAGAATCCAATTAGTCCACACTGCATTAAATAAATCGGCAGGTGGAGTTCACGCCGCTATGGAAGAAAGTGTTTCACACTGTGTTGCCTTGAAAGCTGCAATAACCAAAACAACTTTATCAGTGACAGCAGGAACAAAGGCTGAAGACACACTAATGGTGGCTTATGCTTGATAATAACTTCCTTTACAGCTGTACATGCACACAGTAATACAGCGACTAAAAGTTGGGACAAGTGTCATGAATGTAATGTATTCTTGAATTACTCCATTTTAAGATTTTACAGCAAACATTATAGAACATTTAATATGTACATATAACAGCACATGCTTCTGAATAAAGCATCGAAAAATGTAAGCTTTTTTTAAGTATTTAGAAATGTATTTTATCAATAAAGAATAAATAATAAATTACTTCACGAACAATGACGATAACAGAGAATTGGAAAATAATAAAGTCCAAACTCACAATAGACAATTAAAATGACAAATCTTTACGGAAATATAAAAAACAGCCCTTTGCTTCAAAGCCTCTGGATGATTACAGGTCGGTCGGTCAGTCTGTCGGTCTGTCTTACCAGACACACACACACACTGTATGTCTGTGTGTGTGTGTGTGTGTGTGTGTGTGTGTGTGTGTGTGTGTGGTGTGTGTGTGTGTGTGTGTGTGTGTGTGTGTGTGTGTGTGTGTGTGTCTGACTGACTGACTGACTGACTGACAGCTAAGCCACCAAGGGCAGAGGGACAAAATGTAAACTGCTCTGCTCATACATGCTCTGGTAACTGTGACTTTACCGTTAGCAGTGGTGTTGAAGAAGAATTCTGCATCTACAGTAAGCTGTTAAAATGACCTATTTTCCACATTTTCACACTAGCCAACTTATTACAGCTGAGTAGGCAAACAGTCATTCCACTATAAGAAAAGATAACAGCCGTCACACAAAGAAAGTGGTTTCATTACATCAACAAACACTACATTTCTCCATTTTGAGAATTGATTTGGGTCATGTGTTTTCACAAATAAATGCCCCCCATTCTAATTAAAGGCCTCGAAAAACATATATCATACAGTTATATCCTTGATTCTATATTTACCATCGTAGAAACAAACACTGATTCCTTCCATCAACAAACAAACTGGACCACAGTTGAATGAAAAAAAGAAAGGCCTTCCAAAGTGGTGTTTTTTTAATGCAAATTAAACTGAAGTATCACATTAGTAAAATCAGCATGAAAATAATTAGTGTTGTTTTAATGGCTTTGGAGGAACAAGTATTAGACATTAGTTTCAGTTGTTATGTGCACTTTGTGTACAAATGTGCCTAATTTGAGGCAGTTAGTGACAATTTAACTGAACAAATGGGCACTTGGACATATTACTAAAGTTAAAGAGAGACTGCATGGGAAAGTGCAGTAGATCAATCTGACAAAGAGAAGAAAAAAAAAACATGCGAAAGGGACTGTGATAGCACGACAACAAAGACCAATTATCTAAAACATGAATGAGCTGGCTGCGCTGGTCTTGAGGCGTACCTGCTGATGACATCGAGCACCACTATGAAATCGTCGTATTTGAAGGTTGACATGTCGGTCCCCAGGATGTAGGCCTTCACTTTTAACTGGACATCCTGAGAAGAGAAACAAGAGGGACAGGGTGACCTGATGAAGGCACCAGAAAATGACAGAGAGACAGTGAGGTGGACTCTACTCCACAAACCTGCCAGATCCGTGTCAGTCCGTGCTCAAGCTTCTTCTTTACATAGCTGCGGTCCACCACCAGCTCATCAGACTCTGCTGCTGCAGCCTCATCTACAGGTAATCCAAAAAAAAAACCACGCAGAAGAATTTAAAAAAAAAAAAACTTTAAAAAAAGACTGACAAAATTCTCTTTATTCATTTCAATTTAATTTACCTAGTGGTTATTTGTCATTCAAGATTCGAATAAATTTATTTCAATATATGTGTACAATGAGACAGGGGCTCAAGATGAAATAAAAAAAATTATATTGTAATGATTTCTGAAAAACTTTTTTTTTTTTTTTTTTTTAAACAACTTTGTTAGTGGTAAAAAGTAATTCCTTAGGTGCATGCTAATATGAAGGGGGAACTAATGTAGTTGATCTGTCCCACTTAAGTACTGTCAAATGTCTTTCAATGTCAGCTGAGGACTTTCTGAAGCGGTTGCCAGTCAGCACCTGACAAGAGCAGAGGTCATGTACTCCCAAAGGAGAGAGAAGACTGACAGCATCATCCAGTGCTGAATGACAGCTGTGAATAAGATGTTGGAGTCCTGCTCACTGTCAGGTTGTCAGATTTGGTTCCTCCTCTATCATCAGCTCACTATTTTGTGTGTGATTTTTTTTTTTTCTTCTGGCGGATCAGATAGACTATCATGTGGTACGGACACTGCAGGGACGACCGTGTCAAAGTAGCAGCAATACTTCCCTTCAGCTGAAAATTGCTTCAGTAAGTCTCAAGCTGCCTGCCCTGTTTCAAATGGGTTTTTTCGGGAAAGCCAGCGGCACTGATACCTTAAGTCAACAAGCAGGTGGCTGTCAAAATCCCATTGTTGGAAGGTAGAAAAACTGACAACTACACTGGTCATGGATAACCTGGTTTACATTTGTTTTTATAGTTTTTCTGTCTCTTGTTATTGCTCATAATATTCATTAAAAAAAACACTCCTAAAATTAAAAAAAAGTACAACAATTTATTCATTACAGCACACTTTTTATTCTAAATACTTCTTAATTTGTCCAGAATCATAGCATTAATGACTTTTTCCTTGTTGCTTTTCCCGTTAGATAACAGAGAAGATACTTGTAGACACAAAATCCAGTTTTACTCAGCACCATTAAGTGTGATGAAGTGCTGTATAAAACATCGCCAGTGATTCGTAAAAAGACCTAAAACAGTATATAAGTATGTAGGCTCATAGATGAAATGAACATTAAGTAATTTCCTTTTATTTCCCCCCAGAGGAAAATATTATTGTATGTTTTCTAATTCCAATTTAGTTGCTATTCTTTCTTGTTTATCCATAATTTTCTAACAATACTTCATGGCACTAAAACAACTCACTGATGCAACAAAAACATCAACTGACCTTATTGATCTGCCATTAGATTTTGATTCAGTTAATCAGGACATTGTGGTTGGAAAATTATCCAGATATGGTTTAAGAGACACCATATTTAAATAGTTTCAAGGTTCAATTTACATCCACAAGAGCATTATGTTAAAACCCAAACATAAAACATACCATGAGGGGGGTATCCAGGCTCTATTCTTTAAAATGTTCTTGTAGTACATATTGCTCACATCTTAAATTGTAAGATGTAAGTTTGATTAAATTAACCATGACTTCTCATTTTCAGGAGTTAATTCCTTTCTTCCATTAACAAAACAAACTGCAGTCTCGTAAGTGTATTTGGAGAATTTCAATTCAGCCCATTTATAATTTGTTGCAAACGTATTCAATCTAAACATCTTTCTTTTATGTTTCAATAGGAGATGTGAGGCTTCAGCAAGGCACCAGACTATTTTAACATCATTCTAATCCTTTTGGAAATGTATTCATTATATTGTGGTTGCATTTGCAGATTTGTATTTCATAGAAGTGGACTATTGGCCTTGTCGGAGGTCTTCGCTCTCTGAGTGCCCTTCTAGTTATTTCATGTCATTTGGTATGTCTGTTTTTAGTCAGTTGTATTTGTGTAAGCTTTTACACTCATACCAGTCCTGCACAAACACATCATTACTTTGAATTCACATATTGCTGAGTGTTTTGCTCTGAATTCATCATACATTTGTATAATAATTAAACTTTTTAAATGTTCAAAATAAAACAAAAAGATCGAATCTTTTGAAATATGAACAAAACATCCACAGCATCTGAGTTCCTGCTTTACTTATGAAAAAAGGATCCTTGAGTATTTCTAATTGCTATACATTATATTAAGACATGACAGTGGTGAAACACATTATTCATCCAAAACAAGGCAGACAGGCATGAATCGTAGGTAGTGTTTTTCTTATTCCGAGATGTCTAAAAGATGTAAAGCCTTAAACATACAAACTCATTATTTATCTCAGCTGTTGTCAAAGCAGAGCATCAGAGCACTGAACCTGCTGGGTGAGCCATTTGTCTGCTGAGAAGGAGGATAAATAGCTCTTGCTATATTGCCTGTTTTTAAAACAAGTGAACTACAAGCATATGTCACATTTTGGTATTCAATAGCATAACGAAACTTTATGGAAAAAAAATCTGACAAATCTGAGGTTCCTTTTGGACCTGAAAATCTGTGGCAGTGAGGGTGTTTTCATAATGACACACTGGAGCAAAAAGCACATCTAATAAAAAAAACAGACAGACGTAAATCTTATTGCGCCCACATGCTGCATGTGTTCATCAAATTATATGAATATAACCACTACAAAGGAAGAGTGAGAGAGCAGAGACAGTTGAAGCAAGATGTCGTGAGTGGAGAGAGTAAGGTCACTGCTGAGTGAAAAACTGCAGAAAATTGACTTCAAAGAACCTCAAAAAGTTCAAAGAAAAAAACAATTAGATATTTTCGAATTCAAAAAACAAAAGTAATCCTGAAGCTCCTGAAGGAAAGCAACCTTTCAGTTTGTGTGGCTATTTCTGAAGTAATTTAGCCAAGCATTTACTCCGTAAAATAAAAACTAGTGATATAAAAACAACTTTTGATTCAGAGATTAAATCATCAATACAAGTCAACTTTATAATGCATTTCTATACAGCAATCTTTGTAATCTGCATCTGTTCCTGACCCTAAACTATGAAATAAAATGATCTGAGTCCATTTGCACTGTTTTTGTTTAAAAAAAAAAAAAAAAAAAAAAAAAAAAAAAAATTAACATTGGACATTTTTCTGGAAAACTTTGTTAACAATCTTGTGAGTGCATTAAACTGTGTCAGGAACAGAAATTTGAGAACCAGTTGTTTTTTAACCTATTCAGATCCAGTGCAATGTGTCGTATCCCCAAGAGGAGGAAAAACCTCTCCTGCTACTAAGAAGAGACAATGGTCCCTTTGAGCACCAGTCTAGCAAGATTATTTGGTGGACTAAGAGATACCACTTTCATATTATTCAATTTAACTCTGGCCAGCAAGAATACTTTTGCACCTAACTGTCATGGATGATTATCTTCTCCTCCCATCAGCCAATAGAAATCATCACACTGCGAAATGGATTTGTCAGCAAGCTTGTGCTTTTCTTGTGATGATGCGTTTATGATGCGTTTTAAAGTCAACCCCTCACCATCCTTTCATATTACTAGCACAACCATTTTATGGCCATTACATCCGTTTTCTAATAATAATAATAATAATACAAACATTGTGGCTGTGTTTAATATAAACGTGTTTGTGTTTCAATGAATTCCCTTTGGCTACTGGTGGTTTTCAATATAACTGCTTGTAATTTCAATTATTAAGAGGCACAGAAAACAACTGCATCCGACTAAAAGATAGAAGAACACGGGGCTTGGGAGACATCGTGACATGTTAACTTGGCATATCTGGCTTTAATTTAATGAGCTCACAGACAACAGCAGGAGTGAGGGGGAGTGAGGAATTTACAGGACAACAAAGTGAAACCGAAGCTGTGAAAGCAGAGAGCTCTGACAAAGGGAGCAGAGACGATGCATGATTAACCGATGATACGAAGCTGAGATCAATAGGTGTGTACCAGAAAGAGAGAAGGACCTGTTGGTGGGGGAAAAAAATTCAGTTGGACATTTTTATTACTGCTATTGTTCAATGATTTTTTTTTTTTTTTTTTTTGTCTACAGAAACCTGGAAAATCCAACATTGTGTATATGATCACCTGTTATTTATTTGTATATTATGCATTATGGAATTGCCCAAATTCTTTTATTATAAAGCGCCAAAAATGATTCTGGGTGGAAAATAAAGGTTTCTATAATTTAAAATTAAAATTCATTCAAATGGAATATATTTTACAGAAAATTAACATTTTAAATCTAAAATATAATTTTTTTTTTAATAATTCAAATACTATTCTTTAATCTGCGTAATAGTAATTACAATAACAACAAACAAAACGCCCATTACTAGGAAAGATAATACAATTATGCTTCGTAGACGTAGGCCGATGAAATTTAATAGGGAAGCTTACCAGCACTATCCTGTACATGCTGTAAAATTCACTATGTACTAATTAGCTGCACAAAATTTTACAGTTTAGATTGTTCAGCACTTAAGAAGAAGAAGAATAAGAAGAATAAGAAGGCGGCTTGTCAAATGCAGTAGAGGAACAGAACAAAGAAGGTGCGGGCCAAACGTGGCTCACTGGCCCCAATTGGTCTGCTCTAATATGTTAGGACACTTCCCCGCTGAGGCATGTTCACAGTGGAGTCACTGAGGTCAAATATGTCCAAACCATCCCTGCATGTTTGGAGAAAAGAAATTGACAGCTTAAAAAAAACAAACATAGTGTCAACACTCTGTTCCATTACAGTTCTAAACAATATTTTGCCACTATTGTTTACTTCAGGTCAAATGCCAAACAATTCTGACACTGATGCGTTCCACAACCTTTCTGAATTCACAACCTTTTTACTCAATTTCACACCATTTCCACCTGTTTTTGGAGAAGTTGGGTCCCCATTAATTCCAGGTACTCTGCTGTTGTTGTCACTGCAGTTCGAGTCAGTGCGATCTCTCACTGTTGACCTGTTAAGGCTGCAGACAGCCTACCCGAGGTGAACTACTCAGAAATCAGTATTAATTGCTATCAGAGAGGAGAAAAAGATAAATAATGGGGAAAGCCAACCCATAGGTGGTAACGAGTGTTTAACCTTTTGAGACAGTGTGGGTAAGGAAGTGCTTTGTGACTCAGAGGGTCCACTCCCACCCCGCCCCCCCTCCCCCTCCTCCACCTCCACAGGGGCCTTAGCTCCTCACTGGTTTCAAACGATGACTCATATACCAGAGGCAGGTGCATTACTTTGCATAAATCTGTAAAAGTTTGGAGAAAAAGTCCTCATAGTTTCAGGATATAATAACAGAATCTAAATGGTGCATTGATCACACTGCACAGAAATGTGTCCAAATTGAATATATAAATTGGATTTAAAATATGACCTAAATATTTTTTGACAGATAACAGAGAGAAGGAATGCAAAAAAAAAGATAAGAAACTGAAATGTATTTTAAATATAAGAAAATAGCTCGGCAACTCGTTCCGCACTGTTGGACAACATTGGCCATGTGGTTAATAAATCCCACTTAATTTCTAAGGATTACATCCCATCACACTTCACACCCTACATTTGTAATTAATTCATGCGGTGATGATTTGGCACAGTCTGAGCAGATGTCTTTTTATTCCAATATAAACCGTAATGCGTGAGATGTGTGCATTAACACCGATTAGCAATAACATTAAAACCGCTGACAGGTGAAGCATTAAGTCCTGAATTAGATCGTCCCTTCATGAGTTTTATAATGTTTAGTAGTTGTTAAATCTGATTGAGAGATGTTAATTTATTTTAATGGTCATTTTGAAAACTAAATGTTTTAGATGTGTTGAACCGTTACACTGAGAGGTGCTCCTGATATTTTGCCTGGTATTACCGAATCCAAATTCATTTTGTGAATCGATCAGGCCGCGCTCCATTGTGGATTGTTTGCGGTCGATGCGTAATTGTAATGGGCCTAGAACCAGAGGGTTCATTTTGAAAATATTTGAGCAGCCTTTAATCAATCGGCGTTAACCACAACATCCCGTATGTTGTGCGCCGAAACTCACCAAACTGTAAACAACAGAGACCCTCCCTCAATGTGAGCAGAGTGCAATGCCATGTTGGTAAAGGACTTCTTTTTTTTTTTTTTACTTTAGACATGGTCCTTGTTTCATCTTCAATTCCTCAATATTTGTGAGCATTGCTACAAATGTTTGTATCACTTCTTTTAGCTCTACCACCATCACTGTTGTTGGAACTACATTTTGAAACAAACGCTGGACTAAAATCACACTTAACAACCTCCTCTGGTCGCTGATTGGTTCAATCCCTTCAGAGTGTCTGTTTGAGCGTTCATGCGAACAGGGTTTCCAGACTACAATCACAGCAACAACTATAGTTGTAAGAAAAAGGCAGACAGAGCCAGGGTAACATACAGTATCTAACCTCCCACCTGAAATTACTTTAAAAGGAGATGCATTTTAATAATTAAGTTACACATGATAGGCAAGTTGGAAATATTGAGATGTAAATTAGATTTGATTGGTGCCTCAGGGAACAAACGTTATGCTTAAGTGATCAATCAAAAAATAATAACTGCAATTCGTACAAGCAGAGGTGGGTAAGACGTAGGTGAACTCACAGTCTGGGTCTCTAATTCAGTTTAAATGCCATGTTACTACTGAGCGTTAATATGGTGCGAAGACCAATTCTCACCCATAACAGAGCAGACAGCCTCCATGTACTCCAACATTACCCTGCATGGTTTATGTCCATGCTCTGTGTGAACCATTTACATACAGTGATGCACAAACTGGTTATTAACTTTCTGCCACACGAGGAGGAAACAGCTGTGCCTGACAGCCATCACCGCTGATCACACATGACCGGGCGTGTGCTCGAGCAGAGAATCTATTTTGTAAGGTAGGAGAACGACCCTGGTCCACATTACTTCCTGAAACAACAATTCCTCCCATCAAGTGGCCAGATTAATTACTGAAACATGACACTGACCAATACAATGTGTCAAGTGGCCCCAGCCAAAAGGGATACTCTTTTTGCTATCTTGATGGGGGGATAGTTCCATGTGTCAGGAAGTCAGGGGGAGGGGGGGAGAGTGATCTTCAGTGGGGGTGACTGTTAGGACACCGATGGGCTCGTGTGTGAGATGGAGGTCACTGTAACCGCAAAATATTCTTCCACAAATGAGCCAAAAGCTTAAACACTAAATCCGTACGCTGATGGATCAGCCCCCCACCCCCACCCCACACACACACCCACACACACACATACATACATGCGTTCACACAATTAATTGTTTTAGGTGAAAACCAGGACAAAGCCAGGGTTAGGGACACCTTTTCACGGAGGACGAAGGTGACAGCCAATCAAATAGTGAGATGATAGATGTGCTGCTTGAAATGGAACACTGTGTATGTCCTTTCCCCACCGAGGACAATGGCATCTAATGATGAATCCCAAGAACATAACATGTCACCACTCAGGACATAATCTTGGCCTCAATCTATTAACCTAATGAGCTCTGTACAGTATGAGGAATGGAAATGAGCTATTGTTCAACAAGCAGTCGCATGGCACAAGCTAATATGACAGCTTTCCATTTACATCTAAAACCTGATAAACTCTTTGGCAAAACCAATTATATAAACAGTGATGAGATGAGAAGTGCCACAAACCAAAATCCAGTATATTTCTTTGACGACACTGGTAAGAAATATGACTTCTGTTGGGAGCTTAATGCTTAACCACAAATAATGCACTGCCTTGACAACGGAGCTTCTGAAGGCTGATGTTTTCACATCTGGCTGACTTTGGACAGATGTCGTCTTACTGACCTTAATGGGCAGTAACTTGAGTGCAATTATACTGAGTTTCCAGTGCAGAGCACTGTTATTGTCACAAAATATACAAAACCTTGCCTGAAATGAAATGTTTGGATATTGATGACCTTGGAAACTCAAAACCATCTTTAAACAGGAAATATAATTAACATCATAAAATAAAAACAGCCATGATTTTAATTAAAAGTGAGTGGTTTTACATTTGTGTCGAGGAATGTCCTGTTTGTATTAGCACGGACATGGAACAAACTCAAAGTCATACATGAAACATTTCCATAAAGAAAGAATGCATCATTCATGGTTCATCACCTCAGCATATATTTATCCTTGAAACCATAGAGCAGGGTCATATTAATTCCACCATGTAAATTCAATAATGTTTACATATAATTAATTTTCCTAGAATTAGGACAGCCTGCCATCCTACTTAAAATTTCATAATGCTACAAAATGAATACACAAAAAGAGTGCATTATTACACCACAGTGCTACAATACAACCAGAAAAATATACGGCACATCTCTTTGTGTTGTAGCAAAGAGGAGAGGGAGACAGTGTAATCACAAGTGATTATTCTGCCTCTGGCCTTTCCAATGACCTCCACACTGAAAGAGAAGTAAGTAAAGGCTGCAAAATATATGCCATTTCCGTCCTCAGAACCACTATACCATGCGCTGCATTAAAGCACCAGATCGCATTGAATGTATTTTTTTTCTTTTCATCAAGCAGGGTTCAGGCATTCCTTTCTGGGAGCTGTAAAGCTAAACCCACTATATGTGGAAATCAAGCTGCAAGGAAAAGCTGGTGAGAGAAAGTGTGAAAGACGCTGATCCCATTTCCAATTAATCTTTGTGAACTGATTTTGCGTCACTAAGGTATAGGAAGCATATTTGCAGAGTTTGGAGTATAGGTGACAGAAACAGATTTAAAAAGGAATAGTGAAAAAAGGAAAGAGCTTTCAGGCACCAAATATTAGCTTCCACAAAACAGTAGTGTTGGTGAATATAAAATCCGTCAAGGCCCAACTTTTAATCCGTTCATCCTCGAGCCCAAGCAAACAGCTGTGCCAAATTTGAAGAAATAAGTTTGAATAGGTGAAAACTCCTACCTGGAGTGGACGTGGTCTCCTGTTTGTCATGCTCCTCGTGCCACTGCATAGTGCGATGGTAGCTCAGCATCACCTCCCACAAGGCCTTGCACAGATCTGTCAGGCAGGGAATGTAGCTGTCCGGGGTGATATGCTGCCAAAGGAGAGATAATGAAAACAAGGTCACTGACGCTCTTTTCTTTGAAATAGTTTGCAGGACTTTGTTTCTCATATCTGCATTGCATCTGCTAAAGAAAAATTTATAATTTTGGAGTTGTGAAACGCAGTGCTGGGCTACTTTAAAATAAATTCAGCAACAGGGCTCCCAAAAATAGCTTATCAGCTGTCCTCCACATTACATTTAATCAAAGCCTGCTTATACTAATCATTCAAGGACACTGTTGGAAAACATCTTTTTTTCTGTGTCAGAAGAAACACTTTCATCTTATGTAAGGGCTAATTAATGTTAGGACTGGTTAAAACAAGAATGCTGCTGAGTTGGTGTCACACTTAGACAGAGCAGTGATCTAAAAGTCTCTGTGATGTGCACATTAGTGTGAGCTATTATAATATTTTAGAACATAACTTTAATTAGTTCAAAATTAACATACACAAATGATCAACAATGTTATAATTGTATTGTGTACCAACTGAAAAAGTATTGTTTTAGCAGGCACCTAAGAATGCAAATGAATATCCATGATTGACTCTATAGTTGTTGTGGTAACAGCACTTGTGTGAAGTTCATACATAAATTTTGCCATATATATGATTTGCGTCAAATATGGCGGTTTTGTCACAGACTGATGGCGTTTCAGCAATACGCACAAAGTGCCCTTGGTTTAAGAAAAGATGATTGTTTGGGTTAAATGTGACATGGTTGAACTGTGTTTTGGCACCAAAACTACTTCGTTAAGGTTGGGACAAGATAAGTTATATTCTGTACATACTGTTCATCGTTACCTAAGTAACTTACTTACATTAATGAAAAGAAATCCATGTGGACTTTAGCTTTCTCTCCGACTTGATCAACAGTCACTCAGGTGACAATCATGTGTTTGTTCCATCCAACCACCCCAACCTCCTCCCTATGTGGACTTTGTCACTTTTTCTACTCTGTCACATGACCTCCTTCTTCAAACAGGTGGTCACAGTGCTGCCACCAAAAGGCATCTTGTGCGTATCTTACCGATGCCAACAGCCTTGAAAAAAAACTTTGCAATTTGACACCCTGGGAAGGAGAGTGGACTGGTTGCACAGTAAATGGGAGTATTAAGTGTATATTTACAAAGGAGCAATTATGAATGATAATTCTGCCAGTAACATGGATTATGTATTAATGTGTTTAAGATAATTATAATGTTGAGATGTCTTTTTTATGATAAACAATTACCTACCAACCCACATAGAATTAGTCATGTTAGTGAAACTGTCAGATGAGATATTGGGTCGGACAGTCTGGAAAAATATGTGTGCCGAATTTAAATCTGGCCCACCTCGAAAAAGTCCAGCTGCCACAATAGTAGCCACTGACACAGTTCAAGGCTCTTCAATAAGCCAACGAGTCCATTCAACGAGACAAATTAATCACTACCAGATGAAACTGTTCTGTCAACATCAGTTAAGACTCCACCATGTTAATGAAAAAGTGTTAGGAGACCGCTTACAAAACGAACACGCTGGCAGTCGCAGAATTAAACAGACGCCAACTGTGCAAAAAGCTAACATGAGTAAAGTTCTCCTCCAGGCTTTTTTGTCTGGCAGGTTTGAGGGATCCTGAGTGAAAAACCTCCACTTAACAGGACAATCTGTCAACACAACATTTCTTAGCAAGACATATGAAGTACATTCACGACTGTGAGCCTTCAGCAAGAGAGCTTCATGTGCTGGCTCCCAACTGATAGGATGTTCAATCCAAACTGCTCCCCAAGGTAGCCGAACTGCACAACAGGCATGACTCCATGAGACAGTGTTGTCGGAGTGAAATGTTATGAGATCACAGACATTTCTAAGAAGCGCAACATCACTACTCAGAACACTCAAATTAAACGATGTATAACCCCTGCGGCTCTTCCAATGAAAAGCAAGTAATATCAATTATTTATGTACTATGTTGTATTCAATTTTTATAAAACTGCAGGTAAGGTAATGCTTTCATACAAATTTCACTGTAACACGTTAATGTATGATGCCATGCAAAATCTCCAATGATGGCAGTCAATGATGCTCTTACCAGTGCAAAACAATTCTTCCCTTCAATTTGTTTAACTGTAGAAAAGACATTTAAATACCTGCGTGCTGCAATGGAAATTAATCAGTTTTCTTAATGTGTGTTTATGACTATGAACGATGGCAACTCATTTGCAAAACAAAAATTTTAGCACATAGACAATCCTCTACAACAGGGGTCTTCAACGTTTTTCAGGCCAAGGACCCCCAAACTGATAGAGAGATGGAGCAGGGACCCCCTACTATATATATTGTATAAAATTGTGTTTTATATTAAACTGGAGGAGTGCAGGAGGCTTGGAGGGACAGGTCCAGGCTAGTCTCGCGCTGTGAGTGAACCTGTGCCCAGTTTGAGAGCTCCTGTGTGTCGTTGAATGTTTGCATTTCTGACTGAAAAATAACATCTTCTGCCTCCATTTATCCATTCGCTACAATATGTTGGATTCATGTTAATGTGTATTTAAAAACATTTAAATTTGTGGAATTGTTGTTGTTTTTTTAAGAAATGTGAAAAATTGTCTAATCAAACAAAAATTTCACGGACCCCCTGCAGTACCTCCACGGACCCCCTAGGGGTCGCGGACCCGCTGTCAAAGACTTCTGCTCTACAACATAATGACCCCAGCGTACTGTTTACAGCTGGTAGTGGGGAAGTGAATACTCCAGGAGTCACACACAAAGAGTCACACACCACCAAAATCACACGCAAATACCAGCTGTCCCCTATGAGCTGTGTTGACTGCAAGAATTGTGCTTTACTTGCAACACTAACAGAGTGTTAAAGCTCCATCTGAGCCATGAACACCACAAAGCACAGACCAAAGTATCACCCGGTGATTTGGTGACACATGGAACAGCTGGAACACATTTTGGAAATCCTTTTTGTTTTGATCTTCGTTGCTTCAGTGTAGAGCGGAATAATTTAGAGCAAAGGATTGTTTCTTACCTGAACAGCTGCACACTATATCTGTCATATTCTAATATTCAAGTTCTAGTTCAACAATAAAATATAAAAAATTGGCTTATTTTCAAATCAGCAGGGCTAATAACAGTAATGCATAACGAGGATCATACTGTCATGGAGCATACAGTGTTTAAGATTCTGATTAGTTCTCTTTTAAGTCAGTGCAGCAGAGCTTCAGTGATTTTAAGGAGTGCCAAAAGTAGTTTCTTTCTAGTTCGGTTAAATACAGCAGAGGTGCAGCTGATATGGCTCCATATTGGCTTTATTGCTAAAGGTCCAACATAGTGTGACAGAATTTAAGGGATTAGAAAGTTCAAGTGGTCTTGCTCTACTGGCACCTTAGCAAACAATATCACTCATAACAATGAACAACTTCCTCCATTACTCCTGAACCATTACAGTTTACTCTACTTATAATTTGCAATAATAGAAACTAAGTGAGCACAAGTGCTTCACAACCGACATGAAATTAATAAATACATTTGAATACAAGTGAAACTACAGACAGACTCGAGCCGTAGTCACAGTTTTACAATACACAAGGTGTCAAATTAATGCAGAATAAGACCTCAAGGATCAACTGACTCAATCTCTGTCAAACATCTCACTAACTAACACTATGTATGGTATGCTAATATACCAACGTGGAAACCACCAATAACAAAGCCTTGGCAACACGGTGAGAGTGTGCAGTATCTCACTGGGGGTATCAAGTGGGCACCTCCCTTCACCAGTGTTTCGTCCAGTTAGGCCCACGACACCTCTGGAAGGCTCAGCAGCAGTCCCGGCGTCCCAGGACCACTTCCCTCAATACTCACACCCATCACCGCTGCTCTACCTGTTTAACATCTAATCTAGTGTGACCTGTGACTACATTTTTTTGGCAGCGTTATCTTTGCTCAAAGCCATAAGGTCATACATCCTACACCTGACCACCACAACCATTCTTCCTCCACTAACTCCACATAGGTAAGCTAATGAACCAGTTCTGACAAAAACCTGTCGTACCCTGACATCCCATGTTCTGTACCAGCCAAACGTATCACAGCAGCATGTTGCCAAGCAACTGGGGTGCGTGGGTTAGGATCTTCAATTGGGCTTAATGAGAAGAAGTAACTTCAGCTACGCCTACGCAGAGCAGCTGCCTTTTACTGTTTGTGCGACTGTGTGTGCGCATGTTGCTGGCTGCAACTGACACAAGTCACACCGTTAGGTAAACAATAAATACATTGTCGCCAGACAGCTCCTTCAAAACACGAACAGAGACGAGACATCGGGGGAGGCAGCTATTTTAGAACACTCATTTGATTTTCTGGAGACAGTTACCTATTTATACACATAACATATGCCAAGCTGTAGGAGAGGTTTTGAAAAGACAAAAGTGCTCTGTACACATTTGCATTTGTGTGAGTGGGCATGTGGGGGGTATGCATGACAGAAATGCCACCCATCTTCCAAAAGACATCCAAAGGAATGCAATTAACCTTGATTTAGCGACAGTCACATGCTCCACACATGCTTCAGATGAGAACAAATGAACAAATTAACCTGTAAGAGATCAAAAACCTAATCAGCAGTCTGTAAACAGGCTGTGCAGGCAAATAAACCGAGTACAGTTCACTGAAGAAGAGTTTCTCTCTCTTTCTTACAGACTTGCGCAAACGAGAACACTCGCTACACAACTTGGTGTAGGAACCTGCAAGTGTGGACATGACATATGACACAATATGGACCAAATATATCAAGGCAGTTTGGGTTGGTTTGAGTAACAAGTGTGAGCAATGACTGAGGTGGCTGTCGCTCAGGTGATAGAACTGGTTACCCACAAATCACAAGGTTGATGGTTCAATCCCCAGTTCCTCCTGTCCGCAAGCATCCTTGGGCAAGACAGTGAACCCAACGCATGGCACCAGTGTGACCAGTGTGAACGGGTGAGTGAGACGCAAACTCTGTGAAGCACATTGTAAACTGCTGATGTAAAAAAAGCACAATACAAGTGAAGTCTTAAAAAAAGAATCTGCACTGAAATTCCTCTCTATAACATTTCAGTTTTCTAAAAACATCTAATCTAACAAAGTTTTTGAGATACTTGAAATCTTATCTATACTGCTATCAGCCTCCCCACTGCAATCTAGAAGGCAACAGCTGATCTTCATTTATAAGGCCTTGCTATCTAGGCCGCTACAAGAGTTCAGAGACAGAACCATGGCACCAAATCACAAACACACACACACGTTCGAAAACAATTGATAAAAAGCTGCAGTCTTTAGCTATATATCACTACTGTGACAGATTAACAACAATAATCTACATGAGACCAGTTTCCATCCATAAGAGCTGTAGTAGATTGTTAATAGTCTACAATGAAGCAATCTGCAGTTTCAGTTAACACAAAAATCTGGTATAGGATCATAGCTGGCACTGCTCAACATGAAAAAGCAACATCTGGCTCTACATCCTGACAAAATACTTCAGACACACAACAGCCATAAAGGTCAAGTTTTATATTTAAAAAAAAAAAAAAAAAAAAAAAAATCAGCACTGCACAACAGAGTGTGGGATTGATCACAATAGGTTACTGGAGATGTTTCTATTATCAGTAGAGCTGATACATTTTTACAACACAGGCAAAAAAAAAAACACGAATAAAAGTCATAAGCCCAGCGACAAGCTTTTACAGAACATAAAGGTTGTTACTATATAATTACACTCACTGTGATTTGAATGCTGCTGTTTGTTGAAGGAACAAACAACTATTTGTGGTAGCCCCTTCTAATGTGCTACTATTTTTAGTTTAGCAGGCTACCAGCTGACAGATGGAGAGCAATACTTTAACTATCCGGCCTTTATACTCGCCTTCTCTTCTGTAAAAGCCTCCTATGAGTTTGGGAGTGAACTATCCAATTTGCATCAGGAGAAAAGTCAGACAGACCAGGGATTGATATGGAGTGAGGATATCCCATAATGATGAGATGTTGATGAAAAATGAATATGACCCTTTCACACTCAGAAGTGACCTTTGTGAGAGCTCCCATTTCCCTTGAATTTAAAGGTGTAAAACTAAGAGGCAAGTCCAAAGGGTGCAAAGAGGCTCTCACACTTTCTTCAGCATGTATTCATCAGGGGAACGGCCTCTGAAGTTTTCTCTTCTTCGCAAACACTAAGTTGTGTTGCAGTCTTCCTGACTGCCAGAGACGATATGCATTGGGATGTGCACAGTGACCATGCGCAGCAGGTCGAGCGTATGTTGTTGGCATTAGCTAGCATCCGTGCTTTACTGCCTATGCCAGTAACTTGTTGCTCGGAGCAATATTCTATCCTACAGAAGCTGCATGGCCATTGCTCATCTCTGCTGGAAGTTTTTGTCAAAACTTTAACTACAAAGCATTGGCCATTTTCAGGCAAGTAGCCACCTTTAGTTCCCCAACAGGTAAGCACTGCTAACCACTTAGCACCTGATTTTTTTTTTATATACTTGACGGATCACTCTCTCTGAGGCTTTTTTGCCTGGTTATGAGGACTGTATCGACAGTTGGGGAATCGTTCTGAAGAGTGCCTTTTGTTCCTTGACTACTGACCTAACGCTAATGGTGATCATGTGCAATTACACCTACCAAAGTAACTTGTATAAATTGTCTGCGACACCAGCAGTTTGAATTTGGAGCTGCGTTGTTCCCTCTGTCGACATCGGTAGCCTTACGGCGTTCTAAGTGCTGGTTTAATTGGATTTGTAGGCGAGTGTTTGGTCCCGATGATAAATGCAAATGCATCCAACTGTTCTGATTGCATGAAAAAGGCAAACTTTATTTACTCCGATTTTATATAGGATGGAATGGGCTTTACACTATGACAGTTTTCCTGACATTAGATTTGTTTTAAAAGTCTCAGTACATCACCTTGCTTTACGGTATCAATTGTTCGGTCCTCAACCCCAAGAGGAACCAAAGCAGGATGGTGATGATCAATAACTAGTACCTTTGGTTTCTAGAACTCGGTTTATCTGTGCCATGGAGTTTCGCTGGGCTCCCTTCCCTTTCATCAGGAGATGGTGGTAACAGATTCCTCCCTCCCATGCTGAGGGTCTGTGTAAAATGACAGACCAGCAGGGCCTCAGCAAAGGCTCAGCTACATGCAGTAAGCATATCCCTCAGATATTTCTTCCCTGTCTTGGAAGGGAAACATGTCCTTGTTCGGTCAGACAAAACTTCAAAAGTTTTTCATGTGAAGCACCAGGGAGACACTAAATCCAGTCAGCCCCTAGAGGAGGCTCAGAGGCTGCTTCAGTGGTCCTCACTTTCCTTTGCAAGACTTAGGGCAAGGCATTTGCAAGGTGTGCAGAACAAGGCAGCAGAGTGGAGCTGCGGTTCTCCCTCTTGAAACCAGCCAGTCCATTGGGGCAGGATGGACTGCTGGCACACCTCTGACCAGATTGCCTCTTGTATACGTTCCCTCCGCTTCCACTGCTCCTGCTGACACTTCACAGAATAGACAGAAGCAACCACACAATGCTGCTGGTGGCTCCATACCTGCCGGGGATGATATGGTTTCCTGTAATCTCTATTGGCTTCTCAACTGAGCGACTTGGCCTCACCCACTGAGGCAGTATTTTCTGTCACAGTTGGGGGTGTGCATTTTCTGCTGCTGATGCAGTTCTACACAGTCAGTACATTCTCTACAGTGCAACTTTGCAGCAGCAGATGGGATTTGTAATGCCTTGCTCAAGAAAAATCTGCATTATTTGTTTATGGAGCAGAGAACATTGCTGATTTCCTCAACCACATTTTTAAGTCAATCTGTTGATTTAAGCCAGAATTTGTCACAGGTGTAAATTTATACAAGCCAGAGAAACCTTAGAAACAAGTGAGGGACTTTTTGCGGCAAAATCCAAAATGTACTCAGAGAAGGACACTGACAGGTATTTTGGAACAAGTTTTAAAGCCCTTCTTGAGACTTTTAGTACTTCTTTAAAACCACCTCAGTCCTATATATATATATGTGTGTGTGTGTGTGTGTGTGTGTGTGTGTGTGTGTGTGTGTGTGTGAGTGAGTGAGTGAGTGAGTGTATTTCACATGGGTGCGTTGATTTGTTCTCCATTTAACATTTTAAAGTCAGGTACATAAGTGCCTTCAATAAAATAATCTACCATAAGGAGTCAAAGGAAGCAAAACCCTTGATCTTCCCATAAAAGCGACTGCAGACAGGCTGAAAAGGCCGTCAGTGACACAGATGAACTGCAAGTGGGTGTTCACAAACCTCTTCATTTGAGTGTGCGCTTGTGTTTGTGTAAGGGCTACCCGATCAATCATGATCTCACAGCCGAGAACCTAACCACACATCTGCCCAACCTTAAATTGTTGAGTGTACAATATAAACAAGTGTTCCTGTGGTATGAGTGGAATCATCCAGGCAACACGCCGTGCTGACAGTGAATCTATTAAACACAAGTAAACATTAGAGTGTGTCTATAACTAGTGTACAGTGTCACCGTAATTCAGATCTGTGTCATAGATTACAATAAGAAAAAAACAAAACAGAACAGAACAGAACAGAATAGAATAGAATAGAATAGAATAGAATAGGATAGAATAGGATAGGATAGAATAGGTAAAAACAGAACAGAACAGAATAAAGCAGAACAGAACAGAACAGAATAGAATAGAATAGAATAGAATAGAATAGAATAGAATAGAATAGGTAAAAACAGAACAGAACAGAATAAAGCAGAACAGAACAGAATAGAATAGAATAGAATAGAATAGAATAGATGTTATTAGCATTGCACAGAATACAACCAAATTGAAAAATTGTTAGTTAGAAATAAAATAATAGTTTGGTTCACAGGGAAAAAAAAAAAAAAGAAAAGGAACAGAGGATATGGACAGTTAAGTATGTCACCTTAGCTTGAGGTAACAATGTTTTACTGAGTACGTTAATATTCTTGGCCAAACATTACATTAGTGTGTGAAAAACAGGGGAAATATGAAGCCGGTATGAAAACTTTCCAACTGGAACAGCAACCAGGACCCAAACAAAAGAAGCCTTGACCCAGAACCCCTTAACATAAATAAAAAAAAATTAAAAAAACTCCTCTTAGGCCACCTACCAGGAGAGGCAGGAAACCAAGCATAAACAGGGACAAAAAGAAGCAGGAATCAGGGGATGAGGAGTGAAGGCGGGGAGAGGTAACACAAAGGTAAGAGGTAAAGGACAGGCCATTGTGGAAATGAGCACAGCTGGCAATGCCCCTGGTAAAAGCTGTGCAGTCAAACAGCCACACCAAACATGGAGCTAAAGAGTGAAGGAGGAATACACACAAATAGCTGATATCTTGGGAGAGACTGTAAAGGAACAAACTGTATCCTCAAATGAGGCTGGGATAACCTTTACTACACCACTACACAGGTCGGACTGTAACACAGCCCTCGGGGAGGAAAACTCACTCTCAGCAAGTTCATGATGAATTGGCCAAGCTATGGCTTGCTGGGCATGCAAATGTGATTTATTCCAAATTTGAGGGGAAAGAAAAAGACAGAGAGGGAACTGAGGCGTGCGGACCAATATGGAGACCCCAGTCAAAAAGTGCTGCTGCTGCTGCGGTGCATTGGTTCTGTTTGGTGAGCAAGATTAATTATCTCAGTGAAGGGCTACGGTCCACTATGCTTCTCACTTAAATAATAACTTTTTTTTCCCTTTCTTTCAATCACTCTCTCCATGCTCTCGTCTCCTCCAGCGTTACACTATATTATGGAAAATCGGAAGAATCTCTTGTCATGAAACAAAGCCTATTAGCGCTTGGCTAAAAGACGATAAAAACGTTAAGGGAGGGTTGTCAGTAAGATGTGCGTGTTCCATGCATTTTGTCCCAGCAGTTTGTAAATGTAGTGTGTTTTATACAAGCTCTCACTTCACTGACTTGAGATGATGCAAGTCTTCATAGTAGCATCTAACCAAATCAATCAAAAAGCTTCTCAGCTCCTTACAGAGTGGGTGAACAGTGGAGGAAAAATTTACCACACACATCCTTACCGTGCACAGGTCCTTGTACTGCATCTTCTGGAACTTTGTATCGGCGTTGCCGGCACACAGCTCAACATATCCCAGTACCACTTGGAACACTGTGTTGTGGATGGCCTGGGTGAAGTGCATGTGCAGCTGGTCCATAGCAGTCTGCAGAAAGAGCCAAACACAGTGTTATGAAAACTATTGTATCAAGATGTCACTGTCAGTCTGCCAGTGGGGATCTGTGAAAAGGCAAACAGCAGGGAAATTGCAAATCAAATGTCTTCTTGGACACACATCGTGTACACTTGATGATCTGAATTATCTCCGGACATATTATGTTGGTTGCACAATATTGCATGGGGGGAATGAGGATAGCTGTCCACCCTGGGAACTGCAACGTCCAAGTGAGAATGGGAAATTTTGTTTCCAGTTTCCGTGATTCACAACTCAAGTGTAGTGTGCTGTGAAAAATAAAAGTAATGAAGCAATAAGGACAAGAAATACTCAGAAAAACAGAGTGGCAGAGACATATTTTTTGTGACACGGATGGTGTGGCAGCACAGCTAACTGCTTCCAGCAGTTCTGTTGTCGCATTACTAATCTCATGAGGAATGCCATTTCATCAAAATCCTTTATAATCAAATTGCTTTGAGTGAAAAGAAAAACTAATCAATTAATCTTAAACTGTCAAACACTAAAAGTATATAGTATATATTGAATAGAAATAGTTAAGATGTACTTTTCCGTGTCTTTGATGTATCTCCCAACCAGCCTCTTCCACCTCTGCTCTGGCTTTGTTTGAAATCAACTATAAGCAGGTACTTTTTCTCTATGTACACATCCAACAGACATGGAAGAGCATCAGCATTCATTTGGAGTTGTGTCAACCTGATGTTCAATATTTACTACTGTTTTAGCTCTGTTGTTGTTTCCCAGCCCAGTATCAAGCTATAGTGTGTAATACGTTTTCAGTCGGCAAAAGGATATCATTTAAGTGTCACGTTTTGCCTCTGCATGGAAGTACATGCATGTTTGAAGAAGGAGGTCATGAGACAGGGCCCATGTAACAAAGGTTATTTGACCGAGGTCTTTTGACAAAGTACAGTACAAAAGGAGGGAGGTAGTTTGGGGATGGGTGGATAGATCAAACTCAGAAGTTACACCCAGGACACCTGGGTTTCAGTCTGAGAAAAATTTGATGTGAATTTCTATGAAGAGATATTTTTCTAATCAGCTAGCTTTTGTGCCTAACCCTAATCACGTGTTGTTGTTTTCCCCTAAATGTTAGCGCGTTGATTTTCACTGCCTAGACGAGGCAAAACATGATATGGAAACAGTATGCTATTTTGGACGGATGGGTGTATTTCCCGCTGCGTGAGGATATTAACTTGTGTTTCCACAAAGTCCTGTGGAAAATTGCTTAAAGCTGAACTTTGTTCAACAGCAAGTCACCAACTTAGTCAGGTTGGTCCTGAGCAGATAGAAAACAGCAGTGTATGCTGAAAAGATAATAATCAAAGATTTAATTGGCAACTTAATCCAAAATCTGTTCTAGACCATGATTTCACGCACACACAGGTGCACACACACACACACACGCACACACAGTACAGTTTTGCTCCACCGCACTGTGCTCTGTTTGTGTCTTCCCAAATTGAGACTGTTATCGTTTATTCTCTTTCAAAGTCAAATTACATTTACCCCCATTTTCTGTGGCGGCTCCCAACCACTGTCTCGCTATGGGACCCTTGAGAAATGAGGACACCAGAGTCACAGGAGACGTGGGCACAGTACTGAACGAAGCCTTAGGTACTGGTGTTGCAGTGCAATTAGATTTTCTTTCCACAAGCTCACGACCACAAAATGTTGCCCCCATCCATTCAGACTCCCTGCTGCCACCGAGGTAATTCCAACATTTTTTGCCCTCTTTCACAAAGTATGGGCTGCAAAAGAAAAGGCAGGCAACTAATGGCAGCACCTATACGTAACAATAATCCCAATTTCCAGCCAGCAATCTTGGAACACATTATTAGTCCTAAACTGCAAAAAGGAAACACTTCTATTGCAAACAAGCAGATGTTTGACCAGATTAATGGCGAGGCTATTTAGACTGAGAGAAGCCAGTGAATCAGTGCCAGATAATGACAGGGAGAGCCATGAGACCAATGTAAGGAGAAAGTAAAAATATACTTGACGTGGTATGTTACAATATGATAAAGTTATTTTCTTTTCCTGGCATTGATTAAACCCCAACAAACTCATCACTGTTCATCAGAATTACAAACGTAGATGTTTTTTCTGAGAAAAAAAAATCCCCTAAATCCTTTGCTTTGATGTATCACTAGCCAATGGCAAGGAGTCATAAAAACTTAACTTACAAACATGTTGTTTGTGACAGCATTATTTGATGTTTCAAAAGCTTATTTTAAATATTTTCTACGGTTGTATTTGGAGAATCACAACTCCTTTTTGTGTGTGATTTTGTGGGTGGCGGTTGATTGTTCAATTGTAAAAGGATGACATGGCACGGGCCCCGGGGCCTTACTCATTCAAAAAGCCCAAAATACTCTTAACTCCAAAGAGAAAAGACCCTGAATTTACTCAACTCGTGACAACATGCCACTGTGGCAAAAAGGAATAATGACTACGAGAAATTTGAAAAAAACTAAATTACATTGTCATGTGAATTTTTTTTAATGCTGTTCAAATGGTTGCAAATGTGAGGAAATGACTTTGCCAACAGAAAAAAAGAGTGCCAAAAGGAGACGAACAATCAAGGAAAATACAACAAACTTTGTCATTATCTTTCAAATCCCCAAACAAGAGACAGTGACCCTGCAGACTGGTCAAACCACTGACCTGTGTTTTGCCCAGGAGCGTGTATGCCAGCTGGACCTTGGTGTAGTGCGAAACATCAAAGTGCTTACAAGTCTTCGACAGGGCGACGTCAAGCTGCTCCTGGAGACAGAAATAGATAGATGACAAAGGCAAAGAAGGGGCACAGGTAAAGGGAAAAAAAAAAAAAAGAGAGGGGATTATCAATGTTAAGACCCGAGATTTACGTATAGATGCGCAGATGTGAAGCTATAGCACAAGGCCAAGGGCAGGTGCTTAGATGTGGGTGTAGATACAGTATGCGTATGTGTGTAAGTCTTTGACAAAGAGATGAAAAGAATGGCAAAAGAAAGTAAAACCAGGTGAGTATGAAACTAGGGAGGATAAGGATGTGTAATGGCCCTGACTCAATAAGGCCACCTCACACCGTTTAGCGCTGACAACGGCTAATTGAGCAAATGCCTTCCGTCACAAAGAATTTTCTCAAAGCGGGACTTGAGACTGCAGCAGCAAAAACACAAGAAGTACATGACAAGAAGTAACTAATCAGTAATGATATTAATGAAATTCAAAAGTGTGTTGGATGATTACATACACAGTATATACTGTGAATGTGTAGAATATATGAGGAGGGGCACAAATAGAAAACGAAAGCCCCTGACTGTGAACCGTGTGTTTAACCAATTTTAATAGAACTGGCTTTAATTTGTGACTGTGTTTGTTCTTGTAAACACAAGAACAAACACACCTTTATGATTTTAGAGGATTTGGCATTGCTTTTGCACTGACTCATCCTGACAGGTAAACAAACAAGCACCTAAGCGAGTGACTACTTATCGTACACGTGTGCGTACACGCACGCCTCTTTCTTGTGTACAGACAAAACTGTGAGTAATTAATCTACTCAAGCGCAGCAGCGGTGCAGAGAAAATTGCTTTGCATACCATTCATCACGCACAAATGTCACAACACAGCTAGAGATGAAACAGATATAATTTACCGCGCTTCCACACTCACAATAATGACTTTCTGGATGTGTCAATATTTGGCACACCCAGATTGAGAAAGACAAACCATCAAAATGTCAAAATGAAGTATAAATTGCTTCTTTCAGATGAAGGCTGCTGGAAAATTACAAGGTTGGTACAAAATATTTTGCACTACTAAAAGTCTCCTTATTGGTTAGGTTAGGTTAGGTTAGGTAGTTACTTTATTAATCCCTGAGGGGAAATTTTTTTCGCTACAGCAGCATACAGAAGCAATAAGATAATAATAGAACAATAGAAAAGCAATAAAATAGCAGTAAAAAATATAAAATATAAAATGCACAGTATATACAGTACAGTATATATCTATATATATTATATATAAACAACCAAGAAACACAGACAACAGTGTTATTGTTATGTGATGGATTTTGCCAGAGGTGAGTTATTGTACAGTCTAATTGTGGTCGGCAGGAATAATCTCCTGTATCTGTCCTTGTGACAGCGGAGCTGGAGGAATCTTTTGGAGAAAGTGCTCCACTGTCTCTGCAGCAGGATATCAGGTCATGGCATTAGAAGCAAAGCACACACCTCTATTTGCTCCAGAGTGTCCTGTAGTTTGGAATTCAATTCGCTGTGGAAGAAAACAGAGACTGTTGAAGGGGAATGTGAAGTCAGCGAACAATAAAATACATTATCAAATAATATATCCAATATATTTTGTTGAAGGTATTTAACAGCTGTCAATAAAAAGTCAAATTTTTTGTGTGAAATGACAACAGTTAATGTCAAATGCTTAACACAAATTACTGCTGTCTAAACTGAACCATGAAATTGTTCATTTGACCAACAGTAAAAGATACTGAAAATACTCAGACTGTAGGAAATCCAACCTATCTTTATATTAAGAATTTGGAACCAAATAAGGGACGTGATCAATGAAGTTAAGAATGATTAACATGTTATCAGTTATCTACAATTAGTTTTTTACAAATAAATAAAACTGATGTATTTTTTTATATTAACCAGGAAATGTATTTTATATCCTGTATTTAACCAGTAAGGTTCCATTGAAATCCAACATGTCTTCTGCCGGGAAGTCCCGGCAAACACCAATGAAACACATATAAACTGGGAATAAGTGATGGATGTATCCCAACTTTAGAAAGGGAAGCAGTTTCTTCTGCTCAGTTTATCCTTTTTCAATTTCTACAGTAAAATCGAGTTTGAATTCTCCTAGCTTGCGTGTGTTTGTGTGTTCATCTTCGACTCTATCCGAGACACAAAACGCCTACGCATCCTCAGAGTTTGCCTCATCCAAGAAAATGCTTTCAACTGAAAAAGTTGAGAAATAGCATTAGAAATCCAGACTATTTTGCAGATCCCAAGACACCATTTCAATTCCCCCGTGACTCCCCCGTGCACTGCGTCCATTCATAATCATCCTCCGTTCCACCGTTTACCCGCCTCTGTCCCTGCTTTGCTTGGGGTCTTTTTCAGGTCAGCCTGCTCTTATGTGGTGCCTTGTGAGTCTGCAATCGCCCAAGGCAGAGAGTGTCCTTAACAAATTGCTAATTAAGCATCTTAGCTTCAGTTGGGGAAAGAGGGTGAGGCGAGCAAGAAGGAGGGAGCAGAGAAACTGAGAGGAGACTGCGGGTTTTGTTCGACGTGCAGTTTCTGAAACAAGTAACAAAATGAATAAGCCATTTAAAACTGTGATGCACTGTAACCCTTTTGTATCTGCCTGTGTGTGCGTATAAATCTGAGAAGCTGTCAGTTACCAAATGTTCAACCTACACAAAAGACAGCTGCTACCAGAACTGGGGACTGAAGGAGGCGACTTTCAAACAACATTGACACACACATAATACTAGTAAGCACAATGTGAAGCAATACCAAGATGTCAAATGAAACATTGGCCAAAAAGCAGATATTAGAGAGAAAGTTAGGAGTCAGCAGCTTTCAGCGAGTGTCTGAATGGAACTTTTAAGGATGACTAGGCAGTTTAATGGCAGTATGACATACAGTTGCAGATGGCAAATGAGAGTGTGACTCCCAATCTCCATTACTACCACATTAATGGACTCTGCAGAGTTGGTATGTGCTACAGCAATGATAACACCAGAAATTCTCAACTATATCAGAGGGCAAGTCATACTGTAGCCGGTATCCTCAGTGGAAACTAGGATTGGATGCCACGATTCAGAAAATATTACAGCGTTAGAAAGCTGGCTCAACTATAGAGGGGTGAACTGATCAATGTCAGGTCCTGGCGACTGGAGAAAGAAATCAGAATGTCCATAGCAAGACCCAGGAGAGGGTGAAATCAAGGCTTGTGCTTCTGGCAGCCAGACTAAGGAGATACAGCAGAGGAGCAGAGGCCAAGAGGATAAATGCAATGTTCATTACAGAATATTCTGGAGATAAACCACAAGCTGAACAGCATTTGAAAAGCATATGACAAACTGTTGAAGAAGTGTATGTCTTCCCAGAGTTCAGATATAAGCCTACTACCACAGGTAAAGCTCGTTTATATCTTGCTGGTTTAATCTGGACAAGAGCGGGCCAAATCAATGACTTCCCAACTGGAAAAGCCAGAAAATATTTACAGCACACAACTCCCCTTAAAACCCAAAAAGATCATTTTTACATTTTCATTTGTATATGGATTTAACAAACAAGCTTTAGAGGTGGTGGTTGTGTTATTTTATGTACCTTCGTTCAGAGCCAGACTAGCAGTTTCCAGTCTTTCTGCTAAGCTCAGCTAACTCCCTGCTAAATGAAAGCGCCATATTTAGCATACAGACAGCCTCAACATTCTCGTCTCACATTTAGCAAGAAAAGTATTTCCCCAAAAAGTCAAACTTCTATTTTGAAAAACAGGAGAAAAAAGAGACACTTACAAATGTCTGGACCACATCCTCATTTGCTACACAACCATTCAACTGCCGATCAATACCCTGCCCTTTTGTTCATGTCATCTAACTTCAGAGTACACATCATATCCATTCAGTTAAACGGATTGATTTAACAGTCTACTAACAAAGTCCACATTGGGCCTGCAAGACTTAACTCCAGCACAAAAAAAGGATCCATGATCACCTGGCAAAACACAACACAGGGGGTCAACTCAAAGCCAATAACCCAGGTCACCCGCTGTTATTCTGGGTCCGTCCCCGGGATATATAAATCACATAATTATACTGTCCAGAGCGTATTCTTGTGCGTACAGATGCAGCTCCTCCCTCCACACTGGCACCCTTCCACGATCAGACAGAATGCATAAATAACAGATGAGGAGAAAAAACCTAATTAACAATCTGTTCCCTGCGGGGAATGCAAGCATTGAAATAGAGTTATGCAGAAGTCAGGTACTTTATCCCCATCCCTTTTTCAATTATCACTGGTTGTAGGTGTCCATTGGGCCTTGAGGAGAGTCGCTCCATGGTGACTTGCTGACTTGCTAAACAGGCAACATGCACTGTGCTTCCAAGGGTCTGCCAGATGCTCAGATTTTGTGAGGACGGCGTTTTTGCTGCGGTCGGGATAGCCGCTGCTACAAAGCAGGCGGAGAGGCAACAGAGCGGCGAGGGAAGGGCTTCAAAGAGTGAAACGGCGAGAGGGGACAACAGCAACCCCAATTATGCAAGTGAGAACGCAGAGGTGGTTATGGGGGAGCTACGAGACGAGAACAAAAGGATTCGAAGATGGAAGGGGTTTGGAGTGAGAGCCGTGGGGAAAAAGTGATGACGAAAGACCATTGGAACATGATTGTATTGTATTACTTTCTTCAAGTGCAAGATTTTATGTGATAAATATTTGGCTCCGATATCTCTCGTGAGTTTGTGACCATTTCTGCATTTCTGACTTATGGGCCCTCCGAGGTCAAACGATCATAACATCAAAAGTTGATAAACAGACGCTGGTTTACGAGCGACATTTCAATAGTTCATTGAGTCTCACATTGTTTTTGCTTTTGTTTGTTTTTTGTGAATTTATTGTCCAATCCAGAGTCGGTGCAAAACTGGGACACAGCTGTACAAATTGTTTGCGTCATACAAGCTTATTATGATTTACAGCAGATGTGAAAAAAGAAAAAAAGAAAAATATTTCAGATATTTGCAAATTTTAGATATGCCCTTTATAACTTACAATGCTTTAGGTTCAGGCTTGTGTGAAAATCCAATTAAATCCAAACGTTTAGAAAGAAGACAGCATGTCTGATTGAAGCAGGTTGGCTGCAGAAATGAATGCACGCGGCATAATTGGTGCACATCGTGAAAAAGACGGGCTTACAATTAAACTGAAATAAATATGTTCAGCATCTTCTTTCTTCTACCTATACAAGCATAACTGTAAAAGTAATGTTGATGACAAATGGAGAAACAGACAAATGCACTGTGGCTCTATCAGCCAGAGTATTAAAAAAAAAAACACGACCCAAACAACACGTCACTCAGACCAATGTACTCGACTTGACTTTGAATACGCTCCTGCAATTATTGTGAGTGGGGGGCCTTTATCGTGATCTCTAAACCACTGCAAGTAAACACAACTTCAAGTGACAAACGGTGACGACTGAGAACCTGCTCGACAGACATAAAGAGGAGATTGAAGGCACCGTGGCTCTGAATAAATTGGTGAACTGCGGACGTGTTTCTAGTGTCATGTTGGGCAGCCTGTGCACAACTGTTTGTATGTCGAGAGTCGAGACTGTGAACATAAGTGACACAAAAATTCATTCAGAAGCTGCCTGCCCTATGTTTTCGCCTCTTGAACATGCAGCTGAACCGCCCTGTCTTTCGAATAGATTATACCAGCTGAACAAATAATCTTTCTAAATACAAAAGCGGGGCCTCATCTGAAGTGGAGATATGGAGGAGCTTCACCTCGGATAACCCACCGACTATCTGTACAACAACTACTATAAAATAAGTATTGTATTCTGAGCCAGACTGCAATTTAACCACAGGTATTTTGTGTGTGTGTGTGTGTGTGTGTGTGTGTGTGTGTGTGTGTGTGTGTGTGTGTGTGTGTGTGTGTGTGTGTGTGTGTGTGTGTGTGTGTGTGCGCATTTCTGTATAACACCCTGGAAATCCTGATTTTTTTTTTTTTTTTTTGGGGGGGGGGGGGGGGGGGGGGGGGACACAGACCTGAGATCGTTATTCTAAATTACGACAAGTTCTGTAAGAAACAACACATTTCTTTCTACTTCTGCAGAACGAATCTGTCAGAAGTCATTTCCAGACGTGAAATATGGAAATTGATTTGCAATATGTTCATAATAAATGTCCTGAGTCTAACTGGAAGATACATATTTACACACCTTAACAGGTCAGAATATTTTTCTGCAAGAAATACTATGAAATTATTAGACTGTGAAGAAAACAATTTCAAAAGGTGTAGGCTGGATGACAAGTTTTACTATTCTATAGTCACAGCAGAGTTCACAGTTTATGAGCACTGTGCTGAATTGTTGGGGTCTTAAGCTGCCCAGTAGATGCCTATGTGGACTGCCTGATGCAAATGGACTGAGACAGAGCATGATGCTGTGTAAGTGCCTTCCTGGGAAAACAACATTGACTTTTAAAGGGTAAGAGATGAAGACAAAGGAAGGTCAAGCATGAAACAAAGCCTCCACGTACGGCTTTCAGCAGTCCATGGAAAACCCTAGTTACAAGGTTAAATGAAGGAGAGGCAGACTGGGAACGAGATGCCTGAAGAGGACAATACTGCGGTCAGGGTTCCAGCAGTTTTGGGCTTAAAGCCTCAGTACAATGTGTGCCTTAATAATAGTGCCTTATTGATAACCATTTCCCAGCAGTCAATCTGTCACTCAAATGGAATTGCCATAACAAGATCCCCATTGTTTTCTCCTCCAGTCTGTGGTAAGCAATTGTTATTATTGTTGACATAAACGCCTCCTTTTCAGCAAGAGCTTCATTTTGAGCTACACTGAGAGGAGCAAGTCCCCCCAATTAGACTCTACAGGACTAATTGGCTGACAAAAATGAGGTGAGATGTTTATTTGTCACAGCACGACCAATGGTGTAACTTTGATCACTCACTCAGTGACAAATAGGCATGTTTCTAGGTCTGTGGTCCCGCTGAAGTGGTCCAACAAAAACTGAGCGCTGTGGCACCCACCTTCTGACTAAATTGACACGCATGCTTGACCCTCAGCTATTCAATGACTTTCCCCGTGTGCTGAGTGCAGTCCTACATACAGATGCTTATCCACTTAAAGCCTCGATACACCTTCGATTTTTGTGGCAACCTTTCAAATCCTACTTTTTCTCTCAGTACAGAGGCAAGTAGAAAGAACGATTTGTTATGACAGTCATGTGTAGGCATTTCAATCCCTGTGTTTTCCTCGTGATTCACATTTCCTCAGGTGTTCTAATGCGTCACGCGTGCTTTCGATAAAGGACGTCTGCCTGTCTGTCTGCTGATGTGTTTTTCTGTTTCACCATCTGTATGGCACGACTAGCCACCTGCATGCCTGCGTCTTTCTATCTTGTCGCTTCAAACTTTCCAGTCCACGGCAACTATTTTACACTGCTCAAAAAAATAAAAGGAACACTTAAACAACACAATGTAACTCCAAGTCAATCACACTTCTGGGAAATCAACCTGTCCAGTTAGGAAGCAACACTGGTTGTGGATCAACTTCACCTGCTGTTGTGCAAATGGAACAGACAACAGGTGGAAATGAGGCAATTATCAAGACAACCCCTATAAAGGAACGGTTCTGCAGGTGGTGACCACAGACCATTTCTCTGTCCTCGTCCTTTCTGGCTGGTTTTTGGTCACTTTTGCATTTTGCCAGTGCCCTCACCACTAGAGGTAGCATGAGGTGGTGTCTTCAACCCACAGAAGTTGCTCAGGTAGTGCAGCTCATCCACGATGGCACATCAACGCACGCTGTGGCAAGAAGGTTTGCTGTGTCTGTCAGCACAGTGTCAAGAGCATGGAGGAGATACCAGGAGACAGGCCGGTACACCAGGAGACGTGGAGGGGGCCGTAGGAGGACAACAACCCAGCAGCAGGACCACTATCTGCTCCTTTGTGCAAGGAGGAACAGGAGGAGCACTGCCAGAGCCCTACAAAATGACCTCCAGCAGGCCACTAATGTGCATGTTTCTGCTCAAACTGTCAGAAACAGACTCCATGAGGGTGGTACGAGGGCCCGACGTCCACAAGTGGGGCCTGTGCTTACAGCCCGACACCGTGCAGGGCGATTGGCATTTGCCAGAGAACACCAAGATTGGCAGCTTCGCCATTGGCACCCTGTGCTCTTCACGGATGAGAGCAGATTCACACTGAGCACATGTGACAGAGTCTGGAGACGCCGTGGAGAACGTTCTGCTGCCTGCAACATCCTCCAGCGTGACCGGTTTGGCGATGGTCTGGGGAGGCATTTCTTTGGAGGGCCGCACAGCCCTCCATGTGCTAGCCAGAGGTACCCTGACTGCCATTAGGTACCGGGATGAGATCCTCAGACCCATTGTGAGACCATATGATGGTGCAGTGGGCCCTGGGTTCCTTCTGATGCATGACAATGCTAGGCCTCATGTGGCTGGAGTGTGTCAGCAGTTCCTGCATGATGAAGGCATTGATGCTGTGGACCGGCCTGCCCGTTCCCCAGACCTGAATCCAATCCAGCACATCTGGGACATCGTGTCTCGTTCCATCCACCAACGCCACGTCGCACCACAGACTGTCCAGGAGTTGACTGATGCTTTGATCCAGGTCTGGGAGGAGATCCCTCAGGAGAACATCCGTCGTCTCATCAGGATCATGCCCAGGCGTTGTAGGGAGTGTATACAGGCACATGGAGGCCACACACACGACTGAGCCTCATTTTGACTTGTCTTGAGGAATTTCCACAGAAGTTGGATCAGCCTGTGATCAGATTTTTCCACTTTTATTTTGAGTATGATTCTGAATCCAGACCTCCATGGGATAATGATTTTGATTTCCATTGATCATTCTTATGTTATTTTGTTCTCAACACATTCCACTATGTAATGAATAAAGATTTTCAACTGGAATATTTAATTCATTGAGTTCTAGGATGTGTTGTTTAAGTGTTCCCTTTATTTTTTTTTTTGAGCAATGTAGAACTACAAGTTTTCACAAGAGATAATCAGTAATAATATATCTAAAGATGTCAGCTGCCAGATGTATACCAAACAATTTAGCACCAAAAGTCAAACAGACAAATGTGACTGCAGCAAAATGACACTGAAAATGTTCTGGTTCAGACTGTGTACATTTCTTCTAAGCTAAAAGCCCTCTATTGATGTCTATAGATGGTTAAAAATTGAATAATGATGAGCAAAACAAGAGGAATTTTTTTAAAAAGCACCCCTTAATAAGATATTTCCAAACAAAGCAAGGAGGTTCCAACCTTGAAAAAAAATACTTATGGCATTTTTCCATTTGCATTTCAAAGTAAACAGAAATTTAAACAAGACTAATTTTCTATGTTTTTCTTCATAAGCACAGTTGACATCAGATGATTCCAGACTAACGCGATCAGAAAAATCATATTTATATAAAAAAATATTCCATCCAGCCAGAAAATGAAGTCCATGCCTGCACATATTGGATATGGCTGAGTTTCACTTCATCAACCTGCTCATACTGTACCTGATGCAGCTGTAGTGTTTGAAGGTGCTGGCAGCCTTCTGACATTCAAGGCAGAGCTGGATTGCACCTGGATAATCTTCCTCCTGAAAGAACAGAGAGGTGAGATAATTTAATCTATTTTTCCATGTCCAAATGGACAGTATAATCTCCATTTTCAATTTCAAAAGAAAACTGCTACTGACACTGTAAAATACTGGATAATGGTTGATTGTGACATTGTTCCGTGCTGCGCATCCATTTTCTGACCCAGTCTCATCTAACTATTTGATCGAAAAGGTTGTTACAGCAAGTACTGTCTAGATATCCAGGGATAACACACAGTGGTCAAATCCATACCAATCGCTACTGCTGACCTTCACAATAGATGGGTATTTGTTAAAGTATCTAGTGTTTGTGTTGGTTTTGCTTTCAAGGCAGAAACCCTGCTGAAGTTTGATCTTTTTCAGTCAATTACTACCATCTCTGCATGTATGCATGTATGCAGGTGTGTGTGTGTGTGTGTGTGTGTGTGTGTGTGTGTGTGTGTGTGTGTGTGTGTGTGTGTGTGTGTGTGTGTGCGCTTGTTTTGTGTGGGTGGGTGTACGTGCATGCATACTGAGTTGAATGGCAATACCTCAAGCATCTCGCTGAGTCTTACATCTGTTCTTTGCTGTTAGGGAAAGAACGGCAGAAGAAGATAGAAATATAGCATTAAGACACAATATTGGTTGCATGCTTTCTTCCTGTGACAATGTTGGAAACATCCTTTAATAATCACAGTTTGAGGAAATGATCAAAGGAAATGAGAAAATGTATTAAAAAAAAACAGAGTATGTCTGATTAACACGAATCACAATTTTGAAACGTGTGGAGAAGCAGTTGCAATAATTCACGGCGACCCCACCGATTCATTCATCAACAGTAACATGTGCCACAGTGTTTGTGAAGCTATTTCGGAAAGAAATAGCTCAGGGTCAGTATCAGTAGGTGACTCAGATTCCCACTTACAGTGGACTTGTACTATATGCTCCCTGAAAGTTGATGAGTCAAATTATCTGGTGCTGCATGCCTTATGTCTGCAATTACTGGCCCCACCAACAGTTCATTGTCTTGGATCTCTGTGCCGTTGTTTTCCCTCTCTGCTCTCCCCTCAACCCAACGGGTCGAGGCAGATGGCCGCCCACCTCTGAGCCTGGTAGAGCCGGACGTTTCTCTCTGTTAAAAGCGTTTTTTCTTCCCACCTCTTACTGTTAAAGGGGAATTTTTTCTCCCTGCTCACGTTGAAATTATTTAATTGTCGAGTTCATCTGTATAATGTTATGAAGTTCTGTTGCAAGGACTTTACTATGTTAAGTTCCCTGAAATACCATATTGTGTTGTGATTTGGCGCTGTATAATTAGTTTTTTATTGAATTGAATTGAATAGAACTAAATTGAATTGAATCAAATCGAATCGAATTAAATCTGTAGGAGACCAAAGAGGCGACTGATAACCTTCATGTCGAGTAGTCTTTCTTTTGTTTCATTTAATTGAACTCCTCTGAAGAGAGGCAGGGTGTTGTGTAGCAGAGGTGCTTGAAGGGTGTCCAGGGTGCCACGTTCCAAGCGGCGGGCAAGGAGCGTGTGTCACCTGCCTCCATTTGCACCCCTAACACCGGGAGTGCGTCACTTTAACGGAGGTGGTGGGGGAAACGGGAGCGTCCCGTTGGGAGTGAGGCCCGGACTAAGGGGTATTTTTGACCAAGACACCCGTTCGAAGAGCAACTACTGGCAGGAGCCTCAGCCACCGGAGGTCTGCGAGTGTATAGGGGGGTGATAAGAGGCCCAGGCGGCAGCAAAGTTGAGTGCCTTTGGAGACCCGCTCCGAAGACACAGTGAGCACGACGTAGCTGCATTAATGGCCGCGAGTAGCTGAGCTTTACACAATATATTTAAACGATAGTTTCCAGATGACTGTTCATTTAAGTAAACAGGCAACACACTGGATGCTGAGACAATCTCTGTAGGACTATGCAGTCATGTTGGCTGGTAATTAGATTACGCTATTGGACCAAACCAGAATAATAATCGATGCAGAACCTACTAAAAGGACCCAACAGAAACTGTGCATTTACTTGGAACTCGGGAAGAATTTCTAAAAGAAGGTTAGTGGTCCAGCTCAACTGTAAACTAGGACAGGGATGGTCACAGGATTAAAGACTCAAGCATAACTACTGAAGCCTATATCAATCTTACTTATGGACAATTCAACAGAGCACAGATTCCTGTTTTTGTGGCTAAACATAAACAAACTATTCACAACACATTTAGAGACAAATTAGAGTGTAATATGTTATATGTAAACTATGCTTGTTAAATTTACCAGGGTCTTGATGGTCCTCAAGGACTTGAGCAGGCCTGTCAGCAGTTGTCGCCTTCTTTGATTGGCCAATAAACCCAGGCTGGCCCCGGTAAATCCCTCTTTTGCCACACTCAGTTGCCTTTAGAAAACAAGTCCCAGGACAGTCTTACTATTTTTTATTATTTGTAAGGTAATCAAAGGTCATATACAACATGGTGAGTAGAACAATGAGACAGATGATGCACATACAGTAGATCTATACTGTCAATAGTGATTTGCTACACAAACACATAACATAAATAAATAATCTTGACATGGTTGCCTGGATGTTGATTATTAAACAGATGCAGAGGTGGTAGCACCAGAAGCTTGATTATTTAGACAAATCATTGAGATTAATAATGAGTATGTAAGGGTTCTAATTAAATAACACAAAATTAATCATCTGACTCCTGGAAGTCTGGACCTTTGCTCCATGTCATTCCTCTATTCTCTTTCTCCACAATTCCTATCTTCACTGTGCTTTGGCAAAGTCTAATAAATAAAGACAAGTGTTTTAGAACATAGTATGATGTGTAGTGGCATGTTTTCGATGGTTGATTTATTTCCAGGGCAAACAAGGCGGAATCATTTGGGATTTGTGACCGTGTCAAGAGACTGAGAATATATGATGGGACATTATCATGGTTATGAGAAAAGCACTTAGTATGCAGATGCGGGTTTAATGTGTGCTTTTGAGCAGCTATTTCAGTGCAGTGAATAGATAGAGGATAACAGAACGTCATTACCTCCTTGCATTAGTGCAAATGACTGCTGCGAGCTGCAGGTTGGTCTGTAAGGCCGTCACTCTTTCCAGCTCCTGAGAACAAGAAATGAGTTAGAACCTGTAGGACACAAAGGTGATGGTAGACTGGTTCGTTTTAGGGGGCTATCAGAGAGGTACGCCTCTAATAATGTCATTTATCGAGCAAACCCCATGAAAATAAGTCCTCACACACACACACACACACACACACACACACACACACACACACACATAGTACTCCTCTGGGAGATGCACCCTGCGGTGAGCAGACAGATAATATAGATGTTGTTTTTATGGTAAGGCGTGTTTCATCGGTGCCAAAGACAAGTATAGTTCTGGAAAACAACTTTGAAAACATAAAAAATATAAGAAAACACTATTTTTCTTGCGAGCTTTGACATTTAGAAAAGGATCAATGAGGACTCAGGTCTGAGAGTTCTGTTATTATGCCACTTCAACGACCTCTGCCAAGAACAAGCACACCCCTCAGCCAATATTAGTAGTGCGAAGGGACAAACAGCATTCCTGCAATATTGTTGACTTTTCTTCTCGCCTTTGTGCTTTTACTTTCTTGGTCTGCCAGATGTCGAGCCGTAGGTGGGAGTAGCTTGTTCTTTGATCGGGTTGTTGTTTTTTTTACATTGTATTATCCCATCGCCAAAAAGGTTCTGAGTTCTCAAAAGCTTCCTCATTAAACATAGTCAGACAAAAACAAAACTTTTCCAAAGAAAATGTAATCCGGGGAAAATCATTTTCAGCAAAAATAAAAAAAATAAAAACAATAACATCAAAGCACCTTAGCTGTGGGTACGGAATCAATAACCCCTTCAAACCAATCTCCCCTCAACATCCTGAGAGTTGATGAAGACCCTGACACGTCAGGCGTTGATTCAATAGCCAGGATCTCCTCTGGAAGGAAATGCACTTTGTGACTCGTACGCTCTTCTGGGGAACTAAGAGACAACGTCCACATGGCACGATGCCAATTCAACAATCTGATTTCATGAAGCCCAACTGGAAGCTGGTCGTATATCAGCAGAAAAATCAACTGCTTACAGCTTTATTAATTTGTAACTATGAGTTGTTTTGTTTGAGCTACACACAATCCTTAATCATGTTCCAGGAATAATGTGACATTTTGGGAGACATGGATTTGTTTTGAATGAGAATATCAGTATTGCTCTCATATCTGAACAGTGAATATGAAGCTACAGCAAGGAGATAGTTCATTTATCTTAGCCTAAAAACTAAAAACGGGGTAAACAGCTACCATGGCTCTGTCTAAAGTAAATGTCTAATTAAAAGTACTGTATCTAGTTTAAACCCAACAAGTTGTGGTTCCATAGAGGATTACGTTTCCAGCTATTTCTTAGTCAGGAATATCACCCCCATTAAAACTACAACTTTTTTCCACTTTTCCACTTGTTACATTTAGACAGAGCCAGGCTAGTTGTTTCCCCCTGCCTCCAGTTTTTAATGCTCAGCTACCCAACCAGCTGCTGGCTGCAGATTTTGAGAGTATGGATCGTCTCCCCAGACCGTCTCCAAACAAGTAAATACATGAAATAATCAAACTGTTTCTTCCAACTTGACCTACTCTGTCTTGTTTGTTAAACAATTCACATTAAGTCACATATGTGCAGTAGGTGGCAGGTACCGCTACAACCAACAACATGAACAACAAGCTGAATGAAAGCATGAACATTAGAACAACAATCAAACTGATGTCTTTGCAAGTCAAATACAACTTAAATACCGAAGATGACTTGTCTTTAAAGTTACCACATATCTCAGCATTTCTTCACAATAAGTTACGCACTAGTTAAAAACAAATACGTGCAGATACCATGGTGGCATTTAGGTGCCACTCAGACAAACATTAACATGCGTCCTCAGAAGATGCCCTTGTCTGCTAAGCGGTGATTCGACGACTGACAAGTAAATCAAAGCATAACGGAGGCTGGTTTCATTCAGTTTAACAGTTAATAGCAGTGTGGTGACAGAAGAAGTGCGCTCGGGGGGGGAAATGTAATGACAAAAGAAGCCTTTTCTTTAAGTCTCCAGCAGAACCTTATCTTCACCGAGCAAACACTCACAGTCGGTCTTGCCGTCTCTACCCCATGTTGCGGCGGCCATTACCAACACACAGCAGTTGGGCAAACACAACAGTCCCACAGCGTAACACAAGCATTCTGTTACGTTCATAAATCCACACAGGAAAATAAATATGAAGACAGCTTGAATGCTGTCGCATTCGGGTTCAAACAGAAACGCGCACACAGACACAAATGCCCAACATGATGAGTGCTCAGTATGTAGCCTGAGGCTCCAATTTGTAGTTACACTCCGGGCTGTCGACCCCTATGTGTGAGCTACACTTAACCTGACAGACTTAGTGCTCAATCAGCTTAACTCGTGGAAGAGGAGATACTGTAACTGTGGTGAGGTCTGACAAACAGTCAGGTGGGTTTTAATACATAAAAGAGGTTTCACAGTTTGTATGCATGACTGCAATAAACTTCAAAGTAAGACCACAAGAAAAGAGAGACTGAAATCCACTATATGAAAAACACAAATGCAGTTATAGATTTGTACCGCACACAAACAGGAAAACTCTAAAGCAGTTACACTATATGACCCGACTCTTACAGTGTCCACAAACACAGCTCTGGTGTGGGAAGTGCAGGTTAGGCAGAAAAAGATGGTTAATTGCATGGGAGCCCTTTTTTTTTTTTCCAGCCTTCTTTATTCATATATTCATAAGAGGTCCTTTCTGTGACCCTGTAGCACATTGATTATGCAGTGGCTCCCTGTTTTCCCACCTATACATGCTAATGATGCTGCTGTTTCGGGCCCTGAAGTACCGACTTTGTACTATTGAGGTGCATTGAAAGCAAAGCTGAATGACAGGGAGACACAAGTGCAGTTTCTTACCTGCATTTTTGCAGTTTTGTTCAGTTCTCGGTGTGGTTTCATAGCCCACCGGGAGCATTTCAGAGGTGCAGCATTTTTGTCTGCCTGCTTCCTGCTTTGGTCATGTTTTCTTGATTTTTATGTTTCTAAAGTGGGTAAATGTTGTTTAATTGCCCGTTTTGTGTTTATTGTTGTTATTTCCTACTTTGTGCTGTAGCCTACAGACAAAGTTATTATAGTTTATTGTGTTTTAGACATTAAAAAAACATTAACCCTCTGAATTATTTTGTAACTATTGTAGCACGAGTTTGCACATGGATGTTTTATTTTGAAAACTGACAGGATTCTTTTGGTTTACTTGTGACTGACTTCCTGCCCAGCATCTCCGTGCATTTTCAATCAAAAATGGACTGTCTATCGCCTATCTTTAGCGCCGCTTCTGGAACGCTGCCGACACGCACCGTGGCACAACTGGTGGGATATGAAGCATTAACTTTAATGACGGTGATCAGCTCCGGTGGCCGTGTCGCAGACGGGACACAGTGGAAAATAGCTTTTACAGCTGAAGTTAACATTGTATTTTCTATAGTGTGTTTATGTCTCCACTTTAATACACAATTATTTTTGTGACCATACCTGCTCGTCTGCATTAGATATTAATCACCCTGTCGCATCCTTTTTTTTTCTAAGTTGTAGTCTCCTCAATGAGAGAGCTTAAGGGCCCCCCCCCCTGTAATTGGAAGGTATGACCGCCCATGTTGGACAAATTACCAATCTCTTTCAAGGGAGCCAAGTCCATTCTTTTGTAACGATGCTGAGTGACCTGGTCGGGGCTACCTGGTGCAAATTCATTACAACTTGGGATTCCAACGAGGCAATCCCTCTTTCCTGATAAGTATGAGGCTCGTGCAGCTTGGCCATTCAATTCTAACCTGTCTCTTTTTAACTGAGGAGATAAGACGGGGAAATTATTTCAAACCACCCCGCTACCAATGTTGCTGAGTTTAACTGGATCAAACCATGAACTCATGGAATTTTATGTTTTTTATACGTGTCAGCTTTAAAAACTAAAAGGTAGAGGTTTTGAAGTGAAAAAAAAAAAAGACAAGGTCAGTGTGGGCAAGTGAAAATGATACACAATGAGATCGTGATAAACAACTGTAAATGAACCAGTAATATAGGCTCTGTCCTCGATGCAATCTTCCACACAAACACTCCGAGTGCAAGTGGAGGCCACAATTGGTGTCTAAATCCTGCTCAGGGCTAGAAAATGATGCAGTAGAACCTTTTCTTCCCTTTCATTGTGACAGTAAAGTCAGAGATGTGGAAACTGGAATGGCCTCTGAACTTCACATGACATTTGTAGACCGACTGAATGTGGGCTGAGATGGGTCAACGGAAATGCCCCAACATCTCTGGCAATGTCTACTAATAAGCCCCGCTGTCATCTTAACTCTGCGGAGTCAAAGTTAGGGTCATAGAAATGATCAGTTTACTATTCATAGACTGACCCTGCGATGGCTTAACAATGGCAGTGATCTCACTGCAATTTCACTGCACACGAAATATTTTAAAGCTGTCAGTCATCTGCTGTGTCTTACCAGGTTCAACTCTTCTTTGACTAAATTCGAATTTAACATGCTCAACCAAACTTCAGTAGTGATTTATATCTGATGGAACTAGCTTGATTGCTAAATCAAATCAAAAGACTAACTTCTTCAGTGAAATCCAACACACACAAATACATGTACAAATCTCAGCATTCACACGTCTTTGATCTTCTGCCAAAATGCTTTAATTTGAAGCCCACTTGATGCAGCTGCAAACCAAATTATATGTTTACCTATTTATTAATAGTTTAGTACTGATGATGGCTTCCTTTGCTCGTTTCATGAACCAACAAGTATTGTTATCTAAAATTCATCAATTCAAAATGGTATTAAATAAAGTTAGGCAAAAGACTTGTCACAATAGCAAATTTGGTCTCCTGTAATCGCCAGCCCGTTCTCAAAACCAAACACACACAGAGGAACTTACCTCCTATAAAGGAAATCCTCACAAACACTGGTTCATTTCAGTTCATTGCAGAACCACTGTGCGATTTAATTCACAACCTGACTATGTTCTGAATAAAAATTTTAAAAAACGAGATTGCTGGCCCCATTTTCCTTATCCATGAATGGAGTTAGATTTCCCATTGCCATGGTTACCAAAATTCTGTCTTTATCTTGTTGCATCACATTCACAGGAATATATCTACTGGCACCCTGAGAGCATAAAAAAAAAAAATGGATGTCCTGTCATAACATGTCAGAAGTTAAGACATGATATATATATATATATATATATATATTCTTAACTTCTATCTATCTATCTATCTATCTATATATATATATATATATATATAGAGAGAGAGAGAGAGAGAGAGAGAGAGATACACACAGAAAGATATATATATACACACGTATATATGTATATATGTATATATCTAGATATCTAGATAGATAGATAGATAGATAGATAGATAGATAGATAGATAGATAGATAGATAGATAGATAGATAAGCAAATATAAGTGAATTGTTTTGGAAATAAACACTTTAAGACCAGCTGGGCTGAAAAAAAGAAAGGAAAGGCTGTTTAGTGATGTCCTGAGTTGATGCTGGACACTTACCTTGACATAAGCAGGCTGTTTTTCCAGAATAAGATCTGCAACTTTTTTTGAAACCTACAGACAGACAGAGAAAAACAATTTCTTAAAAAAAAAAAAAAAAAATTAAAAAAAGAGTAAAAAAAAACATTTTGATGTTCTTCCCAAATGTGACCAGGCAGAAACAGTTTGGACAGAATAATCTTGCTTTTGAGGATGGGACAAGAATAGCAATCAGTGATGTCTGTATCTAAATCCAAAGTCTTATAAGGGACAGTCTCATTTCACTCAGTGTCTTTCTCAATAACATTACTCTTGTTTTTTTTTTAGAGAAGTCTCTGTTCTCTCTGTTCCTAATGTCCTGTCTTCTACGCTGTGCTTATTACCAATCTAATTCACAGCTACAGTGAAATTGTAATTATTTTGAAGATATTGTGCCCTGCTCATGACATTCAGCCCGGTATTAAGCCTTGTCAAAGGATCAGCAGGATATTCACTTTCTTTTAGTGGAAAAGGAAAAAGATAGACAGATATATCAGTATCAGTGTATATGGTATCCGATATGAAAAAAAAAAGTCTTACAAAACATAATGCAGAAAAAGATGCTGGGAGTAATTTAGATGTTGTTCTATTTGTATTTTTCATAATTATTTTGTATCATTACATTTCTAGTGAAGTTCACTACTTTGATGCACTGATGTCATTTTGGACACCAAAATTTGTCATTAAACTGTAAAATATCCTGCCTCCATTACATATTTCCATTAAAAGTGTTTAATAAGGACATTTCAGTCGATATATCAGTACCAGAATTTTTTTACTTTCCCTAATATTGGCATCGACCTCAAACATCTAGTGTCAGTCGGGCTCTAGCATTTTGTTTATATATTTGTACTTTCTAAGCCCAATCCAAGTTAACCCTGATGACATCATGGCATCATCAAATGTTTTTTCTAAAGTTCATCCAGAGTTACAGTGGTCATTACATAACAATGTTGTACAATCTCCATTGTTACAAGAAGAAGCATTTGACTAAAAAATACATGAACTGTTCTGTAGATTCAGCACAGCATCATTTCAACTACTCATTTGTTTTAATTATTATTATTAATCATTTAAATATCAAGGATAAACCTGAGGATTCTCAAATCTGATTACAAATATATGAGCTGGAAATGAATGTCCTGCTAATTACAATGACAAAGAACAAGCACTCATCCAGTAGATAAAACCAACCAATCCACTATCTTTCTCCCACTCACAGTGAGCCTTCCTGAGGCCAGAGGTGGGGATGACATCTCGACATATGTAAAGTATGCACGGTAGCCAGCAGGAGACCTGAGCAGATGGCAAATGCAGCTCAAGTGAAACTGTTCATTCGACAGGGTTTGAGCATGTCTGTGTGTCTTTTAATATTCAAAATAGGGTTGCACGACAATATCGGCACATCATCAGTGTCGGTCGATTAAGGCCTTGAAAAATAATACCGGCATCGGCCCAAAATTAACATTTCTACAAATATGACTGGACCATGAAGCCAAAATGTAACTATAAGGGAATGCTCAATGATTGATTAAATGAAGTCCTAAAAATTGTGCCTGGTTGTGGCCACTGTTAGGACTGTTTCAGGGAGAGCATTATCCAACCCCAGGATTAAGCTTACAATTTAGTTTGAAAGAAAATGTTACCTAAAGGTAAATATGCCATGTTTAATACAACCTAAATTGAAGGGGTTTCTTATGTTGCCAAGTGATTTTGCACATTTTTAAAAGCATTGTTTTTATGTCTACATCTGCCAGTATGTCTTCACAATATGCATAACATGTTAATTCCACCACAGGAGAGACTTGATAAACCCTGCAATTAGGTGGAAAATATGTACATGTCTGTTCGGGCAATTGGCCAAAAGAGTTAGAAAATATCAGAGCATGTCCAAGCTACAAACTACCATGACATCACACATTGGTTTGTGAACCAATTATATAATTTTGAAGCGTCGAGTTTGACATCTTTGTGGGTTTTTTAGAGCCACAAGTGACCATATTTAAACGAGTTGAGGAGGAGCAAGTGGCGAATCTGACTTGATACAATTCTGAACCCGAACACCTATAGCTTTTTGAGGCCTATTATCTCATTAATTATGGGATCATTTTCAGATGGACCACCAGAACACTGATCAGAAGGAGTTTACTTATTGAGGGACACATTAATAATTTGTAAAAATAAATATTGATTGTGTATTTCATGAACAAAGTTGAATGGGAGTCTACGGAGCTGGAGGCTTTTTGGAGTGTACCCCAAGTGGCCTTCAGTGGCACTTTAAGGCCCTTCCACATTGGCTTCCCGCTTAGACCAGGAGGCTACGTCCATTTTTATATACATTCTATGGGCATATTGGATATCGGCAAAAAGTCTGCTACTGTGCATCCTTAATATAAATGTAGGAACAAGTTGATCAAGTTGTAAGAAGTTGGGAGTTTACTAAGCTGTCCCAAAATAATGCCACCTATTGGCATTCCACTCTTTACACCATTCAATACTAAACATTTTCAAAAGAAGTAAAAGACTCTAAAGCAAAACTGGCTGAGTCACCATGCAGTCCTCCCACCTGTGCCACAAGGCCAAAGTCATTCATTCTCAGCTTGCCCTCTCGCACACAAATGGAGGTTAATTGTGCCATTACTGAATACCAAAGCAAGCACAGTGAATGTAATATTTAGCAGACAAACTAAATATTGTCCAAAACTAGTGACTGACAATGAGCAATGATCAATTCACAGCGAGACAATGAATGCAATTTTCCTGTGCCAGGAGGGATAAAAGAAATGAGACAAAATGAGGGAAGTCACAGCAGAAGACAAATGACTCATACAGAGACACACATCATACATTAAAATGAAAGACTGAACATGTTTGGGCAGTTTATCTTGCACTCACTCGTTAGCAAGAAGGATGTGCCCTATAGATATAAGTGTTAGGTTGAAAAAATATGTGGCAAAAATATGTTTCCTCTTTCTAGCAAGTATTAACTGAGATGTACGAGTCAATTAAGATTATATTAGCGAGCGATGATTAGGTTTGGTAGCAGTGAAAAGTATTAAACAGCGAAGTGATGGTGCAGGTCAGCCTGATTAAGAGAGTTCAACTTACGATTCAACTCAACAATAACTACAGAGAGTTAAGTCAACAGTGAGGGTTTCCACAGGTAGCACAGAACCATATAAACCCAAATAACCTTGAAGTGAAGGGTGCGCTGGTCCCTCACATGAGCAGGACACCCTCCACCAAAATGTCAAATAAAAATGTATTAACTTTCACTGTTTACTTCTCAATAGGGGTGCTTTCCAGCTTTTAAAAAAATATCACTATACCATCGCTTTGAAGCTATCTATCACTGTGTGTGTGTGTGTGTGTGTGTGTGTGTGTGTGTGTGTGTGTGTGTGTGTGTGTGTGTGTGTGTGTGTGTGTGTGTGTGTGTGTGCGCGCGTACTTGTCATGCAACCATGCGGCTTCTGCTGTTCTATTTTCACTTCCACTTCCACCAACTAGAACTTCCTCTTGCACAGCAGGACGTCACTTCAGCCTGATTTAAGACATGGGGAGGAATCTGGCAGCCAGGCAAGACTTAGGCAAAGATTGCATAAGCTTTACAAACTTTAAAAAAAAAAAAAAAAAAAAAAAATTTAAAAACTGAGCAGGGGGACCGAATTCATTACTGCTGCAGGAGGGAGAGTCATCTCCAGCTTTCAAGTTTCATTAAAAATTGAACATGTTCATCCGCATTACTACCCATCGCCTCTGCTGCCAAGTAGCCTACCTACATTCCTGTGAAGAAAGTCACCTTCAGGTGGATGGGAACAGTAATGTCAAACGTTTTGATACCGCTCTTAAGTTGTGTCTAAAAAGAATAAATCACTGGGCATGTGTGTACTTTATTATGAATAGTTCTTGTCTCAAACTATTTCAACATTTAAAAGTCGGACTAACTTAATTTTAATGGTAAAAGTAGCTCACACTTTTGATCAGGTTTGATGACGCCCCGAGAAAGTATGATACAAGCATGTGTGTCCATATTAATTGATGCTTTAAAGTGTTTATGTTAAATGGGAATAATGGCAAAAACACACAAATTGCATCTCTGGACCCTGACATTTGTTTGTATGAGCCAAAGTCTCGCAGCATGAAAGGGTAATTAGCCTCGAGACGAGTCTCTGCCAGCCGCTTGTCAGCGATGCCAATTAAGTGTGGACACCGCGACTACGGAGAAATGGGGCAGCGGTTCTCTTCCCCGAAACCTCCGAGAGTCCGCTCCGCCTTGCAGCAGACAATTCACATAGAGAAGAGTTCATGTTCATGTAAGTCAACACCCACACACAAACATACACAAACACACACAAACACACACAAACACACACAAACACAGCAGGAGTGAAGAGAGGATGGTAAAGGGCTGCAAATGTATATGGTACATACTGCATCTATTTCACTTTCATGTAGTCAAGCCCCTGTTAGTACGCACGGTCACGCACGCCGAGCTGCTTTACAGCCTAACTAATGATGTCACAGATAAATTGTGCAGAGAGCGTCCATCTCATCCACCAGTAGGAAAAGGCCATCGCGGGGCATCCTGATGCAGACAATCTGATAGCACTATTATCACTTTCTTCAGAGGACTATGCTCTATTTCACACACTGATGACTGAGCGCATCCGTAGGCTCAAGTGTGTGTGTGCGCATGAGTAGAAGAGTTGTATACAGTATGAATGTACACATATTAACTGCCCACCTGTAGAGATGCTGTTGCCAACATTGCCATTTATTGACTTCACGGTACAATAAAGGCATTTAAAAATATATATATTTCAGCACAAATTTTAAATTCAGCAGCGTCTTTAAACCCCCCCTTCATTAGCATATTTCAAACTTTTCCCCTTGCATCTTATTTATAATGCGTAAGATAACACCCGCCAATCAAATCTGGGATGTCACCTTAGTGAACCAAATGGAAGCATGAACTCAATCACACTGCAGATAGAAAAGAACAATTCTATTTTAACAACCTCATTTACCACCATTTACCAATCTACTTTGTCTGGACAGGATGAGAGTGACAGTTGAAGTATTTGTTAAAATATTCACTTTAGATTAAAAGAAAGGTATAATTCATTAATGGGAAAAAGTGTAATCTCAATCTTCTGGTAACTATTCTGAAAAAGCCTGACTCTTGAATGGAATGGTCAAACTTTTCAAGACAGTGGGAAAAAAAAAATATATATATATATATATATATACTATATATGTCTCTTCATAAAATTATTATTTTTTTTTTTTTAAATGATGAAAAAAGAGCAGAAAATGTAGGTAGAATGGACTGAGGTGTATACTGTGAATACTTTATAAAAACCTCAGGGCGTTGAGTTAGACAAACACTTCATTGAGGTGCAGATCTACAGGTTTGCATTGATAAGCTTGCTGAAAAACTTAGCTGCGGATTTGCTGCCTGGCAGCACACTGAACCAATTACCATGGCCATTCCCGTGAGGTACCTGCAGGCTGACAGCCAGAAAGATAGAGGAAGTAAGAGACAGAGAGGATATGTGTGAGAGTGTGTTTGTGTACACTGAAGCGGTGCTAAATTGTAGGTGTCGCCATACCACAGAGCGAGAGAGTCTGGAGCGTCCTTTTAGCTACGCAAGCAGCTCTGTGGGCTACTGATGTCAAAAGAGGGGACGAGGAGGACGAGCAGCATGGATGAAAAACAGGGATAAGAAGTATGAATGGTATAAATGTGTCAAAGCATGAAAAAAAAAAAAAAAAAAGGTGACAAACAGGTGAGCAAATCTACAGGCGCATGTCAGGATGGAGGGTAGGTGGAAAAAAAACTACACCGGACTGTGGGGACTGAGAGAACAGAGGGGAAAACAGCTGCTTGCTCTTCCACGTGCTTCTATAAACAGAATTTGTTGACAGGCCAGCTCTCCAGTCTGAAAGTCTGAGCGCACCTGACTGACCTCAGAACAACGGTCACTATGGAGATGGCCCTGCTGTGGAAGAAAACACAGGCCGATGACGTCACAGGACTCAAGAGTTCAGGCACAAGGAACCCAAGCGCTATTGACCGCTGATCGGTATCAGTTATATATTTTTGCCCCCATCTCTCATTTGTAGTTTAAAAGACCACCAAATTCCAAATCAGCCCAAAAAAAACCATGGTGTTTGGGGCTCGTTATATGTTGTCAGGTAGGACTGTAAAATCTTTGGGTTGTACACCACATTGCAGAAGCCTGTTGTTGATCAGTTGTCCTGAGACAACAGAGCAAATGCAGAAATTCAATGCCTTTATCTGAAGGAAAACAGGATTTTCAGGTGTTTTAATTTCATATATTATATATCTACAATGTAAGTTAGCATGGACGGCTTAAGCAGTTTTTATTACTTCCATTTTCCAGAAACAAGAATAAAATTTAGCTCAACATGAAGTCAGCCAAGGTTTCCAAGAAGGAGAAGAAACTTTGGACCTCTAGTTTCTTTTGTTGAGAAAACACTGCTACCAGTAAAATAAATACTTTTGATGATCAGTATCAAATTTGAAGAATTCAATCCCAATAAATCCATGGCCATAAAAAGCCTGATTGGAAGATTCCCCAGACTTGTATTTTATGTTCTGACCATTCATTTTGACCTGACAAATGATCCGAGTTTGCCACTGCTCACAACAGGCTCTTGAGAGGACCTTTTAGAGTTGTTTTCTTTTGGGCTTGAGTGCATCCATTTCAAATTAAAAGCCCTCACTTGAAATTAAAAGCACTCCAGGGTTTCATAAAAGGTCGAGACATATGCAGTACCAGGTTTTGATTTGATCTTGTTAAATCATGTGATGCATCTACAGAAAATCCATTAACTATGTCAACTATAACACTCGCACACTGTACATATTTGTGGCAAAGTACTCATGAACAAACCACAAAACTGAAGCACTTGCAAATCAAATGGGAAAGGGGTTTCAAAGTCAAAGAAAAAAAAGACAAAACAATGCAAGGGTCCATTTAGGAGCTGTAATCCATATTACATGGTCTTCATTGGCACACAGAGTTTCAGGCCTTAAGTACATCATTGCGCTTTCATGCCAACATGACGTCCTAACTGCCGTCATTAAAATCACAACCAATAGCATACACTATGTATCAACAGCTCCATCTCCATGACAACTGCAAAAAACCATGCAAGAGAGCTGAGAGCACCGGAACATTTTGTCAAACTACTAATTTCAGGGCAAGAATCATAAAGAAAGTTGAGTTCTTTTGGTTCTTGATTTTTATGAGCCAGAAATGACCATAAAATACACTGGCATGGTTGTACGCCTGCATGTGTGAATATGTGTGTGTGTGTGTGTGTGTGTGTGTGTGTGTGTGTGTGTGTGTGTGTGTGTGTGTGTGTGTGTGTGTGTGTGTGTGTGTGTGCGAGAGCGACAGAGTAGGAAGGTACTTACTGCTGCCTGTTGTCTCTTCAGCTTGTCTCTGTACTCCTCCAGCTCCTGCAGGTTCAGCTCAGGTGGGAGTTTCTATAATCACACACACACACACACACACACACACACACACACACACACACACACACACACACACGCACACACGCACACGCACAAGGATACAAACATGCAAACTTAATGTGTGTTTACAATACTTCCTCCTACACAGCTGGAGATATCCAAGACTTTTCTGTCAGTAAACACAATTTGCACACTTCTTTGACAACTGCGTTTTGCTTCCAAACACTTCTCATATTCAACATAATAAAAATCCTCGCTGTGTGTGCGTCCGACAGAAGAATATTCAAAGAAGACCTATGGCAGTATCAAAGTTCCGATGCTGAGGGCCGTAGGAGCGATGTCATTTATCTTGGGAGAGACAATTTTCACTCCTGGGCATCCTAATTTTTCAGAGATATCGCACTAGGCATTTCGAAGAGCTAAAGCTGGTTTCACAGGGGTGACAAAAGATAGCGTTGGCTCTTCTTCTATTCCAAAAAACAAAAAGAATTTGCTCAATAAATACACTTTGCGAGATCATGACTGAGATTAGTCAAGAAGGTAGAGGACATTATTTAGTAAACAGCAAACAAACTCTGCTCGGGAAAGAAGATATTGCAAATCCATGGCCCAGAGGATGATAGGTAATTACTTTCCCCTTGACTGAGAGTCTCATTTTAGATGGCGTAGCAATACCAAGATAAATCTAATGAGATTTCACACCCTTCTTCTGTTGAGCGGATGCAATCCATCAATCGGGACGTCAATGGTATGCATGCGGCTCAGCGTGTAAGTGTAAGAGGCAGCAGCTCAGGTGAGAAAGAGCTTTACTTCTGCCAGTCAGATGGGGTTCAAAGCACAATAAACCATATTTATTCACATTAGAAATGCAGTCTTGCTGTTATCAAAGTTATTGAAATGGGGTGGGTTGGATCGAATTATTGTTTCACTGAGGGGGCGTGGGAACTTGGGAGGCCAGTCTCCAAATGTCGTCATTTTACAAGTGAGTGGTGCTCATTCGGTCAATAGCTCAAGCCCTGGCATTTATAAAGAGTATCCGACCTCCAGTTCATGCTGCACCATGTCGAAGGAGTCGTTTGAGAAGTAGACCTCCTCGATGCTGTCAATGATTTCCTGCTCCGCCTGTGGGTCGATGGGCTGCTCCCTCAGCTCCCGCAGCTCCTCCTAAAAGACAGAGACAGACCAAGAGGGACAAAGAGAGACATAGTTAAAAGACGTCCCTGAAGTTAGCATCAGAAAGTTCCAGACACATTGGGACATAAACAGAAAATGCTGGAGACGCAAGATTGCATCATTTTCCAAGTAATGACAAACAAAAATACCATCAAGAAAAATGTAGAAAATAGCAAAGCTGCCAGAGGAAAGATCAATAAAAGGAGAAACAATAAGATTAGAGAAACAAGAGGTACAGAGGAGTTCAAGGACAAAGACAAAGAGTAAAGGACAAAGTGAGGCCAGAAAAATAAATGAGGCAGAGGACAAGGAGAGGGAACGAGGTGGTGTGCAGTGCGGGAAAAAAGGGAGGAAAATGTTAATCACAGAGTTTGGGATAAGATTGCAGCTTGTTTCGTTGGACAGCTGTCATGGGGGATGGCAGGCAGCCATGAGAAGAAAAGAAAAGAAGACACGATTGACCAAAAAAAATAAAATAAAAAAAGAGAGACAACGGAGATATCCCTTCTGAGAATCTCGGAAAAACATCAGAGCCTTATCGATTAACATGCCGCGCATCCGTCGAGGCTTATTGCTGCAGTCAGTCTTTCAGATGAAGGGTTTTAAGCCCCACATCCCCTCCTGACTGCCTCAATGAGCCAAGATACAGTAACATTAATTCCACGGTGGTGGGATGACTGTGTTTTGCAATATACAAGTAAAAGTTGCTCAAAATAAAAGTGAAAGGTATATTTATTCATCCTGAGACTCATGCCACTAACATGACTAAGAATACTAAATACCCACTGAATATATTACATTGCATAAAAAGATTGCATTTTATATAAAAGAATAGGACCGTAAAAGTCCGCCATGATAGACTTTCTGCAATTTATTTCTTGATAAAAAAAATAAATTAAAAAAACACATTGACATATCCTCCGAAACCGTCGGTCCGATTCCAACTGGATTTCCTGTAGATTATCATCAGACCAAGCTTATTAGAGCTTATTGCTCCTTTGTATGGTTTTTAAGATATAGACTAATTAATTTCAAAAAGTCATGGCTCAGAACATGAATAGACCACCATCAACAACCGTTGGTCCAATCCTCACAAAACAGGCAGGATGCATCCACGTAAGGACTTGAACCATACTCTGAAAGTTTCATTCGAACAGGGCGCTGCGAATGCAAAAAAATGGACGTGGCACAACAAAATCCGACTATAAATGAGAAATTGTTTGTCCGATCATTACAAAACAGGCCATTATGTTTCATAACAATAGCGAACTATGCGTGTAAAACTGTTTTCAAAAACTCCTCAATCCAGGCTGCTACCAGTTCCAAACATGTGCATGAGCCCGGTGCAAATTTGACCACAAATCAATGCATCTGTCCAATCGTCATAAAACGTGGTAGATGTTTACGTTGAACCACGCTTGTGGAAGCTGCTTGCAGCTTTAATTTTGGTCATTTGAGGTGCTTCATTCTGAACGCGAAAAGGCTCGAACCCGCAAAATGCCACTTGTGGTTATTTTTCCCCTCGTTTCTACCAGCACCTTGTAGTAATGCATGACTATCGCCAAAAGGGGGCGGTAATTCTCCTAAATGCTGTTCGCTAACCGCTATTAAGAAGCAAAAGAAGACGACATTACTTTGGAAGAACATGTGTGGCGCTGTGAGACAGGATGCAACAGTACAAACGAATGAAACATTCAAAGGCTCCTGTCAGTAAGATCTGCGTGGAGCATCTTCGAAAAAACAAAAACAAAAACAAAAACGAGGTCCTGCGCAGGGGACTGTTAGGTCGCTTTGAATTAAAGTCAAATTGTTTCCACCAAATACCAATTAGCATTTCTGCTTCAAATGCCCATCCTTGGTAAATAAAGAAAACAATTCATGCTGGATGGAGAGGAAGTCCTTCATTTGCATCGTGAGTCGAACTTCTTGTTTGTGTGGCATCAATACTTTGAGGCATCAGCACATTAAAGCCTAATGGCAATTAAAATAGGCCAGGGGCTTAGGAATGAGGTTGGATGAGGAATTATGGGATAAATGCAATCCATACACCCCTATATGCATTCATACTCCATTAAAAAAAAAAAAACACCTTCCTGAGATAGCAGACACTGATCAAGACAACTCTGTTACACACCTGCCTAGCCACAAATATTTTCCCAGACACTATCAGCAAAAGGCGTACAGCGAGGCAATGAGGTGTGCCACCACCCAAGGAACTAAATCTGCTTCTGTGGGTGACAGCGTGTCTTGCTGAGTGAAATTTATATAAAGAAATGTTGCTGTGAGCAATTTTTATGTTCACAGTTAAAATATAGCTTCATCTAATTCAATTACACACACACAGAATCCCTTTAATACCATATATGTCATCTACACAAGGCATTTGGGAGGATTGAAATGAAGCGTTAAATGTGTTTAATATGTGTGTTGGTGCATTTGTGTGTGTATGTGTGAGATCAAGTGTGCATGTTGCCATATTTGAATCCAGGTGAAGGAGTGAGCAGCTCGAGCCCCGGGGGAAATGTGTGGGTGAGTGCGCAAGATTGGAAAGGAGGGTTAGCGGTACGAGATCATGCTCCACTATCAAAAGGGTGGGTGGGAAATCAGCTCAAATGAGAGGGAAAGTGAAAAAGGGGAGGGTGGAGGATGAGGTGGATGACTCATTGGGCGCGAAAGTTACAGCAGAAAGAAAAAGACAAGAGGAATGAGCAAAAAAAAAAAAAAAAAAGACAGCGATGAGTCTCCTGTGAAGCCGCTTTTTAGGGCAATTCACCTCCACCATCTTTCTCTGCTCTCTCTTATTTCGCCTCCCACCGGCAGTGACAGGCAAAACTTAAAACTTCTTGAAGTGAATGACTCACTGAGGAGGTTGCTGCCTCAGGTTAAACAATTCCCTACCCTCCCTGCTGCTGTGCAAGGCACAAATACAAAGCAGCTATGCCCCACGTGAGAAACCCGAAATATGAGCCACTGTGAGAATTTGATCAAATTTCACTTTGAAGGGATGAGAGACAAACAAACCATTCTTAACCCCTCCTCTCCCCCCCCCCCCACACACACACACACACAGAGACACACACAAATGAATGAAATCCTCATCTCATTGCGGAAATTAGAAATCTATTTGCATCCCATGTGTGGGACATTTAACGGGCTTTATCAGAGAATCAAAGTGGATATTGGTCTGGAGTGCTGATTGAGTGTGGAAAATCAAGCGCGTGACCAGAAAAATAAATAAATAAATCTCGACAACATAGCGGCCCTGGTAAAACACACGACTGAATAAACAAAAGAGGTTCATGGAAAATCCTGTGAGACACGGCGAGAGGAGAGGAGAGCCAATTATTTCCACTATGGAATCATTCATTAGACGAACAAATCAAAACCTCCTCACTGTAATCAGCGTTGAATATGTATGGGAGCCTAACTGGGTGTATATGCTCGTCTGCGACTCAACAAGGGTTTAACACGGTTGTCTTTTGGGACATTAGGACGCAATCACAGCCGACAGCGCTATCCAGGCTTCAACGCTGCCAACAGCCGCTGGGTTAACAAATAGTATGATTGTATTTCTGCTTGGACAAACGTGATTAATATACCTTTCATTCAGCGCGGTCTCCTATTGAGCCACAAAAGCATGAGGACTGTGTATCTATGATGTCATGCAGTTGTTTCATTACGAGTGTGTCGTCAGGCACTTGAATATGTATTTACACAAAAGCTGATCTACAAAGCTTGATGAGGTCGTCAGGTCATAACGCATGTGAAAGGTCAAAGTGAGCCATGTTCCCCCTCAAGATATGCTGTGTGAACCACTCACGGGTTATCAAATATGTCACCCTCACAGCTTTATCTGCAGGCCCTGCCCTCAGAAAAAATACATCATGCACACCGGAGGTAGTCAGCCAATCACGTTACTCCATTGAGTTTAGAAATAAGGACAATATGAAGAAGATGGTGCACTCAGCTTGAGTAAATGAACATTTTAGTAACCTGAGTAATTCTGAGAGAAATGTGTGATGAGTAAATAGAGGGCGACCCCTGCTGGTGGGGAATGGTTACTGTATCGACCAGCACACAAACAGCAGGGTTGGAGGTGCGTTGCTGCCTCAGGGAATTGAACACTTCTCTCAAAAGCAAGGTAAAAAAAAAATTATTTTTTTTTTTTTCTATGTGGCCCAGCATCCCAGAGATACTATGTAAACTATTTACATCAGCCTATGTCAGTTATTTTGAAATTAACCAATTCATTATTTAGATTATAACATTCCAGAAATGTTTTCAAACCAGAGTCTCACTAAAATGAGTTGTTTTGTCTGACTAGAGGTCCAAAACCGAGAGATAGAAATGCCTTTATGATGAAAGCAAAGTAAAGCTCCAAATCCTCACATTTGTATTTATATGTTTATAGAATTTGAAGTTTCGTTGTGTTCAGTGTTAAGCCAATATAGTACAGTGTTACAAATCATCAAAGGCACCATCGGGCTGAAGAGGTTAAGAGAGATAACCCCCATCCACAACACCTTCAAAGAAAATCCGGGAAATGGACTCGCAGAGGGACAACAGCTTTGAACAGGAAGGATTGGAAAGGAGTAAAAGGCCAGTTTGTGTTTAGTGTAAACCCACAAAGCCGCTTCGGAGCATTAAAAAAAAAAAGGCACAGAAACATCGAAGCGGTCCAAAAAAGCTTGGAGCCATTCGGACTCATTGAAATTAAAAAAAAAAAAAATTTAAATAACATAAAAGAAAATATTATGGTTATGATGAATTTTGGTAAACACATTTTAGTTTTAAATGCCATTGACCTACTTTCATCTGGGTTTTTTTGTAGGAGAAGAAATTCATCACCTTGGCATGTTAAATGAAAATAAAAAAAATGTGTGTCCCCGTGTCACTACCACCCAGACATAAACGTACATGTTAGGTACACAGCAGCAGGTGAACAAGGGGATGAGATTTTCTTTGAGAGAATGGCTTCCCCTGAGGGTAAACTCATGCTATTGCCAGTAGTCTGACCTCTGTATGCACACGTAACCAGCCTGACATCTTCAACGCAACACCCCCACCCCACCCTAACAAAAGCAATTGTTTTTGTAGGTTAAAACTTTGACACCATTTTTCATAAATCTACTGTGAGTAAAAGATGTAAATACAAAGCTCATGCAAACCACATAAATATGACCTCATACCATCGAATTATAATCAAGGATTTTGCTCCAATGGTTGACAGTCTAATAGAAGACAAGCAACACATAATCTATATTTGCATAAAAGAGTTTGTGTTTTTGCCAAATGAGTATCAACATAAGCTGCTGTAACTTCCCAATTAAAAACATGACTTCTGCCCTCAAACACTAATTTAAAACAAACAGTATTACAAATCAGTTTCATTCTTAAAAAGCGTAAAATGCTCAAAAATAAAACCCGATATCAAAACACGAAGGTCACATGAAGCTGCATTTCCACAGCATCTGTAAAGCTATGTTTGCCCTCTATTGAAGAATGCTGAAAATACCTGACCCACGGTGGAATCTACCTGCTGACCTCCTCTGCAGCGTAACATTACTTTAAGAGACAATAATACCCATTTGCAGCATCTAAAGGTTATTCTGTGCACCCAAACATGACAAACACGTCGACCTATTGGGGAGAGCAACCCTAACATATAATATATGAATATATATTTATCCACTGGTGGAGAGCTGCAACCTACAATTTTTGTTCATAATTGATTAATCTGACTAAAGGCACACTTGTGTATGTTTATCTTGTGCCTGCTTATGACTCAAACACTATCAAACCCATAAGTCGTGTCCAAATGACACGTCAGCATCATTTGTCAATCATCCCCCACATCAGTCCTCCCTCCTACAGTTAGCCAGATGGTGCAGTCATCTCCTGAAGGATGATAAATGGTGGGAATCGCAGGAATGCTTCCAATAGGTAGGTGTCGGTATTGTATTGATACTTGCAGAACCTTGGTCTCCCTCTCCCACACAGAGCAGCGTGTCATGTCGTGCCGTCTACCCTACCATGGCGGTGCTAAAGGCACGCTGGGAGGATGATTTATCTTTAATCAAAAAGGACTTGTGTTATATAAAGCCTGGCCTGTGTGGGAGCTTATTTGTTTTTTCTGTAAGTTGAGGCAACAAAGTAAATTAAGTCAGAGCAGGATATCATTGAACAATAACGCCCCGTGTTTTGGTTGAACACACAATAGGCAGGTGTTTGCGGTGCACTTGGGAAGAGTCAATTCATGGGTAATCTCAAGCAGCAGGTTTTAACGCACTCAATTCTCACATCCATATTAACTCTATGCTATATATTTATTTATTTTTGGTCTTATCAAAAAGGTGTATACCAGGCGTTATAAGATTTGCAGTCATTCATGGGAGTCCAGCACAAACAAAGGTGAATATTTTCCTTTGACCAAAAGGAGTGTTTGATTACCAACGGGTTGGACCACATCGCCTGATACAGATCCCAAAGAGATTCATATCCTATGAAAACAAACAAATCTTTCTCCAGACACTCCCGCCTTTTTCTTTTTGCCATGACGGCTTTTGAATTAAACAACAGACTGAAAGATGTTTTTAAAAAATTCGGTCAGCTTAATCTTTCGGAACTCTCACGGGTGAATTGACACACACAAAAAAACACAAAAAAAAACTCTTCCCCTTTTTTACCTGCTCCTATCTTTTGCAGCATTTGTAAACCTGCGCACCAAACAATTATCCGCACAGCCTCGGCACGAAGGAAATTCTACTCACTTATTAAGCGCTCGGGTCAAACTCTGGTGACAGTCAGAGCGACATAAAGGCTGAGTGTTCAGAAGGAGAGAAATTAAACGTCTAGTTGAATCGGCCTGGCTGATATCACCCAGCACGATGAATGAATTGAGTTGGTCGCCTTCCAAATTGTACTCAGCTGCCTTAATGGAAGGTCATCACTTTCGAGGCAAAGTCAAAGCAAAGCCGGCAACAAGCAGTGCACTGAGGCGTCAGTAAGTAAGTGACTATACATTACCGAGAGCCACTCCGCCTTTTTTGCTCTGCCTGCTCTTGACAAATTGAATTTGTACAAGTAGATAATGACAAATGTTTCCTGTGACTAAGCATGACTGATTACATGTCTCAAACGCTGCCATGCCAAAATGTTAAAATGCTACTACAGCAGGTCATACTTGACACTGCTGTGCGAGGATTGATGCTAAGGCTAGGAAAGTGATATAAATGGGACCCTTCAGTTTCCTTATACGGCCGTCTAGAAAACACTGTGGGCGAGATTGACTAATGCCAGGAATCAGATTAAAATGCGATACAATGAGTAGTGAACTTACCACTGCCGCAAAACATGCGTGAAATATTCAACCCTGCTGCATCACTACTGACATCATTGCTTCTGAGAACATGTGTACTTTCAATAATACACACAGTCAAGCTGGCCAAAATCTCCACTTTAACAACAACAACCAACAAGTGGCCGAGATCATGCTTCAATAGCAGAATCGCACATTTGCTGACCTTCGCCGTGTCTTCAAAAGAATGACAAGACTGCAGCCAAATGTGCTTCAGTCAGCAGACACGGTGTTGCAGTCGGCATTCAAATACTCAAGATATTCCTGCATGTGGACATCAGAGCAACAGAGGACAGGTCGTCACCTGCTACACTACTTGAACACAACTTCAACTGTGGTAGAATCCAATCAAGTTTTATCACAGTGAAGAAAGATAGATGGATGGATATGGATGGATTAGATAGATAGATAGATAGATAGATAGATAGATAGATAGATAGATAGATAGATAGATAGATAGATGTTACGTCTCCAACATAATCGATCACAGGTGAAGAAGTTTACCTTGCTTGGGATCCTCAGGTTCTCCACAGGACTGAGGTCCGCCATGCTCTCCTGGGGGCTTTTCAGGCCCTGTTAAAAAAAAAAAATAATAATTAAAAATCCAAATTAAACCTCAAAACGTCGAGTACCGTTGTAAACCTCTTGCCACATGTCACGCAGCCGGTCACTCATCCCGTGCGCTGCTGCACGCAGAGAAAAGTGGAAGCGACAGGCAGATTTCTGAAAGCGATGTGCTCTGTTGTCTAACATCACTGCTCATGCAAAACCCGAGAACTTCCTTCACCGCCCAGCCTCCACCGTGGCGCCCCGTTGTTGTGCTCGTCTGGCGGTGCACTCTCAAGTGTAGCTTGCCCATACGGATGGATTTTCATCAAGGCAGGTGAACAGATAATAACGGAGATGCAGTCGCTATAAAAAAAAAATGTAAAAACCCGGCTGTGTTTTTTTTTTAATGAGTCTCACGATGAGCTGTCAAATTAGCCAGTTAGCCTAGCCAGCTGTCTTGCTAGCTACCTGCAAGTTGTCAAAGAGGCAAACGGCCGAGCAGCTCGGTTTCCGTGGACCTGCTCTGCTCACCTGACGGGCCATGAGAGACTTGATCTTCTGCATCGTTATTCCAACTGGTGTCAGCACGCAAATTAAATGTCTGGAGTTTCAATTTCGCCGTGTTTTCAACAGTTCGCCTCCATCGCTACGAGAAGGAAGCCATAGCGGTTGACTGTCACGTGACTGCTTACGGCAGAGCCACAAAGCATCCTGGGAAACGTAGTTTTTAATTATTACTCGTACATAGAACCTTACCTGTCAGAATGACACTCGTTTAAAAATCAAAATATCTGAATGACATTGAACGTATGTGTTGTTTTGAATGGGGAAAATGTTTTTTTTTTAAACTGTATTAAAAAAATGGTGTAAATTATTAACAGTGTGATGCATGTATCGCTGTCATAGACCACTGGATGGCACCAGGATGGTAGTAATTTAACATTACTGAAGTGGCAGACTGGGATAGAATATTTCATAGGGGTGGTTGTTTTGCCTCACTGTGTCACAGCAAAAGAAGCACAGGTGTACATAATAACATGAATGGAGGCTGAATTCTTTGGTTTCGGGGTCTGTTGTGGGATTATGTGGCATTTAAATAGAATAGAGTCATTGTTCACGTTAAAAGCAACACTTCTGCTTTTCTTAATTTTTGCCATCTTTCAACAGCTACTATCTATCTATAACCTATGGTCAAATATTTGATTTACTCAAGTAAATATATATATTATAATACAAATATGAATTAGGCTACATAATAGTCTTATGAAATATGATTATATCAAACTGACATGATAATGAAACAATAATAGAACTTACTAAATTAAATATATAAAATTACGTCAGTGTTACTGGAGCCATTTTTGCACATTTTTACTGATACTAAAAGTAAATTTTTTAAAATACTGCTATACTTTTACTTAAGATTTTGAATGCAGTATAATTACATGATGGTCCAGCCACCTTTACCTGAGCAAATAAAAATAAAAAATATTCCATTGTCTGTGCAGTGTATAATATGTTTTGTTGTTTACAAATTGCAATTAAGTGTCATTCTGGTCCCACCGGGTTAACACTATATATTATTTTTGTGTTGCTGCACTTTTTAACAAACCACATTTGCTTTCATGAGAAAGAGTTGTCATGTCACCGCCATGCCATGCATGACTCATATAACACCATCTTTGCCAAGCAAGTAATTAGACCTGGCCCTGGATTGTAAACTGTTCCAAATAATTATAAAATTCGTGCATGCAGACCTATTCAGCCTGCTTTGTAATTGCCCCCTTCGGTGTTATGTCGAGCAGTGCTTGGTTTAAAAGCAGGCACCATGCCGCAGACAGCAGGCACTGTGAGCTCTAGTTCCTGGTTAATGATGCCTCGGGCTATTTCCCAGTCAAATGAAGGTGAGGTCACTCTCTTTAGGTGAATTTACTCCACTGTTGTTTGTTAGGCAGTCATCCACAGTGTGGAGCCTCCCTTAAAGCATACACTGAGACGGAACAGATGGCAACCCCTACCCGGAGATGCCACCACAAAGACGCCGCACACTCACTTGGTCAGTTCATAAGCTATAATTAGAACGAGATTCAATAAACTACTTGTTGTTATGCAGGGGAGCATCATGAACCGCCAAACTTTATAACTCAGTTTGAAGATCAGGTCAGTGAAAGAGTAACAATATAATCGTAAAACTATTTGTCTTTGTCAATTATTGTAATTTGTCAATTATCAATATGATGCCAGTATTGTAAAATAAGTAATGCATTGATTATCAATCTGTCTATCAATGCATTGATTCTTCCATAATGTATTTTTTGATACAAAATCACAGATGTGCAAACTTTTTTTGCAATTGAATTTGTCATGACATTAAATGGAAGTACTCAGCACTCTGCAACATGATTCATTTGTCCAAGGTTGGCAAAAATAACAGAAAACTAACTGTGGGAGTCTTGACTGACTTTTTAAAATTACATATAAACTTTGGCTTCTATTTTCGTAACTAAACATCTTCATTTCGGAATCTCTTCACACTTTTCTATATCTCCTTTCTCTCAAAGCACACACACACACATGCATACAGTATATGTACAATATTTATATGCAGCGTACGTACACACACAAACACAAGCGAGCACACACACGTTTCTGTCTGCTCATGACAAGATGTCAGCAGGAGCAGGTGGAGGGCACTCTGCCACATGCTGAAGCATCCGTCTGTTGCTGCCTGTCTTTATATCACACCAGGTACACAGCATACCAACACAACTAGGCTGAGAGAAACAAGCACTCTGCAGCAATTTCGAGACAATAAATCCAACTCATACTCCTGCGAGAAGAGAGATCACAGCCAAGACATCAGACAAAGACTGACTGTGAAGCAACAGAACAACTGACAGCTTTGCTGGCTTCAGCTACCTTTTTTTTTTCAGGATGTGTGAAAGGAAAATTGTTCCTTTCAAGCCATGACTGCTTTTTCTTTTCTTTGAAACAAGCATGTATTAAGAAATATACAAATATAAACGCAAAAATCGCAGAATGGAGCACACTGTCTTTTGATTGCAGGCAACAAATGAATATTGAAATTGACCCAGAATAGTAAACAGTTATATCTTTAATAAAGTACAAAACAAACATGTGAATGCAAACTGTACAATAATTTATGAATTATTTATAGTTTTCTTTGTTTGAGCATTTCATTGTGTCCTTTGTGAGCAGAGGATAATGCTACATTTGGGGAAACAGGGTTGAGTTTTTATAGGAATAAATAGATTAGAGCCAAACATAGAAATAGAACAATAAGTATAAAGAATCTGCAGGAGAATCCATGTACAATATTTACATTTAACCTGAATATATTTCATACAAGGAAATGCATTCATTATAACACTTCTCACAAAACATACTCTCTTAGCAGGGAATGTTAAATTAGAAAGATATTATTCATATAGATAAATTCATATTTTAAATTAAATTAAATATAATCCAGATGTGGGAATTTTCAAACTTTTCAAAATAATATAAAACTGACTACTACTGACTTGTTTGGTTTAACGTGATATTCACTTTTGAACTGAAAAAGAAAAACTGTTTAACTTCAGTTCAACTTTCACATGAAAAAACAAGCCATACATGCATTTTCATCACACAATAATGTCAAAAAAGGACATTTACTATGTGTCCCACACTTTTGACAATAGCAGTGCACGATCAGTTTGTGTACTCACACAGGCCTTCTTCACCCCTTGTGCAAAAAAAAAAAAAAAAAACCTGGGTCCCAAAACCAGTGCTTCAGGTTTTGATAACAGAGACTTAGGAGAGTAAAGCAACACAGAAGTCTTCGAGTGAAGCGACTCTCCAGCTGGATGTTACTCTAGCAGACTGTGACTAGGAGTCTCAGACACATGTCTGATCACATCGTAGATGGTGGTGTGCATATCCTGAATTGACTCGAGGCGAGCCAGAGATCTGCATGATGCCTGCGGGTACAGTCGTATAGGAAAACAAATACGATGGAAAACACAAATTAATTTAGTCAAAATGAGGGTTGGTGTCACATCTGTGAATCAGTGTCAGCGTACAACACATTAAATACCTGTGCAGACTCCATTTTCCCAGGTATGGAGACAAACTCGTAGATGCCAAAGTCTTCTGTTGCATCCTCATGGCCTGCTAATACATATTTCACACCAACACTTTGATTACAGTGACAGCATTAGTGTCTACTATAATTAAAATTAATTTTTACTGATAAATATCATAAAACCTAACACTGCTTTTCAGCTAAAAATTAATGATCCTGACCTTGTTTACTTTTCTGCTTTAGGTTCCTCCTCTCCATACCTATCTTAAACCTTTTTTTTAGAAAAGACTTGAACCAAGCAAAGTGCCGTTCATCCTTTATTTTCTACAGTAATGCCTCACAAAATATGACATATGTATATGTAAGCACAAGAGCAAACTTTACTATGTGGGTGTTGTTAAAGATTGCGGTGTTTGATGTTACATGAAGGTAACAACACCTGTGAACAAACAATGGTTTACCTGAACGATGTGGTCGTTTCTGCTCTAAGAACGGTCTGACAAAAACAGGTAAATACAGCAGTTAATTATATGTGGATTAAATGCATGATAATAATTGTCTGTATTAATTTTATATACAAAGCTCTTACCTGTTGTAAATGCTCATAAGCACTGTTGATAATAGAGAAAAAGAGAAAAATAATTATTCACAAATGCAACAAATGACAGAATTTTGAATATTATGCCTTGACTTATTTTAATACAGAAGTTACTCTGCCCCAGTTACCTTCAGTTTGACTGACATTTGCAAGTTATTTCCATTTATGATTGACTTCAACATGTAAGAGCATGGTGCAGCAAGCTATTACAGTTATCTTCCGACAGGAAAAGATTGCCATTCTACAGCCAGAATATTTTACATCTCTACTCAGACATCCAGATTTGAAGCTTTGGACATGTTAAACACAATGCAGGCTTCCTGTCAGGACTGAACTGACAGGAATAAACAACAAGTATTGCTAGAAAACCACTTATCATCTAACCTCTCTTAGGATGGCAGGTTTTCCTGAGGAAAAAGAGCAGCATAAGGCTGATGACAAACAGAGAGCAGACTGTGATGGCTGCCAGCGGAGATACAGAGCCGCCCTCCTGGGTGTGCTTCTCTTTCCCTGTTAATAGACAACAGAGGTGTGAATGATATGATAGCAACGCAAATTTTTAGGCAAGGTAGCAGCATGGCTCTTGGGAAGACAGTGTCGGTCATTAGGTCCACCATTTTGGTGCAGACTAAAATATGTCTTGCAGGTATGTTGGATTTCCATGAAAATTTGTACAGACATTCATGGTCTTCAGAGGATAAAACCCTGCAATTTTCCTCTGGCGCCTACTGCATGTTGACATTTTTTGTTGAGTAGAATACCTTAAAAACCATATAGCAAGATATCAAGCTATTGTCAGCATGTTGCTTAAGGCAACAGTGTGCGTAGCCTCACACAGCAGCTAACATGGCTTTAAAATGTTTAGAAAATTCTCTGGTAAGGCTCACAAGAGATTTTTATGTCAACAAAAAAAACGTAGGCTGTCACAATTTTTGTTGACTCATTGAACAGCATTTTAAATCAGCCTTTCTCGTTATCACCAAGACAACATATCAATGTCGCATTCAGCACACAGAAACTCCACATGCTATAAAACATGGTCAACAAATTCAACAGCTGTTCTCCATTGTTTACTTTCCCATCCACTGAACTTTAATACTGGCTGCAGGCACTGGAACCTGGCAACAGAGATAAAACCTCTGATTCATGATAGCCATGTATATTTCATGTTATATCCATAACCTGCTTTCACTTCTCAGCAGTGGCGCACAGAGTAATGCTCCAGCTACAGTATACTATCTACCCACCTGTTTCCAAAGCCTGTCAGTGTGTGTCACTGGCAAGGTTTATTTCTCAAAGCTCACCAAACTCTTCTGCTTTTGGCATGACACACTGTTTATCTCAGAGGATTCCCAAACCCTACCCACGCTCTGCTCCATCATGCCATGTTCCACCCTCTACCCACCTGTTCCTAAGCTGGCCACCACCAGAGTGAACTGGGCTTCGTCCTGTTTCTGCGTGACATTGTTGAAGGCGCGGCACAGGTACTCCTCGGCCTGAGCCAGTCTGTAGGAGCGCACTTCCAGCCGCGGGCCCTCCGTGATGATCTGGGTGGCGTTGCGGCTCTTGGAGATCCAGACGTAGCTGTTTGGTGGGTTGGAGTCAGCCTGGCATTCGAAGAAGACCAGTTCCCCGGGATTGATGGTGAACACCTCCCCTGTCCGCAGGCCCTGGACAGAGTTCACCTCCAGGTTGTAGGGGCCATCTGTATGGGCCAAGGAAATATGACAGTTAACTGCTGAGATGTTGCTTTATTATATGCAGTGGGTGCTATTTATAGCATGGGGCAGCAGAGGAAAGTGGGTTTTTAACTACAAGGTCACCGGTTCAATACACAAACTACCAGGATAAATAGGTGAGTGAGGTGAGGTGCATTTAATTATATGGCACCAGTGGAGATCAGTGAGACCTCATTAGAGAAAGTACTCTGGTACTAGAGTACCGCTGGATGTATTCTGGCATACAACACACATTAGCGGAAGCACATCATTTGTCTTTAAGAATGAGCAATTTGTTTTTCGAACAGTTAAGAAAAGCATTAAAACTATTAACTATACAACTATTAAAAATAAAACATGGGTGACTATTTCACTGCCCCATACACATGGATGTGTGCAACATCTTCATTTTTGTTGTATAGCAACACAATAATATTTCTAACAACAGTTATAAACTGTATGCTTTCCATTACTAGAACCTGTATCTATACAGACAGACAAACAGACGGACGGACGGACAGACGGAAGCTAGATAGATAGATAGATAGATAGATAGATAGATAGATAGATAGATAGATAGATAGATAGATAGATAGATAGATAGATAGATAGATAGATAGATAGATAGATAGATAGATAGATAGATAGATAGATAGATAGATAGATAGATAGATAGATAGATAGATAGATAGATAGATAGATAGATAGATAGATAGATAGATAGATAGATAGATAGATAGATAGATAGATAGATAGATAGATAGATAGATAGATAGATAGAAATTGTATTTATCCAATGGGAAAATTCGTATGTCCAGCAGCTCATATATAAAACAAAATCTGGATTTAAAAGACAGTCAAATAAAATAAACAACCAATAAAATAAAAATGGGTTAAAAACAGGGCTAAGAACAGAAGGATTACTAGAAAATCAACACATTAATAAATAGATTTTTTATTTTTTTTTAAAAAAAGGTTTAGTGTGCACTTTAAGACCATAAATCAATATTTTACATGAAACCTGAATATTAAATAGCAATACATAATATCATAGGATTGTATTATGATCACAGAAGTTTCCTCTTCATGGGCAGATATTCTTTTTTCTTGATAACAACAGCTGTGTCTCTCAGCTTCTTTGGTGCAGGGAGGCCAATAAGTTCTCTGTTTTATGTCTGTTATGATGTAATTTGCTGTAACAGCAGCAGCAAACCAAACACTGCAACTTCTATGTAACAACTAAAGTCCCTCTGTGTTGTATGTCAGACTGAAAAAGAGATTAAGAAGCAGTCTCCGGCTAAAACTGAAAGAGATAGTGCTTCCTGCAGGTTGAAACACAAACATGCTCTGCCTATGCAAACTGGGGTGATGTCAGTGTCAAGTGCTTAAATACACAGAATAATGAGAGGGTACAAATAACTTAAGGAAGCTGCAGAAAAATGTACCCAACCCTATAGGTCCAATCAATACCGAATCTTCAGTTTTGTGAATATTGAAAAACCTTCAAATTAATGCACGGGAAGAGAAGACACGGGTTCTCCGTCCAACCTCAAACTCACGCAACCAGTAAAGTTTATCAGTGCATCTATACCCTTTATTGTGAAACAGAGGAGCCCTGTGAGATAAGTCTGCTCGCATGCAAATACCATCCCATAACAACCTCATGCTTTCTGCTGTCAAAAAGGACTGTAGGCTGACCTCACAGAAATTTACATATAATCTAATACTTCCTCGACATTAAGGTACAACACGGAACACAAAAGTAGACGTCTTTTCTGGTTTGTAATTAGTACAGGCAGTTTGTGACAAATTAGATTTAAAAAAATGGAAAATATTCCCAAACGTGTTTTAGGAAAACGATGATTTATCTAGACTCAACGTGTGTCATTGTGTCAGTTCAATGCACGACACAAGATCCTGCCATTTAAGATATTTCAGCAACCAGGGAGGTAAAAACAAATTTGGATGTTATCTGATTGCAGTCCTCATAATGTTGCCTCAGCATTGTGAATTTACAGACCATTTCTGGTGCTGATGTTCACCCCATTTATTTTCACATGCAAAAAGTGATAAAAGTAAGCATGAGAAGCTGCTGGCTGTGACGTGTCAGCATCCATCTCTCATATATGTCAATACCTTTACCTTGTAATACGCCTGCTACCGGGTTGATACTTTAACCAAAACAGCCAAACCAAAGTTCTCCGGGAAATGGAAAAAGAGGTGGCTTTGGAAGGAAATGGAAGAAGAATAGACAGACAGATAGAAACTGAAGCTACTCACAGTAGACGTTGAGCTCCACAGGCCTGCTGTTCCGGCCCTGACTGACTGGGTTGCTGGCCACACAGCGATAAGTTCCCTTGTCCTCTTTCCTCACAGGGCTGATTAACAGTGTTGAGTTGTCTTGGGAGAAGTGGTATCTGTTGCTGGCACCCACTGCGACATTATTCCTGAGCCACTGGAACACTACTCTTGTTCCTCTCTCAACAGAACAAGTCCAAGTTACGTTCGCCTTGTCCTCAACAACTGCATATGACGGGCTCTTCTGAATCATTGGAATGGACACAGGGACTACAGAGACAACAAGAAACACGGGTAACTTTAGAGTCCTATCCAATAGATGTCATTAAAATGGTTCATGTCAGGATAAACACGTAACTCACCATCTACTGTTACATGAACAGTTCTTTCCTCCTTGATGACCAGTCCTGTTTTGTTATGAAACTCTATGTTGAGGCTCAGATGATAATCCCCTTCATCTTCTTGGTTTAATTTCCGGATTAGCAGAGAAACATTGGGCTCTCTGAAGAGGAGGTGGTTACGGTACATCATGTCAGTGATTGCAGCCTGTTTGGTAAAAGTCACTAAGGTGGTCCTGGTGCCACTTAGCTTGGTGTGAGACCAAGTTCCTTGGATCTCAGCTTCGTCCATCAGAAAGTGAGTCTCCACAGACAGCAGCAAGGACTTTCCTTCAATGCCATGATGGACTAATGTAGGGATGTGAATGAATTCGGAGCTGACCTCTGAGTTGGTGGAAATGATGGGAGAAGGAAACAAGAGGGAAGGGAAACATAGTTACTGCACGATCATTGTAAGGTAACTTATTAGAGCTCCCATGCAAGACATCAGGCTTCATACCTGCACTATGCACATTACATACCAATATAAAGCTTGTTTCGGAACAAGTGTACAGTCCTTTAATGATTTAAAATAATTTTAGGGATAAACACACAGGGTGCTGCAGGACTATGTCTGTGAGATACTGAATGACACAGAGTATTCACTTCGCCATGTAATTCAAAACAATATGGGATTTGAGACTGATACCGACACCAAGCTTTAGCTAAACAATATTACCATACTTTGTCTTTAAGTTTGACAATTCAGAATGTGAAAAAGGTGTTTCAGCAGTTTCTTCAGGTTAGGTCACCTAACTGCAGTTTCACAATAATGGAAACAATTTACTAAAATGGCTACAAGAAAAATTTCATGTCAGCCTGCCCTTTTAGTTCTTGAGTCAAATGACTTGGTGGTGCCGAAAAGCTAATATCTATAATATCTATAATCTATAATAAATGAATTTTGAGGCACCTGGAGGCTGAGCAGCAAGCTGTACAGACAGCACTGCCTTAAAATCCACCAGAAATTGGGCAATGTTGGCATTCAACTGGAGCTCTATCTTCTCTGTGTTTTCCAATTTCAGAGGGAAATATTTGTGCTTCCACCCTCCCCCCACCCCCCCCGCTCCCTCCGCACTCCGTTTACACACACCATATAATAGCAACCTTATCACAGATACAACTCTGTTCAGTCTGAGTTAAAAAACCATGGCATGTATCAGTGCTGCATCAAAGCAATGCTTATTGGAACTTTGTAACAATTAAGGTTTATCATATTATCAAATATATCAACTTGCATTGTTGTGATGAGATCATATAGTGTTGTCATTTCACAACATTTTGTGGTTCAAATGTAGAAATTTGAACAAATTCAAACTGATTTTGCATACATTTTCTACAGGATGAATTGCAGTGGGTTGCTTTCAGGAAAATATTTTGAGTCATATTGAACTGTTGGAAGGAGTCAGTGTAACAATATGAAAGCAAAACAGAGCTATTCCTTCGAAAGAGGAAGACTGTGTAATCCAGTCATCTGTATCCTCGTGCCATGTCCTGAAACTGTAGAGAGTTAATATTGACCCAGCTCATTACAGAGTGTCGTTGTTGTCAGACAAGGACGAGGCCTGTCTCTCTAATCATGACCCCTCGCGAAACAAACACTTGGGCCGTCTGAAGTTACTTCGACAGTTAATATATAGCTTCTTGCTGTCTGTTCGAGTGACGGCCGGTTGCCAGGGCAGTTTGTTCACTGGATACACAGCCAAAACAGACAACTTGGAAGAAAAAAAAAAAAAGAATGGAAGAAGCTATCAGTGTTTTTCAGCAGATATTGTCATTTTAAACTGGAAGTTTGAATTGAATGCTTTTTCTCAATATGAAAAGATAAAATTATCCAGACTGTCATTTACCTATTTATTCCACAGCCATATTTTTTTCATCTGAAGTGCATCTTTCTTCTGAGATATGACCTTTGCTCGTTTGTCAATTTAAAGTTGATAAGTGAGTCTGTTTGGTTGCCAGCTTGAGTTGAGCAACAGCATGTGAGTAGGCAGTGCTACTGTGAAAGAAACTCTCTAAAAACCTCACAGTTTTTATTCACAGTAATTTCTTTCAACTTCCCCTTTTTGTTACACGATTCCCTTTGTCTTACTTCTGTCTGTGCATCTTCTCTTTCTCCATTTCAGCTTTAAAGACATGGCAGGAATATATATATGAAAAACTGTTTCAGAGTTTTCTATATTTCAAATGATTTAAACTTTGGATATTGCAAAAAAAAAATACAAAAATACAAAAATATATATGAAAAGAAGGAAAAACTCAGAAATGTGAGTTCAGACTCTTCGTCATCCTCTTCTTTGCCTCTGGGCAGTACATAGTTCCTCCTTCTGACATCCAGCTGGTGTCAGCCAGGTCTCTGGTGACTGCTGCACGTATTGCTCATCACAATAGATCTACTTTGTGTCTGGTGTTATGTCCTAAATAATAAATGCAGCACAGACACCCCTGGTGCCACTCATACAAGCCCCCAGGTCTGTGTGTGTGTGTGTGTGTGTGTGTGTGTGTGTGTGTGTGTGTGTGTGTGTGTGTGTGTGTGTGTGTGTTGTCAGTAGCAGGCGTGTGCCTGTGTTTATACCAGCTGAGATTCGGTGAAAAGGCAGAATGAGGAGGAGTGTGCCGAGCCCGCTCCTTCACTGTTGTCCCTAAACAGCATGGATATTGTTGTGGTGCTAGAGAGGAGATTGCAGGACAATGGGCTTTGAGGTGTGAGGATCATCTTTGTTTAGTGGCTGTGACCACACACACACACACACACACACACACATTCAAACAGCTCCATGTGGAGACCCACCAGCACCTGCCTCTTATCACCCTCACACATATCCAAGTTGTTTGGATACTAAATAAAGTTACCGGGTGCGTGTCCGAACGCCACCATCTCCTGTCCTACTCTAGATAAGACAAACAGCTTCTTAAGGAAGGTTGATGATACCAACATCAAAGCGGGGCAGTGTCCATGTCTGAGGCAGTTTTCTGTTAGATTAATCTTGTGAAAGCAGCGCTGTCTGTTATCTCGGTGTCACAGAGCTGTGGCCCAGGTCACTTCTTCTTTCCACTGACCCTGTCTTTTTTTTTTACTTACAGACAGCAACAGTAGAAAAGCTAATTCTGTAAAGCCACGCGGTGGTGACTATGGAAAAGACATGCAAAATAACCCAAGACAGACTCTAAGGGGAGCACTTTAAGACACTTCCTAACCCAGTTTCATTGCTGCTTCTCTGGTCCAAACACATTTTAGGATTTATATGAATATTTCACTCCTGCTTCCCACAAAAACTTCCTCAATTGACTCCTCAGTTTCACCCTACCAACCAAACAAACAGCAACCACAGTAACTGCTCGCACCGTGCCAACACAACACCAACAACTCCAGCACAACATCCCCACCCACAACACTTTACCACGCCACACTCACCTGTAAAGATGAACAGAACAGAGCAGACATAGAGTGCTGTTCTTCCTGTGGCCTCCATGGCATCTTATCCTCTAGGGATATTTGGGACTTCTGACAGGCAGGCAGGGAGTGATAGATGTGGAGCGGAGGAAAAGAGTGGAAGAGTCGTTCTCTTCCACCTCGTCGGTGGTGGAGGAGAAGGAGGAGGAGGAGGAGGAGAGAAATGTGACTGGTTGTGGTGACAACATTTGCCAGGGAAATAAGAGGAGCTAGCTTTCCTGGATTCACATTTTGGCCCCTCCCATGTGGCTCTAGGAGTAAGAAGAGGTCCACCTGGCTGAGAGACAACACAGTATGGTTCTCACACACACACACACACACACACACACACACACACACACACACACACACACACACACACACACACACACACACTGAGCTGCCCGATAGGGCTGAGGGTTTCGCTGTGTGAAAGAGAAACTGAGACATAAAACTGTAAAAGGATAGTGGAGAGCAGAATGGAAACAGTTTCTTTACATAAGAATACACCAGCTGTCTACTTCTTCAGCCCTTCAGGCCATGAAACAAAGCTTTAAACTGCTAACACGCTGTTTTGTTAAGTTACAGAGCTTTCAGTGGACTCAACGGTCAGCAATCAGCTATTCTGTTTGAAGTGATTTTTAAAAGTCTGGAAATAAGAGGACATACGACAAGGAGACGGTAAAACTGGCAGAAAAATGTCATGTCAGAGAGAGACACGTTGACAAGCTTTTCATATTGTTTTTCAACCCTCAGGGAGACACTGGAGAAAAAACGATCGACACTGATCATTTTTTTAGATCACTTGGTGTTGGATGCAATGGTGCAGCTACAGTATATCTTTAATGAAGTTATACCCTTTTAAAAGTTTCCCACTAACAGAATTACTGAGACTAACTTTCCAGAAAAGAACAAATTAAAAGTAGTTATGTGCTTCACACCAAAACATTTAATATATCCCTGTATTGACTTGGCCAGAAAAGCTTTTTTTTCCCATCCTGTGAATGGACGTGGTTGACTTCTGACTGAGCTGCACAGTGAATGAATTAGGTCATTGTGAGCTGCATAAATGAGTGCCTGGTGTGGTGATGGCACCATTAAAGAAATTTATTATTTTCTCTGCTGGGATGCTTATTTACAGGGAAAACTGAGAACAATGATTGGTGTTAGAAGAAAGTTTTTTTTTATTTATTTTTTTATCAATACAGTTTTTGTTAATCTGAGCACATGAATGATCAAATTTGACATGGAATTATTTTTTTAGTACTCTGGGAAACAGTGTAGATGAGAAAATCAATGCAGCCTAAATGATCAAAGATAAATGATGTTTATAAATTTTATTTTTTACTTATTTAAAAAAAAAAAAAAAAATTGCAGTGCTTGAAGTTGTTTAAAGTATGAAAAAATAAAAAACCTGTCTGCCTGTGGCACTTCTTTTCCCCACAGAACCTGCAAGTTTCCTCTTCGCCTTTAGATGGGGTCAGTGCATCATCCACTATACCAAATTTGCCAGAGGCTGCAGAAAAGAGCGCTACAGCACTTTAAATAGGCATCAGTTATAATTTTTTTGGACAGTTTATAATTTATTCCAACTATTTGTGTTGACTTTGCATGGCTCTACAGTTCTCAACTGTTTTGGATTGTGACCCTTTAAACTGAAACAATGTCTGCTCGTAACCCCTTGACAGATCAGATTCTGCTTGTCTTTGAGTTTCAAGCAGAGAAATGTTTCTGTCTCAGATTATTTACTAAATTAAAACAATTCTTACAGGCCAGACCCATCTAGTTTTTTACAATAGGGACAGTAAAAGTAAGAAGTCAAAAAACAGAAATAATTTAAGGAGCAGACACATTTTTGTTTATTTTTCTGATCATTTTTCTTAAAAGCCCCCTCAGGGTACGAGTGGCTCAGAATTACTTATTTACTGTATGACGTTCTGTGATTGTGACAGATCTTACTATATACTTTTCTTTATTTTTCCAATTGACTTGTGTCTAATGATCACATACGAACACTATACGGTATGGCTGCTGTTCATTGAAATCCACATATCTCTGAATCATGTGATTTAAAATGTCTTATAAGAAGTGAAAGATGCAGGGTTCCTTTAAGGATTTAAAAATTCTTCCAAAGCAAAGTATTTTTAAACTTGTTGAATTATCTGAAATGTTCATTGTGAAGCTGACCATTGTTGCAGCTTCAGTTTATGAAGCAGGGACATTTTGGAGATAGGTCGTTTTTGCAGGACAGCAACAATATCGTACATCACTATTTAATGATTGGTCTTATCACTGATAGTATGGATCATTAGTAATTAAATAAGTTAATATGATTCCTACAAGGTAGGTTATGTATTTTCATTCAAAATGAAACAAAGATTGTTTCAAGAAGGGGCTATTGAGAAACAAACTGAGCTAAACTAATAGCTGAGTCAGGATGTTTTGGCCTCCACCCTGACCTTTTGACCTGACAGACTCCTGCCTGGTGTGTGATGAGTTAGAAAATGAGATCTGCCTTTGATCACAGAGTTAGTTCAAGATAACAATAAAGCAGCCAAATTTGTTATTCACGGATGTCCTTCACAGCAAAAAATAAGAGGGCGCTTCACGTGTCTGCTCGGAGAGTGTATCCCTCAAACCTCTCTTCTTCTCTTTTGTCTGAAATATTCCATCATGTGGATTTTAGTGACATGTTCTGGTCAAAGAAAGCTTGCCACAGTAAATCCAGCAAGTTTTGGTACAGTAAGGTTGTGGCCTGGTCTGGCTTTTTTGAAGCACCTTTCCAAAACCAGGACACAGCAGCGTGAGTGACACACCCACACAGCCTCAAATGGGGGCCCTCTTGCTGTGCTTAAAACATGTCACATTTTCCATTTTCAGCCTTCCAGCCCAAGTCTGCCACATTTCACCACAAGTCTACCCCTCTGGACAGCTCGCCTCCTGCAGCCTCCGACTGTTCCTCCACCCTCTGATTGCATTATTTTATACCAAATCATTTTCTTACTTTAGTTCATGATTAAGAATGATGAATTACACCTTACTCTTGCCTATCTTGCCTCCTCTTTAGTCTTTTTTTTTTATCTTCTTCCAAATAAAATGTTTAGGTCCCTCCGTCTCTTCCTCTCTTTATCCTTTTTCTCCCTTCTCTTTCGTTCCTCCTCTCTCCTAGCAACCTTGGCCTACAGCTGCAGACACTCGGAGCAGACACAACCCACATCAAGGCCATGCTATTGGCACACGCGTGTTTATATGTGTCTGGAGCAGTCGTTACAGAGGGGCCACATCGGGTGTCATTGGCCTACTGTGATATAGGCTCCAATACATATTAATTTCTCAGTTCAAAGCAGTGAAAGGGTAAATATATAGCTGTGTTGTAATGCTAAGGGCCCCTTCAGTTTCGTAAGTAAAGGTAATGAAGTGCAGCATGACCACATATATATATATATATATATATATATATATATATATATATATATGTGTGTATATATATACATTTATTTATATATATACAGTGGGTACGGAAAGTATTCAGACCCCTTTAAATTTTTCACTCTTTGTTTCATTGCAGCCATTTGCTAAAATCAAAAAAGTTCATTTTATTTCTCATTAATGTACACTCAGCACCCCATCTTGACAGAAAAAAAACAGAAATGTAGAAATTTGTGCAAATTTATTAAAAAAGAAAAACTGAAATATCACATGGTCATAAGTATTCAGACCCTTTGCTGTGACACTCATATTTAACTCACATGCTGTCCATTTCTTCTGATCCTCCTTGAGATGGTTCTACTCCTTCATTGGAGTCCAGCTGTGTTTAATTAAACTGATTGGACTTGATTAGGAAAGGCACACACCTGTCTATATAAGACCTTACAGCTCACAGTGCATGTCAGAGCAAATGAGAATCATGAGGTCGAAGGAACTGTCCAAGGAGATCAGAGACAGAATTGTGGCAAGGCACAGATCTGGCCATGGTTACAAAATAATTTCTGCAGCACTCAAGGTTCCTAAGAGCACAGTGGCCTCCATAATCCTTAAATGGAAGTAGTTTGGGACGACCAGAACTCTTCCTAGACCTGGCCGTCCAGCCAAACTGAGCAATCGTGGGAGAAGAGCCCCTTGGTGAGAGAGGTAAAGAAGAACCCAAAGATCACTGTGGCTGAGCTCCAGAGATGCAGTAGGGAGATGGGAGAAAGTTCCACAAAGTCAACTATCACTGCAGCCCTCCACCAGTCGGGGCTTTATGGCAGAGTGGCCCGACGGAAGCCTCTCCTCAGTGCAAGACATATGAAAGCCCGCATAGAGTTTGCCAAAAAACACATGAAGGACTCCCAGACTATGAGAAATAAGATTCTCTGGTCTGATGAGACCGAGATTGAACTTTTTGGCGTTAATTCTAAGCGGTATGTGTGGAGAAAACCAGGCACTGCTCATCACCTGCCCAATACAATCCCAAAAGTGAAACATGGTGGTGGCAGCATCATGCTATGGGGGTGTTTTTCAGCTGCAGGGACAGGACGACTGGTTGCAATTGAAGGAAAGATGAATGCGGCCAAGTACAGAGATATCCTGGAAGAAAACCTCTTCCAGAGTGCTCTGGACCTCAGACTGGGCCGAAGGTTCACCTTCCAACAAGACAATGACCCTAAGCACACAGCTAAATTAACAAAGGAGTGGCTTCGGAACAACTCTGACCATTCTTGACTGGCCCAGCCAGAGCCATGACCTAAACCCAATTGAGCATCTCTGGAGAGACCTGAAAATGGCTGTCCACCAACGTTCACCATCCAACCTGACGGAACTGGAGAGGATCTGCAAGGAAGAATGGCAGAGGATCCCCAAATCCAGGTGTGAAAAGCTTGTTGCATCATTCCCAAGAAGACTCATGGCTGTACTAGCTCAAAAGGGTGCTTCTACTCAATACTGAGCAAAGGGTCTGAATACTTATGACCATGTGATATTTCAGTTTTTCTTTTTTAATAAATTTGCACAAATTTCTACATTTCTGTTTTTTTCTGTCAACATGGGGTGCTTAGTGTACATTGATGAGAAATAAAATGAACTTTTTTGATTTTAGCAAATGGCTGCAATGAAACAGTGAAAAATGTAAAGGGGTCTGAATACTTTCCATACCCACTGTATATTCAGCAAGCATATATATGTATATATTCAGCAAGCATATATATATATACATATATATGTACATATGTATATGTGTATATGTATATATATATATATATATATATATATATATATATATAGGCTATATATATATCGCTCCAATTCAAGTCAAGTAAAGAAGAGTTAAAGCCAGGACTGAAATTATTGTGCAAACAAAACGAGAAGCAGGGGGCGTTCAGTTTGAGGCTGTTGATAAGAGGATGTCACATATTGGATAAAAAACTGTTTGGCTGCACATGTGGAAATGTTAGCTGAAAGAGCAAAAGAAAGGCAGAGAGAGAGAGAGAGTGGGGTTAAGTGCGAGGAGGAAAAAAAAAAAGGGGGGGGATGTCTGCATGGCTTGTGAGTGATGTGATTGGATGACAAAGTTTCATTCACTCAGATTTATAACAGTGGGAAACACAGAATGTTGGACACAGTGTGTGTGCGTGCATGTGTGTGGGTGTATGCAGGCGCATGTTTTCCCCTCATGTTCGCATGTGAACGAGGTTTTTTTTTTACTGCTGCACTGTTGAACCCTTCTATCTCTCTGTGTCTGACTGTTGTTGCTTATGTGGCACCTTGTCTTCATGAGCTGATCGTCTGTTTGAGTCAAGTGTGAATCTTGAAGATTGCCTCAGCATTCTCTGTCCTGAGTCAGTCAAAACGGTGCGTGCGTGCGTGCATGCGTGTGTGTCAGTGTGTATGCGTGTGTGCTTCCTCTGCATTGTACATGCCTGACCTGTCTATACGCAAACCTGTAGATATACTTGTGCAAGCTGCACATTTGTATGTCCTCCATTAATGTAGCTTGTTTCTAGTTGCATGTAGGAATGTGTGTATTTGTGTGCGTCTGTCACTGTGTGTCTGGTGGCAAGGGCCTCACCCCTTTAACGCATTCCACTATCTTGCGCCCACGCACTCACTCACCATGTGACCCGCAGTCAATGACAGGAAATAAGCCGATGTCAAATCCTGCTGCCTGCAACCCAGATCCTCTTCTGCTTCCAGTCAAACACTCAGCTTTGTGTGCTCAAAACATGCTCACAGCACAGAGCACAATGTAAATCTATAGGAACAGAGTAGCGTTTTTATTCAGTATGTGTGTGCACTACTTTCCCCTGCAGTACCTTGCTTGAGTAATTGCTCTCTTAATTCAAAAGACACTGTAAATATAATTCAAACACTTATCCTCATTCACTGCATGTGACACGGTATCTGTCAATCGCAGGTGTAGCACTGATTAAAAACTTACCTCAACAGTTATGTTTACATAGTTGACACCCATGTACACACACAGTCATTATCTTGTTTCCTGTTCTTCAGTCCAGAGCTCCTCAGAAAGATAAAAAAAAAAAATCGAATAATCTTTCTCTGAACAGGCATTTTTTTTTTAGATGTATGTCCTGCTGAGAGGTAAAGAAAAACAGATGCACAGACTTTAAAATATGAGAAGTGTTTACTCCAGACATGACTAAGGAAAAAGTCTGTGGACTGCAAAGTGTATATTTACCTAACCAGAGAAGTGAAAGTGCACAGTTATTCCATTGCTCTTTAATTCATTCTCCAGCAGCTTCTGGTTAAAGACAGACACACACATCTATGAAAAATAGGTGTTTACATCGCACGTGCCACAACCCAAACTTGTGTGTGTGTGTGTGTGTGTGTGTGTGTGTGTGTGTGTGTGTGCTTGTTTTGTGTGGGTGGGTGCACGTGCATGCATACTGAGTTGAATGGACACAGCCACTTCTATGTTCTCTACAGCAGTAAACTGTTGGCTGTGAAGACAGACCATGATCCCAGACTGAAAGTCAGTACTCCCTTTGCTCAGGTCTGTGCTTGTCCTCTTCACTTAGAGCAGGATAAGGGAAAACAACACCATGCACGCACGAGTTTAAGGTAAGACGGTACATATTAACCTTATTTGACCAGCTTCACCGGTTCAGTAAGAAGCTCAAGTAACCTGAGAGGAAAACGTGATAAAGTCAGACACAAGCCCATGATATACTTTTCCTGAAAGTACAGTTTTGTAATTAGGAATTGCCATTAGAGTCAAAACATCAGCATCCAAACACACATACACACCTCTGGCACTTACACAGACTGACTCATTCCCCCTTTTTCCTACCATTGAAGGTGCTGATGTTTATCATCACAACACATGAACTAGCTGGTGGCTGCTCATGTGTACCAGTGTACAGGTCCCCATCTAAATATAATGCTCTCTGCCCCACACCCATGCTGCAAAGCCCAACATCTGGCCCTCTCTCCCTGGAGGTATCACCCTGAAATGTTTTTTTTACTGGCAGGTATTTAAGGTATGAGATTACATAGTTCCCGTCACAAAAGAGAGATGTGGTGATAAGGCTGGACGAGCAGCTGGATGGGACCTATCAACCCCAAAGTATCTTAAATAGAGGCAATCCTTTGTTTGAAGGTATTCAGATGTGAGACCCATAACCACCCACACTGGTGATGTAATCAGCCCGAAGTGTGAAGTAAAACAAGCTGACCCCTGTGTGAGTGAGTGACTGTTGCTGGTGTTCTGGGGGAAATGGAGGGCATGTTGTTTTGAATCCATAAAGAGAACATTTTACAGGAACCTGTGTCCATAAAGTGGGATGGTTCAAGAGAGCTTTTCATTTTATGTGTGATTTTTTTTTTAGAGTCCAGACTGTTCAAAAGCGACCAACACGGGGGTCCATGTCAGCAACTCCCACCAATTACGTCATGTTGTTTCTCATCTTAGCAGAAGGCCACTGTTGCAGCACACTTATAACTGTTTCTGAAATATTTTACAAAATCACAGCATTTTTACAAAGACATTTTAGAGAAATTTAAACTTTAGTGATTCAGTGATTAAATTTTCCCTTTTCTTGTGATTCTTGGACGTTTTAAGGCTAAAGGAGACTTTGATGTTAAGTCCAGTATGTCTAGCCAAAAATAGTCTGTGATGTAACCCCAATAAAACCACAACTTGTCACTTTTCCAATGAGAGAAACAAGATGTAATGTGTTAATCAAACTTTATATGTGCTGCTTTTCTTACCTTTGAACAGGGTTTCTACTGTTTCCAGACTTTAACCACCTGCAGGCAGTAGCAAAAACAAACAGATGTTAGAACGGTATCAATCTTCTCATCTAACTCTCCAACAGAACAAAAATATGTGTATTTCTCAGTATGTTGAACTATTCCTTTAATTTGGTACAGTGTCTGTGTAATGTTTTGATTGGTCATTTTGCCGAGACAGTAGTGTGACTAACATCTATCTCTGTTTGTCCCTCAGAGCTGGTGACGGTACCTTAGACAGACTGTAACTGTTTCTAAATATTTCTGCAAGTTGATTTCATCACATTCTTTTTTCAATGTTTGAAACATTTGTACAACTACTACATTAAATCACTTAAAATGCAGACGTAAATAAGTCGTATCATGTTGAACCAATGAGCAGTCAGTTCTAACAGAGGTCTTACATTCACCTTTGACAACTTGCTGCTTGAAGTTGCATGTGGTGTATCGGTCATGAAACACTTAAAAATGTGTGCGATGCTGCAAGAGGAAAAGTCTCAAAATTTGTGTCAACACACTGCATATACAGCAAAACTGCACTAGCAAAGAGGAACAGTGCTGGAAATTAGACCCTCACCCACAGCGACTGCATACGAGGAGAACTGCTCAGCAACTCTGCTCACTGCAGCCTCAAATATAATCACCAAAACTAATCATTTAAGTCTTATCCCATCTGTAATAACGCCGAGGCTACTTTGTCGCGTAAGGAGAGTCTGCTATTTTGTTCCTTGTATATATACATGCAAGGAAACACAAGCTGGAATGTAAAGTATGTGTTTACTCGTGCAAAACCATGAACAAGAAAAGAAAGAGGTCTGCCAGACCCTCTAATTGAAAGTGATCTGGAAAACAACCTTTGTGTTACCAGTAATTAGATCCCACCTGTGTTGGTGCAAATACCAGGAAACGGGACAGGAAGACCAAGTGCCCCTCCGTAACACGGGACTGAACTCCCACGGCAGGCACACATACAGTATCTGTGACCACTCAGCTGATTACAGACAAGACAGCAAAATTGTTCCCAGGTGAAAGAATAACACGCCTTCACAGTATAAGAGCGGCAGATGCCAGTGAAACTCCAGCGGTGCTTTTGAAGGGCTAATTAAAGCCCTCGCCGCTGTGAGATAAAGTCACTTTGATTTCTTATCGACAGATGTTGTAAAACAATACAGATGATACACTTTTGAACCACTGATATTGTTCATTATATTCTTCCTTTCATGGAGAAGGAGGTCAAAATACTCCAAAATGGGATTTAAACATGCAACAGGTTGCATGGCACATGTGCATGCATTGCATCACAGATAATTTGTTTCTTTCCATCTGTCTTGTTTCTTTTACTGAGACAAATGCCTCTTATTTGTACTAAAGCAGTGAAGCCCAAATTGAAATCATGTCCAGTACACAAACAATTAAAGACAAATGCTCCGCAATCACCTCAAAGTACACTTAAAATTTTAACTTGCACTTATAAATCAGTGCTTTTAAATAATACTTTCCTCTTTTCTTTTTTTTTTTGGCACCAACAGCATCTCCTAAAGGGCCAGTCAAAGTCCAGGAATAATACACCAACCTTAATTTATTCATTATAGTCAAGACAATAAAATGATATGTTAATCTTTAGCAATGATAGCAAAGGTGTTGATTGCATTCCAATAAAATGGAAGACAATATGATACTGTAGTGTACAAAATAAACGGCAAAATGAACTGCTTAACAAGCCTATCCTTAAGTAAAGGTAAAGCATAAGTTGGGTAATTCAAAAACAGACAGAGCAGAGTTTTGCTCATGTCTTCTTGGATTTAAATTAGATTTGATTACATTTTAACCCTGATTCTGCATTTTTACTAATTTCACCTCCAAATGGTCACATGACACTTCGTCTATAGTTTTTATCACAACGGTAAAGTTGCTGAGTTCTTTTGCTTCACATCCCGACTGAATGCCTAAGTGGCAACACAGCAAACATTATCTGTACCCACATCTTCCGCTTCTTTATCTATTATCGCACAGGCTTGAAATAATCCTTCCAATCCACTCTTTAATCACCAATCCATCCCTTTAACAAACAAGACAAAAGAAATCTGTCAAATGTTATTTATTTGCCCCCAGCTTGTTTTCCGGTGTCTGCAGTTAATTTTCTGTGGAATGTGAGGAGCAGCTGTCACTTTAGCACATGAATGGAGCCAGTTTTGCGGCCCAGAGGCATAGGAGTGGATCAACGGCAGAGGAGGGACAGCTGGGCTCGAGGGGACAATAGCACTGTCAGTTAATCATTAATACTCTTAATGAACAGCAGCCAGGCACCAGAGGTTCACTCCACAGTCTCTCCAGAATATTCTGCCTGCGACAGGAGGACGCAGGAAGCCTCGGCTTGCCGGCTGACCCCAAACTGACACTTGTTGATTGGGGCCTGCTGGAGCTTTAAATTGCTGTCTGTCTGATGAAGTTTTACACATCGGCCTTGAGAAAAATCACAACAAAGCGGCATTAGCTTGATTTATTATAATGGAGAAGCAACAGATCTGGGCCAAATTGGTCTTCTTGTCAAACTGCATTGTGGCTGTCAACAAACTGACGTGTGCTGTTCGCTCAAAAGGTTAATATAGTCATGATGAAAGTGAATAATTGTGAGACATTAGAAACAGGAGGTATCCACGCATATAAAGCTAAATGAGGTGGACATTTTGGGAAACACATTTTTCTTCTTCTGAGAGAATTGCTGTTTATTCAGTAGAGTTACCCAAATACAAAACTCTCGGAAAACCCAGCACCCAGCAAAGGAATAGTTATAGTGTGTAAATCTCAGTAGTATTACAACTTGTTGATGTGTAAGGCTTCTCATCTAACACTGTAAAAGAAAGCAAACTACCACATTTTTTTTTAACATTTCAAGCTATATACCTTCATTAAGACACTTTACCAAGAAATCAGGGTGTGTTCAAGGGATAGTCCAGTTTAACTAATGCAATGAGGTTAAAGGTACAGTGGCTACTGCATGGATAAGCTGGCAACTCAGTTGAGCAGGTGCATATAGTCTCTCAGGGATTTAGAAGCATTTTCATTAATTGTCTGATGGTGTAAAAAAAGACTGAGCTGTTAAGATTTTTTTTTTTTTTAAGTCTTTTATCTGATAATCATGAGATTAAAAATGTATTTTTGGTTTCCATTCTACTCTTTCCTTGTTTTGTTTTCTTGCCAGATAATGATTCAAGAAAGCCACCGGACAACCTGAGATGTTCCTGGACGATAAAATAGCTTTTAAAGGGGAGCAGATGTTAGCTGGAGGTCTCATTTGAATGTCACGCCAGCTCTCTGTCTATGTTTGTGTGGATATGTGTGTGTGTGTGTGTGTGTGTGTGTGTGTGTGTGTGCGTGCGTTTGCGAACACATGAATTTGTATGTGAGTGTGTCTGCACGTGGCTGTGCGTCCAGCCTGGCCCTCCCCATCGGCTGGAGGTGGCAGGTGTTCCTGTGTCCCCTAAAAGAGCAGGTTTTTATGTCGCCTCCTCAAGTTAGTGGCTGGGTTGCCATGGCGATGCCCCAACAGAAAGAGGCTTGTGTCTGGGGGCCGGTGCCGGGGAGGAGAGGAGGACAGGGAAAGTGGAGAGAAGGGGCTTACTTGCGCTACACACTCTGGACTTCAGTGTGGCTTGACGAGAAAGAGGAATCAAAGAGAAATCAAGTCAGAGACACAAAACAGAGTCGGATTGTCTGCCGGCATTACGGTGGCCTCCGTCCTCATACTCAAAATGTCACTTAAATATTAAGCTGCAGATGGCTGGATGAGATCTGACCCACATGAAACGCAGCAGACTAAGTGATGCTTGTGAATCCAGACAATGGGATTGGGGACTTAAAAAGGCATCTGATATCAGTTTCCTCCCCAGGTGTGACAGATGTCTGCCTGAAGACTTTTGCTTATTATCACTGTATGCATTGTGGCGTGGACATTCCCCTCCATTTAGGTGGGATGTGGTAGACAGGCCCACAATCAATCTCTCGCTCTCCCTCTGTGTATGTGTGGATCCTCTACAGTGTGTGTGGGTGGTGGGTGTAAGGAGAGACTGGGAGTCACCTGTCCCTTGTTGGCCTCTCTCGTCCCCCCCACGGGAGGGCCGTAATTCTCTCTTGGCTGGACTGATCAGCAGCTGCCATGTGCACGCACGCACGCACACACACACACCCAGACGCACACAAACACACACTGGCATAATGGCAAACACATTCAAACTCATAAAGCATTCTCTTTCACATCTCAGAGTCAGAGTGAGAGATTGAAGTGTTCTTTGTTGGGCTGCTCGAGAGCCGGAGCATATTATGTCTCAAATGATCCGCTTCGGTACATGCGTGACACTGCGATGACGTCATATTGTCGAACATTGTGAGCTGGTTGTGATTCAGATCATATTCTGGGTGACTCGAACTGTGTGTCACGTTTCTTAATGAATAAATTATCTTTTCTCTACTGTTTTTTATTATGACTGTAAAAAGCCACATGCAAAACATATAACTAAAAGCCACCTCACATAGTGTAGGGAAGAAACAGCTACTTTAAATCAGTATTTTTAATTAACAATGTATCAACTCCAAATATGTAATAATATTATTAATAGTTGCTACTTGGGATTTACCCAGGGAAACTTATCAACCAACTCATTCTGTAATTTTCTGTGGAGCGTTTTATTGTCTTTCAGCTAACTGTTTTAATTGTATATGCTGTATTATTCCTATTTTGGTTTATGCTCTCTTAGTATTGCCTTTTTCAAATGACTATATTTAAGCTTTTAGCTAATTTACCAGGAGTTGGTGGAAATGTATGTAAATGTAAAGTATTAGTATTAGATACTTGAAGTAAAAGTACCATTACAGCAATGTAAAAACACTTAATTACAGGTAAAAGTCCTGCGTGAAAAATCCTGCTTAAGTAAAAGTACAGAAGTATTAGCAGTAAAATGTAGTTAAAGTATTACAGTAAAAGTAGTTTGGTTCCTCTGACTGATATATATATTACATTATTAGATTGTTAATATTGAAGCATCAGTGTGTGAGCAGCATGTTACTGTTGTAGCTGCTGGAGTTGTAGCTGGTTTGAACTACTTTATATCCCGTTTTGTATCCAGGGACAGCAGATAAATCTGAGGGGTTGTCAAACAAAGTTCTGATTCACAAATCTGTTTTTAGTTTTTGGAGAGTTTTTTTCTCCTCTGATTTTTGCCTAGATATCAACTCATTTGAACATTTACTGAAATTAAACCATGTGAGAATTTTAGAAGGAAAATCATAATTTGGTGGAGCTGTTAACAGCTCATAGATGTCTGAAATGTGACAGCTATTTGATTCTGAAAACAATTAAATTATCAAATATTTCAAATAATTGTTAAGGTTACAGAAAACTCCACGACCCCGGAGGTGAAAAACACAGGAACTAAAATTCAAACATCAACACAGTCAGAAACAACAGTAATAAAAAAAATGTGTACAGATTTATCATCAGTATTAATAACCTAATCATTTTTACTCCATTACCGCATATATTTAAATACGTTTTACTTCTAATTAAAGTAGGAACTTTTATTTGTATCTGAAAACCAACATTAAAGAGAAACATGACTATTCAACAGTAAAGTTAGAAATGTCCTTAAATCATGCAACCCACATAAGCACATCTTAAGCAACAATTTGCGTGTGAAAATGAATATAAATGGGTTTCAGTTCAAGTCTTGTTCACTGCGACTGCCTGTTGTTTAAGTTACAAAATAAAAGTACAATTTTTACGCAACTAGAGAAGAATAAATTATGAATTATAAGGTTTAAATACTGTGATTAAAGGACAGATTTGGCGCTTAAATGACATTGGGTTAAAGTCAATTTAAATGGCCAAAATATTGGAAGTATTAAGTTTTTGTGCATATTTCAAAGTAACAAACTTTAAGTAAAATGGTACTATTGTGCATGCTGCAACTTCAAGAAGGTCAAGAAACGCACAAGATTAAACACTAAATTATAATCTGACCATACTATTCCCAGAACAGGATGTTCTTAATTGGACCATCCTGTTTCTGGATATTTTCTCAAATGATCCCTCTGCATGAGCCTCATCAAGGCAAACACATGACGAACACAGACTGTGGAAACTGGGGAAAAAAGGTTATGAATCAGATACTGAATCAATGACTGCTGCAGGATGTAGTAAAAAAAAAAAAAAATAGTCATGCTATTTCATAATGTGGGTGTGTGACTGTTTGAGGTTTGTGTGTCTCATCTCTATACTGCATACAACTGATCTAATTGGTTTGTTCTCCAGCCGATGTATGGGAAGTTTGCTGATGTATTCACTCTTGGCGATGGCTCTCAGAGCTGATTTCACATGAACAATGATGATGAAAAAATGTAAATGTCCCCATTTACAGTAATTGGTCTGGGACACATTGTCTGCATTGTGCGTTTTGTGATGTAAATGGTCTAAATTTGGGGTTGCCTATAAAGTTGGGCAGGGGCGACTGCCACAGATACTTCCATGTCATTATCCCCCCAAGGTTTACCTTTTGAGTGGAAATGAGTGGATTCTACGAGCAGCATGGAAGACAAGTTTGCATGAACATCGTAGCACCGGGGGGAATGACCTTCTTCTGATCTTCTGTGTGTCTCTGATACACACCTTCCAATGAAGTTCTGATAATGGGGCTTGGTTACACGCCTGTAATTGGCTATTCATTGGAATAGTCTGACATCAAGTCTTGTCATGTCTAAACCGTGTCCAGCAAGAAAGAGGAAAAAGTGAAATAAAAACTTTATGTTAGAGTTTGACAAGCCTTTAAGGCAACATTTTTAAATATCTACACATATAATTAGAATTCTAAACAGAAATGAACCCGACAAACAAAAGAAAAGAAAAATAAATGTTAGACTGGGCCTATAAAAAATATAAAATTAAGTTAATAAAGGCCACACATTTTAACAGCTGTTCATGTTCAAATGAAATAACTTATAACTTGCATACAAAATACGCATAGGCCTTTACTTGCTGGTTATCAGGGAATTTATTATCAATAACTGCAAGATGAAATAAATAGCACTGTCAATTCATGAAAACCTCAAACATGCTAAGATTTTCTACAGAAATCTAATTTTATACTTCCTTTGGCATAATTATGATTCTAAAGTTATAAATAAATTATGTTAAAAACCTGAAAAAAAAAGTCAGAATTTTCCATCTTTTGCAGTGACAAAAGAGAGGTGAAATTTGCAGGAAATCAGAGCTATATCCTGGTGACGTCAGGAGACGATGAGATGATGCTCAGCACTTCGACTTACTTGTTTTTAAAAATCAGTGTTCGCCAGTGGCACTTGTTGTGAGACATGGAGCCTTGCAAACGACCACCCGAACAGAGGAGTCCCCCCTGTCACAGATCAAGCCTCCGGGCCTTGAACCTGACCCCTCAGGAGCATCTAGGGCGAGCTCGTCACACTGCATTCCCGCTGGCGCATTGTTTCTGCAGGAGTTCCTCAATGGTTTGAGGGAGATAGATAGTGTGGCCGTCCATCCAATAAACCTCCTCTCTCCCCTCCCCGATCCCTGCGGTGCTCCTAGTTTTGACACGGGAGACAAAACCCGCGGAGAGTACTATGAATGGTAAAGCACCAAGGAGGCCGAGGGAGAGCAAAAAGGAGGCGGTGTGCCTTTGTAGTCGGGGAGGAATGCGGAAATGTCCCCGCTCCGTGTCAAACCTCTCTGAAGGGGGTCAGGCCACATTCAGCCGGCGTGGGAAAGCCAGGCAGAGACGGAGCTCACACAGGCGAGCGGGGCTGCAGTTGCATAGGGCCTATCTGCGGATATATGGAAGAAAAGAAAGGAGAAAATCCAAAGAAGAGCGTGGTTTTGGAGGGCTATATCACGCGTTTGCCTTTGTCCTATGACCCCCCCCCCCCTCACAACTACACCCCCTTCTCATACCCCCCCACCACCACACACACACACACAGACACAGTTGCAGTGAGAGTGTGTGCGCGAGTTTTCATACAGCCCTCCTCCTCCTCCGCCTCCTCCTCCTCCTCCTCCCCCGTTTGAGTGTCTCTGCCTGGGCTGGTGCAGTCTGAGGGGATGGGGGGTTAGAGTCTGTACCGTCAACTACCTGTGTGGCCCCCGCATGGAGGACAGCGGCCAGGGATGCGTTTGACAGAGGAGTTTTTATCGGAGACGCGAGAGCCTCCTCAGCATTTTATCGGGCATGCCGACGTTACGAGATTTTACTGACAACACAAAACAAGGTAAATGCTGAAATAAGTGGGCATGTTTGTGCATAATTTGATACAAAAAAAAACAACAAAAAAAACCTGGAAAACGAGGCTAGAAATGTTGATTTACGACCCCATAACATTTCAAGCAGTGACACGAGCGTTTCTTTTTATTAGGTAGAATTTGAGTCAACGCGCACAATTAAATTGGAAAAAAATTAGAGGAAGCGGTCCAAGCTAATGAAAACACCCTTAAAACTCGGCTAATGAATTGTTCTACGCATTTATAACGATTTGCAGGCTTGGGAAGCGAGTTTTACAGTGTTTTAAATGGACTGTTGCTGTAGGAAGTTCAGACAATGCAGCCACGTGCTCGCTAAGTTTGCGTCTCCTGAAACAGAAACTCTTGTTAAAACAGGACAGAGAAAGTAGGTAGTTCAGCATTTTGCTAACAGAAAACAGCCTGCTCTGTAAGGTTTGTGCTCTCCTTTTGCGTGTTCTCTTTATATTATCTTGCCTTTATGTCCTGTACACCTCACATCAACATTACTTTAATGTTGCACGTAGTGAATTTTTTTTTTTTTTAATTTTTTTTTTTTTTTTAATGCGCGAGGCAACATTTTTAATGCAAAGTTAAATTAAAACGGAGCTGAATGTGGTTATTTTGAATTATTTGACATTACTTTGTGTTAGAGGTAGGAGGACGAGCAATGCGTAATAGGAGAGGAGGAGTGGAAGTTGGGACGCAGCTGTGCTCTTTTGATAGTCGGAATAAAACATGATGACAGTCCTGTTATTGCCTACCTGGAGTACTCTGTGACCAAATTTGACAAAGATGGTGTCTTCCTCCATCTGTGTCTCCCTGTCATCTAGGCATTGCATGTGCCAACTTTTTTCTGTGAATATGCCTTTGTGAGAAAAAAGCTCTGGCTCGTTACCCTCGCCGGGATTCCCCCGCAATATTTTCACCAAGAGACCGAGGAAAAGAAAATCTGCAAAAATGGACAAAGAAAGTATTGGTCCTCAATATGAGCCTGTGGCCGAGATTGGAGAAGGAGCCTACGGGAAAGTGTACAAGGCGAGAGATTTGAAGAACGGGGGACGCTTTGTAGCCCTAAAAAGAGTTCGTGTCCAGACGGAGGAAGAAGGAATGCCCCTCTCCACTATCCGGGAGGTGGCGGTACTGAGGCAGCTTGAAGCCTTCGAGCACCCCAATGTTGTCAGGTAAGTGAAGGGGCAGAGGTGGGTAGGTAGTCTGCCTGCTATGTGTGTGTTTGTGTGTGTTAAGGAGAGAGGGCCTGACAGACGGAGAGAGGAACTGTACACATGGCACCAGACACTGTACTTCCTTCTTGACGGTCTCTGGTTCTATGACCTTTAGGGCAGGATTGCACTCCTGCTCGTCTGCTGTGTTTTGCAGCAGAAGTCCTGGTCTTTTACAGTTTTTTTGCTGACTTTGAAATGTGTAGTTGCGCAACAACACACTGTTTGCTGTCACTATCAGCGGGCAGCAGGCACACACCTGTCGGACCATTTCTTCCTCCATTTTTAATGTCATCCACATGGTTCGCTTCCTGTTTTGGTTTGACCCCGCCTCCACTCATCAGTAGATCTGCAACAATTAGTTGACTAATCAGTTAGTTAATTGACAGGCCAACTATTTTGATGATTGATTTGAGTCTTTTTTTTTTTTCTTTTTTTTTATGAAGACATGTTGGAATAAGTGTTCCTTTTATCGTCTATGATAATGAACTGAATATCTTTTGGCTGCGGACTGTTGGTCGGGACAGAGCAAGACATTTAAGGCCGCACACTGGACCTTAGGAAACACTTGTTGATGTTTTCACAATTTGCTGCCGTTTTAGACCAAACAACTAAACTGTTGCTCAAAAAAATAATCAGCAGATTAATTAATACTCATAATAATCATTGGGTGCAACCCTATTCATCATCATTGGTCTGCTCCAATCCGATCACCTCGTGCATTTTTCTCATGGCTCTATCTTTTGGACAAAGAAGACTTTATATGCTTTTATTTTTTAGGGTAGTCAGCACTGATTTGGTCACAAGCACTTTGACATAAGCGTTGATGAACACACATGAGCTTACAGCAAACCTGTGATGTTTCCATTCAACATTTGGCCTTGACTTTTCTGCAAGGTCTTTGTTAGCATGCAGTAGTTTAAACTACATTATTATGCATCTGGTATTCAATAAATGTCTCTGATTAAAGGTCCCCTGCAACCACGTTTGAAGAGGCTTAGAAGTATTCAGCCTTGAATGATGCATTTGTCACCTATGATTTTTCTACACAAAGTTCTGTTACCTGGTTAGAAATGCTTAAAATGAAATGTATGCCTCGTCCCTAATTTATTTATTGATTTCAAAACTTCTGCATACAAGATGTTGCCCACTCCATCAAAAGTCAGTTGTCAATGGAAGTTTGAAGGTGCCACTCACGTACGTTCCTTATTGGACCAGCATTGTCTTCTAAGCTACTTTTAAATACTGCTCGCTTGTACAAAACCTTAAACTCAGACTTTTAGGTGAACACAGAGAAATGTTCTACTTTCAGCAGATGAATTTGAAAATGGCCTTTTAATAAGTAATCTTCTTCACAGGGATCATCAAATATCTAAAAGAAGTCGTATTGACCTAAACACACATTTAAGTGGAGAGTGACTTGAAATTTTACAAATGTACTTACAAGATATTTGCAGACCTTCTTCAGCAAAATACTTGCTCAGGTGTCATCACATAACCTAAAAAAGCTGGGAAGCAGAGGCTTACAATTTTTTAAGTAATCAATTTGCCTGTTTCATGTGACTAGCAGCTGCATAACAGCTTATTTTCAGTTTACTTTGATACAGGACTGACAGGAAACAACACATTCACATTTAAAAGGTTGCAACCAGTAAATATCAAAAAGTTTTTGCGAGTTTAGATAAGAATCAGGTTTCAAAATCAGTAATGAATCACCATGCTCAAATACTAAAAAAAATAGCTGTGATCATTAAAGAAATAATCACCTTTTTAAAATTGTATTTAAAAGACTTTGTGGATCTTGTTTTGTTTTGATGCATTTGAAGTATGTCAAGCTGTTATGTGCTCATGAACACTGATCTGTGCCGTCAAGTACACTTAAACTCTCCCATATCTCTGAACATATATATATTAAAAAAAAAAAAAAAAAAAAAAAAATTCAGTTCCTCTACTGTCTGCACCGCACGCAGCTGCCATTTTCTTTCAGTTTTGTAATGAATTGTACTCGGAGGGGACAGTAGTCAGATACTGCGTCATAGCCAAGGTCTGACCTTGTGCTTGTTTTATTGTGGAATATTGAGTGCTTTGGGACTGAAGGGGAAGTTTCAAATGGATGTTTGAGAGGCATGGCTAGTGCCCTTGTGCCTCTAACAATAATTCCCCAATGTATCAATGAATAATGGAGGATAATGTTGTTGTTTTTTGCTCTTAATGGGATCACAGTGGGGTTTGTCCTCACTGGAAGACAGATGCGTTAGTGGGCATTAAAGTTCAGTTTTATTTAGTGGTTGAATTCACCTTGTGCACTGCTGTGAAAGCATGAATGTATACTGTATGTTACACACAGTAGCATTTGTTGCAGTAAATCATTTCAAGAGTGAAAGCCGTCAGCTCTTTGAACCCTCGGAGAAACTCCTCTACCCCCCCCCCCCCCCCCCCCCCCCCAGTTTAGCCAACTAGCATAGCCAAGCCGCTCAGGCCAGGAAAAGTGCATTGTGGGCCTTCTGTGTGACTCCAGGCAACCCCTGGATGTTTGTAATGAGGCCCATTATTCATTCCATATGTTCAGTGTCTGCTGAGAGCCTCCATTGTAGTCCAACAATCGAGCTGTGAGGGGCGTTTAACCCCAGTGCTTCAGGAGGAGGCTGCCTTCTATTCTGTGACATCATGCACAGGACTAATACCTTGAACGAATTGCCTCCTTCTCTCACTTCTCTGACTCCAGCCTATCCAAGTCCATTGATTACAAGGGTGTTGGTATGGACACATGATGCCTCACTGGATCAGAATAAAGGAGTTTCCAGCAAGATTTACTTGTTTCTTTCCATGCTTCTATTTAAATGGCTTATGTAGACTAGATGGTTTGAGTTATAACAGCACATGCATTGAAAGGTGTTTAATATGTCAGTGTAACACTGAATGAATATAATACCTCATGAATTTTATCAAGTGAATAATTGGACCCTCTTAAGTATCAGTATCTGTTCGTACTCCTTCAGTGTTGGCATTTTGAGGCTGAAAGGTAGCACTAACGCAGAGGTTCCCTCCATCAGAACTACAACTGGGTTATTTTTTCTTCTGTCTCCTTGGTGGAACTCTACTCATTACTTTACTTTGGATTAAAAAAAGGGCTTTGATAACTTCATACGTTTGTGTTCATGGGACAACAAAATTTACTGACTCAAGTAAAGCCAAATTGTATATGATTAGAGGCAAAATTATATGTTTAATGTTTTTTTAAAGAGGGAACCTACACAATTGAATTGACTTTCCACGTAATGTTGTCGTTACAAATAGACAAATGTGTTACATTTAGCCCTGTTAGGTAAAAGTAGCCCCTTTAAAAAATTTCCCCTCGGGGATTAATAAAGTATATACCTACCTACCTACCTACCTACCTTACTGACAACACAATGTGTGTCTGCTGGAGATCCATCATGGGTCTCCATCGTTTGGTCTCCTGTGTTGTCGTGATGACAGATACTGCCTCTGCTCAGCTACATGCAGCCTCCACTCGACTTCCCATAGAGCGTCAGGAGTTGTCATAGTGCCGGTTGAGGAATGCTGCTTGTAGTCCCCAGCGCTTTGAAGAGGACATACTGCATAGCTTTTTTTTTTTTTCAGCTTTTCGTCAAAGCCCTCCTTGGCAGGTCTGCTGACATAATCTGGATTCTTGGCCTTAGTTGGTTGCCTAGTGAAACGCGACCATAAACGCTGGTGTTTTAAGGCTTGATGGTCTCACATTTCCAAAAGCTTTGCATAAAAGTAGTCGATTTTTTTTCAGTGTAATTTGAGATGTTGTTATCAAACCCGTCAAATGAAAATACCCAGCCTGAGGTCCACATTCAGGTTGTTGGCTTAAGATTTATGAGTTGCTGTCCCAGAACTGATGATGCTCTCCTGACCAACCACAGAGCAGTATGTTAAACTGTCAGGTGTTAAGTATTTATCGGAAGAGTTTTCTCTTTCCATAACTGAATTTAGAACTTTTCAAAGAAAGATGAGAAACAACCATTGTGTCTTGTTTCTTTTGCTGCTCTATAGAGCCTTTTGGCATGTTGACGCACCGGTGAAACTCATAACATTAACGAGGACTACGTTACATGTAGACTTTCAAGACAGCCTTATCTAGTATTATTAATGTTATTAATTACACCTGTGTTTGATAGGCCTCTTGCTGTGTCTGAGATCATTCACTTATTGCTTTAAAGTGCTCTGTATTTACTAACCCTCCATTGTATTGTATTTTTAAATATTTGCACGGGACTTTTGTTGTCATTGGAGTTACGCCACTTTTGTTGCAAACCAGTACATTTCTTCACCATTACTGATGGAGCATAAGTGTCAGTAATCTCAATTTACAGCTCACTATAGAGCAAACGATCAAATGTTTATTATGAAGGAATGAATACATGAAAGGGGGAATGGTTTCAGTAAAGTCAGTTACTTAGTAATGTTAATATTTTCTTGTGATATGTTGAGATGTAGATACGCTCGTGCTTTGTCCAGCAGCAGTGTGCTCAGCACAGCGGACCCCGTCAAATCAATTGTATTGATCTCGTCCACTTGTTCTCTTGTTCTAGGTTGTTTGATGTGTGCACAGTCTCTCGGACTGACCGAGAAACCAAACTCACTCTGGTCTTTGAGCATGTGGATCAGGACCTGACCACCTACCTGGAGAAGGCCCCTGACCCCGGAGTACCACCCGAGACCATCAAGGTAACCAGTGCCATTGTTGTCTCTAAGCACTCAGTGAGGCCAACCCCAAAAAAACATCTGTCATGGTCAGAAGAAGCGACATTTGTGTGCTTTCCAACTGAAACATCAATGAGAGATACAATAATTTACATTCCTTGACACATTTCAAAACAAGTAGGATCTCAATTTAAAATATTACTTTCAGTTTGTATTTGGACTATAAAAGAAGCTGTTGGCTAATCCTCTGTGGCTTCGGCGTTGGTTAAACACAGTCATGTCTGTATGGTTCTGAATGAGTTTTCTTGGCCAAAGACGCAGACGACAGAGGAGCAGTTCCCTCAAACATCAGAGGTACCGGGGCGTTTTGAAAGGCAGCACATGTGGCAGATGGGCTCCAAATTAGAGGCTCCGTGCCTTCTCTATTTTCACTTTGCCCTCCAACTTTGTGCAGTATTACAGATGAAGACAGAGAAGGAGTTTTACAAATCTTCCCTTTGTGTTTAAAAACCAGGAGTTCTCAATGCAATCCTAACAAATGTACTTCACAGTAGATCCTCCTTTGTATCACTTCTTCTATTGAAAGTACAGCACAACTCACCATCACTATCAGTTTCTCTAATTCATTAAATAAATCCACCGGGTGTCCACTTACACTTTTGCCAAAAGGTCGGAAGTGGATGTGTTGCCATCTCCTTTCCTCTGTAACCGTCTCCTTTTATGTTAATCTTTCCCACACAAACCCCTTTTTTACAAAATCTCTTTATCGTGTTTCACCCCAAGGTCCGTAGATGTCCCACGAACAATATTGGAAAGGTATATCCCTAATTTTGGACAGAGAGGCCCTCGCAGTTTGAAGTGTCAAATTTGAAACAGAGAAGTTATGGCGCTAGAGTAACCGCTGACCCCCCCCCCCCCCCCCCCCCCCCCCCCCCCCCCCCCCCCCAGGGCTGGGTTTACGTGTGAAAGTTTTGTGTCGAGCTGTAGTGTTGGTGGGATGCTGTGCAAGCATAGATGAGTCGGGTAGATCGCACCTGAGGCTTTCCCAGGGCTCTTGCTGAAGTGGACACAGTGAGCGGTACTGTAGTTTCCATGGTTGTGTCCATGTGATGGTGCCGATTGAATAATGTACCCGTTTTATTAATTTCCTTGTTTGTAAGGTATGACTTTGAAACGTAGATTGGCTTCAAATTAAATGACAGTTATGATGATTCCTTATTTGGTATTTTTCTCGATAAATGGCTGAAACGTGGTTCCAGATATCGGTTAAGGGTTACCCAGTAGAGTAATAATAATTGAAGGATTAATCAAAGAAAGTACTCATTAGTTGCAAACCTAACTGAGTGTGCTTAAAACAAGCTATTGCACCTTTTTCCATCACGTCAGTGTCAACTTTTTTTGAACATACACTTTACATTTGAGCTGTTGGGGAAGTTTCCATGAGATGTCTTTTAATCGAAGGAGAAGAAAATCTCCAATATTGAAGTCTTTTTTTTTGTTCTTCTATAGCCATTTGCAGATTTGAAAACATCTACGAGCCAAGAAAGATTACAAACAAACCATAATGCTTTCATGTATTCTAGCCATCATATGTAAGATTCCCCTCTCCCCCGTCTTCATGTGTAATTTCTATGAATTTTTTTTTTATTTTTTTATACAGTATAGTTGAGCCGATATGATACATCACATCTTCTACAACCATGTCTGAAGACAAAGGCGTCTACAGTTGTTCTGAATGTCCACTTTTGAGTGGGTAAAGAAATCTGGACACTTCCAGACGTCTCCCCTCGCTGGCATCTGTGTTGTTGTGCTCGATTTGTACTGAATATAAAAAGAGAAGTAGTCTCAACTGCTAAGTAAAAGAAAGAAATGATAGACGTTCAAAAACGTGTCTACTTTCTTAACACAACACACTTGTCCTCTCACTGGGTGAAGTGGGCTTCTTTGTGGAATCATCAGTTTTGTAAATTGTCTGATGTACACTCTGCCACAACTCCCAACTTTGTTAAAAAAAAAAAAAAAAAAAAAAAAAAATGCGCGGAGGCTTCGGAAGCAGTTCGACAATCCGACAGCTCTGCATTTGAAGCATAGTGACCCATAAAGGGACCCTCCTGCCTTTGCTTTCTCCCAACATCCTCACAGCTGGAGCCTCGAGGGGACAAAAGGACAAGCAGCAGTGACAACGCAACATAGGCACCATGCCCTGTTATTTCTAGGACAGTGAGCGCTGCACAGTAACCCGAAAGTGGCCCCTCCCCCCACGCAACTTTATTTGCCGTCGGCTAGTCCAGAAGTCCAACATCTGTGACCATCTCATTAAATGCTAATCAACCTTTACTATGTGAACGTTTTCACCTTCAACTAGGAAAAAAAAAACATTCACCCATAAACCGAAAGGAACCGGCATACTTTTCCTGAACACCAATCTATCCCCAGCACCAGACACCCCACCCTGGCCCAGCCTGTCCACTTCAGCCCCCCACCCTCCACCACCCACTCAGACTCAAGACCCACCACATGGTCATTGATGAAAGAGGCCCTCCTCCAGGAATCAAATGAGCTGGAAGGACATCAAGCAGCCGGGTTGCCCCAGCCCCAGTGCTCCTCAGCCGGGCCAGCGCTTGGGTCTCACCCACCCTCCTCTGCCACCATCATCCAAGCTTCCACAGCTCCATTCTGTGGGCCTGTAAAGGGGGAGGTTAATGAAGCATGGGGAGGGAATTACACTAACGCTAACCGGCAGATGTCCCATATTGTGCCGAGCTACAATAAACAATATGGCTGCCTCTGGTACATTAGCATTAGAAAAGAAGGCGCACTCAGAAAGCCATGTTTTGACTGCGTTTTGCAGTGGGGCTGACTACTTTTTTCCTGATCCTCCTGTTTTTTCAGGGTCAGATCTGTTGCCTTTTTGTGTGATTTTGCCTCCCCCTGGCCGAGTTGGTTGTGGTGCCTTTGGTTGAAGTGCTGCAGGTGAAAGAAAGCTGTGGGTTGAGCAACATCTTACCGCTGGAATCAACTCTGAGCGAGGTGGATCACTTTTGCCCCCGGTGCTGCAAGTGTCCTTAAACATTGTAGGGCTATTAATCATCATATTTTCCTACGTGAACTTGACATTTCCCTATTGGCTAAGCGTCAAGTTATTTTGTCAAACACAGTTGAAATATTTTTCATCTCTCAGCTGTGATCGTTCTGATGCTGTAGAGAAGATGTCACTCGCGCCGAGGAGGCCAAGATTGTTTGTCTATTTGTCCAAGAGTCACACTTCTGAGATAATTAGTGTTTACTAGGAAATGCTGCTGAAAGGAAGCATGGTGCAATGGCTATTTAAAGCAGAGGAACTGATGTGTGTGTGTGTGTGTGTGTGTGTGTGTGTGTGTGTGTGTGTGTGTGTGTGTGTGTGAGAGGGGGGGGGGCATGCTATTGTGTCAGCCCCCCTCCACACACACAAAATAACCAACTGCCTGCCTCTGTCCTATGGCCCCGTCTGTCTGCTGCCCTGCTCCGTAGGTCATGGCTGGATGGAGATGTAGAAAGGAAGGTCTGTTTATGCATCCTGCCTGTCCTTGGTCAGAGGGCACACACACACACACACACACACACACACGCTGAGCTGTGCACACACACGGATACATTTAGATTCACTCATATCACATTTACACCGATCCCATTCGGTTTGTTTGTGTACACACACACACACACACACACACACACACACACACACACGCACACACACGCACACATCACTCCCCATCTCCACAGTATTGTGTGGGGTGCCCTGTCTCCTCCTCTATGGGCAGCGCAGCAGCCAGCCCCACGCCATTTGCTAATGTTTTCTGCTTGAGTGTGCAGACCCCTTTGATTCACTCACCAGCTGGTCGGCCAGTGAATAGCGCGGCGGGCTCAGGTCCATGTCACTTGTGAGGTCTTGGCGGAGGGTTTTGGGGTTGTTGTTTTTTTATTTTGGAGGGTGTAGGGGGGGAGTGAGGGTGTAGGTGGGAGTATGTGTCTTATAGAAGGAGAGCATCGTGGCATTTCCCTTTGCAAATGTTTCTCTTTTCTCTTCCTATCTCCGCATTGTGTCCTTTACAGCATTTGTTTTTCTACCAAACGCACAAAAAGACTCGTAAATTGAGCCCCAAAGATTTATTCATTTGATCTGTTGTCAAGTCTTAACCTGAACTTACTCTCCCCAGACTTTACTAAATGAAACAGTCCAAACTATAACTGCCAGACCTACCTGGTCCTCTGTAACGACTTGTTATTTGTTTACAGGTGTGGGACCTGTTTGAGAGTATTGCGGTTTGAAAAGAACAAGTCTAAGCTGGTTTTGACATAGTTTGTTCCTGCTCGCACCAGTTTACTTTTGCTGGTCTGTCATGGATACAGCGCCTCTGGCCATTTCTGAGGTCAGCTTTTGGGCATAAAAAAAAGAGCGGGTACCAATTAACTTAAGCAGGACAGCTGCTGAGTAACAGAGATCTGTGCTTGTACAAAGCGGAGGCCTCTTTCTGCCTCTATTGTGTGTGTGTGTGTGTGTGTGTGTGTGTGTGTGTGTGTGTGTGTGTGTGTGTCAGTTATCAAACATCTGCCGCAGTCGACAAGAAAAGACAGGCCTCTAGTTAACTCCCTCCTTACCACAGTGTCTCAGCTTTTATACTGAACTTCTCACTGCAGGGTCTCGTCACTCAGTCCTTTTGTCGCCTGGTTTGACAAAGGAATAAATTTGAATTGTTGTCGAGGTGCTATGAAGGCATCAGTCTTTGACATTTTGAAATGACAGTTACGGCTGAACTATTTAGGGAGGCAAAATCATCAGGCCATATTGATTCAGAACTGCATATGAAAAATGTAATTGATCTTCAACCATCTGGTCTGTTGATGTGTTACGTGCCATGAACTAACCTGTGTTGTGATTTGGCGTTATATAAATAAAATTGAATTCAATTGGTCTGAAGTGTTTGCTCACATTCATCAGTGTCGTTTATACATGACCTTAAACACCGACTGCAATATTCAAAAAATTTGATCGCCCTCTTTTCAGCTTCGCCTTGTTAATTTTACGCTCCTTCTGTTTTGTTATCCTACAGGATATGATGTACCAGCTGCTCCAGGGGTTGGACTTCCTGCACTCACACCGCGTGGTTCACCGTGACCTGAAGCCCCAAAACATCCTGGTCACCAGCGGCGGACAGATAAAGCTGGCCGACTTTGGTCTCGCCCGCATCTACAGCTTCCAGATGGCTCTCACCTCTGTGGTGAGTTTATGTTGTATGTATGATGGTGTATGATGTATCTGAACACACTCGGTCTCTCCTAATAGTTTCTTACATTAGAGTGAATCAAAACAAATAACTCCCCAACGCTGTGAGCCTGTGGTGTCACTAATTGCGTCATGTTAAATTTTGGCCCTGATGCCAACCAACCTATGCTGCACCTATGTCCTTTAGGGATTTAAAGCTGCTTCTTCTGCATCTTTGTCTGTTTTTTTAAATGTGATGTTCGAAATCTCCAAACAATCCAGACCCAAGAAGTATTTCATTTTGTTCTGCTTACGTAGATCTTGAGTCCACTGCTTTTTTTTAATACAAGCTGGAAACTCTTAGCCTGGTGGGAACCAGACCCATATTCACACAGTGAAATTGGGTCAGGCCAATCTCCACAGGGAATCGTTTGCAGTCGTTCCATCCTACTGGTCATAGACCTCAGGTTAATTTTAACCAATCAGCATGCGCCAAAACCGGCCGACACTCTTGCCACCGCGGCAACTACCCAGTGTCCACCAAAGTGTCTTTTCCCTGAGTGCAGCATATTTTTTTAAAATTGTTTTAATGAACGCCAGCAGCTTGACGAGGTGCTAAATACTAGTTCGGTGCTGAGCACGGAACGTTCTGTGTTTTTTTTTTTTTTTTTTTTCTCGTCACCAAGAGTTGAAAGACATTTCCGCTGTGCTCATCACTGTCACCAGCCGTCCAATCACTGTAGGGGGGGGGGGGGCACTACAAATGTGGTTGATTGGTCCATTCCTCAGAGTGGCTGAGCAAATCAGTGATACGAGCCGAGTTCCCAGACTGTATTCACAGCAAAGAAAACTGAAGCTGTCAGCGATGGTGAACGCAAACCAGGCTAAGAACCACTATCAGCAGATGATACATCATTCCCTCTTGTTTTTACGCAAGTAAACTATATAACTGACCTATATAACTCAGCTTTTTGATAGACACACACACACACACACACACACACACCGCCCGCCTTGAACTTCCCTGCCATCTCCAGAGAGTTAGATGAAAAGCGTCTAATGTGTTGGAGCGGGCACTTACAGGGCATCAGTGGGTAGCTCGGCACAACTGCACCAAATGATAGGATTTCTCTGTGTAAAGTGAGAACCAAAGGCCCTGTAGCCTGTCTCAGGAATCCCTCAGTGGCTGTCGCAGACAGGGATGGAACAGACAAGGAGAGACAGACACCCCTCCCTTCCCACTGTCGGCACTTTGATGTCCAACTGTGGAGCTCTGGGCTCTGATGACCAGATAATATGGAGAGAGACACTGAAAGGAGTCTTTGGGAGAGCTTGACATAAGGAGAGATGAGACTTTTAAGATCAAGGTAGGCAGCGACAGTAGAGTTTAAAAAAAAAAAAAAATTTATAAGCCTTTATTTGTAGGTTTTCTGATCTGCCTCACATTCATGCAGATTCAGGCACTCCTGCTTTTTAATGTTACTCTCACAGTCCACTGTTGAGGCTCCAGAATGAATGGAGGACATGAAGTATGGGGTTGAGGGCCATATTATATCAAGTTGGAAAAGCTTATTGGAACGCAATCTGATTCATCCAGTGGTGCAGCATCTGCCCATCGAAAGTAAATATAAACATCCTCAGGGGAAAGAATGCAAACTCTTATTCCGCTATCGGCATCAGAATAGACACATCTGTGTCACCTCACAAGAGGGCAGCTCGGGTAGTGGACACAAGCAGGTCCTTCTCCCTGCATGTGAAGTAAAGCTCATGTGCAAACATCTGACAGACTCTCCTAAGGACCTATAAGACAATGAAGGCCCTTATTTTTGATTTTAATGAAGTTTACGATGTGGAAAATCTCCCAGATTTCCAAAACTTGTCATGTATGCCAAGCAAGCTGAGCGGTCGATCCAACTCCTGAGGAAGCAGGTTTGAAATGAAGATAAACACATACGTGTATAAAAGAAATTGGCAGGTGAATGTGTCCAAATAACCCCAGTGCACATTTGCTGATGAAACCCTGGATAGGTTTGGGCTCTGGCTTTATAATAAAAACCCAGCAGCAGTGAAATCGCACTACACCCAAGGAGAAGCCAAGTCATTTGTGTAGGAAATTTCTTGATTACACCTATAACAAGATGATGGAGAAGAAAAGAGGCCATATAGCTTCAGCCCAGCGTTTTGGGTTTTTCTTAAGTTTTCAACCTTTTATTGCATTAGCTTCAGCTTTTAACAAATTTGTTTCTCGGGACAGACCAGGAAAAGTAGTCCCTTTTTAAAATATATATTTATTCTCTTCATTTTACATACATTATACCTTTTTCAGTACTTCCTATGGTCATTTTTGGGAAATAAAACCCACTACTGTAGATCTCAGGAATACTTAAAAAGAGATGTTAAGTTTATAAAACAAAAAACAGCGACAGAACAGAAGTGCTGAATTCAAAAGAAATTACTTCAATTTACATCACTTTTTGATGACGTTTTTTGAAACGTAAGGACGGGATCATTGAGAAAGTTAGCACAGCAAAGTTAACTGTTAACTATTAAGGATATTAATACAGCAGTTCTAGGAAAGTACTGATAAAAGTCTATGCTTTAAATGTCAGGACTGACTGAGGGGGAGTTTCAAAATGTTTTTTTTTCTTTCAAGCCTATTTTCTGTTTGACTAATGTGTGATGTAGTCCAGGCCTTTTAACTGTAATAATACAGTTAAGTATTATTATCAGGGGTATTTTTTAGGATTAATATAAGTATTTCCCTTGTTAAGTTCAATAACGTATCATCCATTGATAATAATTCACAGCTAACTTGTGGAGGAAGACTTATCTAACTGTAGAATTTACATCGTGTTACACAAAGTGTATGTGTGGTTTCACTGGCGGGTTTGTCTGCGAGTAGATCTTATACTTCTTTTATGATTACACGGGGGACATTTTTGTCAAGAACAGAATAATTACCCGGGAATCCACCTTTAGACGTAAGTGACAGATATCGAGTCCCTACACACACGCACACACACGCGCACACACACACACACACACACACGCGCACACACACACACGCACACACACACACGCGCGCGCACACACACACTCACTCACTCACTCACTCACTCATACTCATTTCCTTCCTCGGTTATACAGATTGGGCCACACAAAAATGTGTGTGTGTGTGTGTGTGTGTGTGTGTGTGTGTGTGTGTGTGTGTGTGTGTGTGTGTGTGTGTGTCCGCCAGAGCGGAGCACTGCAACTTGAGCATGGGATTTTCGGTTCCAGATGAATGTTCCTGTGTCTGGAATCCCCCTATCAGTCCAACACGCGCACACAACCGCCATTCATCCATTCATTGTTTCCTCTTGCTAATAAAAGCGCGGAATCTACACTGTATACAGCACACATACACACAAATACACACATGGGTTAAGAGGATCTTCCCCTTTGCCCAACAGAGCAGCAGTTACTTATTTAGTCACCTAATGCCACCGTTACTGGCAGACAGATGGGCTTTGGAGAACTGCTGTTGCTTAAGTGAACATGTCGACTTTCTCACTTTCAAAGTGATTCATTTAGCACTTCTAGAATGACAAGATGGCTGAAGTGAGCATTGGCATGAAGAGTCCCTTGCTCCTTTTTTTTTTTTCTGGTGTCACTAACTGAAAGTAGCACTCCTGTACTTTCTGCAGATGATTACCAGCATTGCTTGAACTTCTCTTTTTGTGATGAATTTGCTCTCTCACCTAGCAACATGCTGCGTTGGTGATATGTCATTGACAAAACCTGTGGTCAATGTATGTACGAAAATGTGCAGGCATGACTGTGACTGATGGCCCCATTGACATAACCCATTGATCATGTCTCACATGTTTCACCGCGAGAGAGAGAGAGAGAGAGAGAGAGAGAGAGAGAGAGAGAGAGAGAGAGAGAGAGAGAGACCACCCATTAGGCTGGTATGGGGGTCCAGATTAGGCTGCCCCTGGCAGTCCCTGTGGGACCGTTGCTTTGTTGATGGTTTTTTAATGACCCCAGTCTGGCTACAGGCTCATTGTACTACCTTGAGTGACAGGCAGATGGAAAAAGCTGATGGGTTAGTCTGACATACCAGGAAGGAGTGCTCAGGCATCTTCTCTCTTCCCCCCCCCTCCGTTCGTCCCACTGATATCCCAGTGTGTTTCAGCATTTTTGGTACAAAATACTAGCAAGAGTCTGAAGTGTTACAGAAATTCCTTCATGTTAAAACATTCTTACATTCAAAGACTGGTGTAGGATTTTGGCACATTTGATCAAAGAGACAGCCAGACACAAACCAACTTATCTAACGCATATGTCTGCATGACTTGCAGCCCCCCCCCCCCCCACAAGCACCAATATGCAGCTTGAGGAATTTAGGATATCTCCGTCTCTCAGATTTACTCATCCAACCAAAATGTAATCTTCATATCTAAACCATATTTTATTTTATTTATTAAATATTCATCAATTAATCAACAACTGGTTCTCAACTGGTGGGTCACGCCCCAAAAGTGGGCAACATGGCCATTTTGAGTGGGTCGCAAAAGTTGAAGGAAAAAAGCTCAAACTTTTATTGTTAAGTCTACAGAATTTCTCCTGCGGTACTTTTTCTTTGAAGGACAAATGTTTCCCATGACACAGTGTGCTTGTGTTTGCTGCCACCGTTGTCATGAAGGTAACAGCCAAAACTAATGGCATCATTCAAACATTTATAAACATGATTAGTGTTTGATAAGTCTGCCTTTATTTCATTCTACAAAGGCTGTGTGGTCATTTTATTCAACAAAAATGTGGTTTGATTCAATTCAAGAAATAATTAGTTTGATTTAATTCAACGTAAGTGAGCCTTTTTAATTTTATTTTTTTTTAGCCCACTTTTGTTTGTTTATTACATGTACACGAAGGCATCGCATATTATAGCACAATTGTTTTTGTGAAATAAATAAGATTTGGGTCACGACGTAATTACCAAAGACAAACGTGTCCTGAGGCTTGACAAGTTGGGAACCACCGCCACAGACAGTGTACCTATTCCATGAAACAAGATGTCATCCACAGCAACTCCACCCTTTCAATTAGCAGTTCTTCTCAGGTCCTCAGTTAAAGCTGTAAAAAGGTCTTGAGAAGGAGTCCAGCTCCGTTTTGAGTTTGTGAATAAAGTCCCTGATCCAGAAGTGACAGAAGATTAGAGGTCAGGTGAGGTGTTGTTTTTAAAAGATAACCTCCAGTAACCCGACTATGTCGCCATCAACACATTGGCATCCAATGTAATACAACGGTGACTGGATGATCCCATGAAAACAATTAGTTTACACTCTCATGCATGTCATGCGCATCTCGTTGCCTGTCAAAATTGGATTTGGGAAAACTCAAGGGGACTATCACCGGACTTTTATATCAACGCTCATGTTTTTCTAGTTTGAAGTGGAAATCCACCCAGGGATGCCATCATTTACAGGAGATGACAAGATAAGCTTATTGGTGGTGCAAATGTTTTTGTCTTGCCTATGAGCTTGTCTTAAGTCTGATGTTGAGTAATAGCCAAAGGGAACTTCAAGCCAGATCCTTGGATCAATCAGCGTGTTTTCACATGTTTAGATTTATTAATTTATTATCACTGTTATTATTATTATTACAGTTGCTGTAATGGCTTCCTGTAAACTCTGTTGTTGGTGACATGCAGAGGAGTGAAATTGTTACCTGATCAAAGGTATTTTCCCAACCCCCCCTCCCCTCCCCGGTTCCGTCTGCTCTTAGCCCTCCCACTGCTCTTACGAGAATAAGACACCCATATCTCAGACGACATTAAACAAATTGAAACCAGATTTCCTGCCCGCGCTTAAACTGCAGACGGACTTTTACAATACAAGACTTTCAAGTCTGACTTTTTTCAGTCTGGATTGGCATTTTCACTATGAAAATGTTTTTGCACCCTCAACTATCAGTTGAAATCAGTTGGTTTGGTTTGCATAAGGGGAACGTGTGGATTGATGTTTTCTAACTTGTTGCACGCTATGATAATCTTACCAGATAGTGATGATCATGCAAATAAGATGTCTTTAAATTAGTAAACCCCATGCTTGCTGAAAATGTATTTTGCCCCCCCCCCCCCCCCCCCCGTCAGAAGCTAAAGGAATTGATCCTCTCTTCAAAACACGCAGTGTACTTGCACGTCAGCGGAGACCGATGAAGCTGATGTTACTCTGGGGATGACCAGGGATGAACTGGACGGTCATGTCTGTAAATTTGTTCATTTGCCAGACAATGTGTTTTTACTCTGAGCAGACAGAAAGAAAGGCAGGCAGCGGGAGAGGGAGGGGGGGAAAACCCTTGCACTGCACGCAGGAGAGCACGTGCAGCTCACTCTGGGAATGTTTAGATATCTCCTCAAACGGCTCCACATGGGAAAAAAAGGAAAAGTCATCCTCTATGCTTTGACTGCAGCCGGCTGGAGCAAAGGGGCTGGCCCCGGTTTGACATAAGCAAACACGTACACAGTTCTCACACACACACACACACACACACACACACACACACAACACACACACACACACACACACTTTATGATCACTCCACTGCATTAATTGTTGGTGATGTCTTGGCACTGCTCCTGGTGGAGAAAAGGGGTACTGATTGGTGTGTGTGTGCGCGTGTTACATGCGCATGCATGGTCACCTGGATATTAAAGCCGAGTCTGTACCAGCAACGGCGAGAGGAACAGGAGGAGGAAAAAAAAAAAAAAAAGGAGAAAAAAAATTACAGCATATATCAGGAATTTTCCAGCTAATGATGTGCGGATGTGGTAGCACTGGGGAGAGAGAGCCACTGACTGTGCTGTCTTTGTTTCATTTGCCGAGGGCCCCGTGCTGCATTCCTGTACACTGTGCATACTTTGGCAACAGTTGCAGTGCCCCCCTTTTTTTTTTTTTTCTGTTTTACTGTATACAGTTTGTGTGCTGCTCTGGCACTTTTTCTTTCTAGCCCTGTAGTCTTTTCCTCCCCACACCCTCTGTCTCAGTCTACCTCTTCCTCCCTCATCTCTCTCTCCTAAATCTTCACTGCCTTATTTCCTTTCTTGGCCCGGGGCTGCAGCATTGTTGGGACTGTAAATTGTCCTTTTTGCAGAACAAGAGAAAGAAAGAGGGAAAGTGAGGGAGGAGTGAAATAATGGTGTTTACAACATGGCTGACTGCTGGAGCATGGGGCCTCTCTGGAGACACAACATCACAGCCACAGCTCTACTGTACTCTTGAGTGCATAGTTTTATTATTATTATTATGACATCCGCTCTGCTTCACCCATATGTGGCCTGCCTATATGCTGTGAAGCCTTCATCCGTTTTCCTCTGAGATTCACTTAGGAAGACTTTAATTTGTGGCGAATTGCTCTGAAGAATGTAATCAACTTCAAGCTCAAGACACCATCCATCGAGCCCTTTACCTGCCAGAATTCATTCAGCGATTGCTCAAAGTTAAAGCTTCCAATCATGCTCTTTTCAATTACGACAGTTATTTTGCCTCTGGTGCATTTAAAGCGCCTGTGTGCCAGCTTGCACAAAAACGTATGTGTTTGTATGCAGTGGTCCTCTTTCATCCTGGGCTTCCTCAGTGAGAGGGAATGTAAACACAGGCCCCCGGCCAGGCACCCCATTGCTGCTGCCTTAAGCCCTGTCTTTAGTCATCCTCATGACATCAGGTCCCTCTGAAGGCCCCCCTCAGAAGATCACAGAGTGACAGGAAACTGTGACAGGAGTTGAGGAGAATAGGATGAGGTATGAGGAATGTGATTTCTAACAGCTCCACCAGTTGCCCATAACCGAAAGGATAATTCTCGTTTATTACAATGTAGGTCTTATTTTTTGGTTTTTAGTTTAGCTGTAAATTCTTATCTGTGATGATACCTTTTGTGCACAGCAAAAAATCTGGGCCGACAGTGACATCGCCAACAGGCAAGCTGAGCATGGCATAAAGGCACAACACAACATGCACAACAATGTTTTCTTAAACCTGCCTTAGCTCAGCTGCATTTTCAGGCTGTCTTGAGGTCATTCCACTGCATCTCTTTTGGGTTAACATCTGGAAGTCTCCAAAAGGTGGATCTTCTTTCACCTTTTCTGCATTTTGTACTAAATTTACTTCTGTTTAGGGTCATTGTTATGCTGCATCACCCAGTTATGCTGAGCTTCAGCTGGCAGACAGCCACTCTTGACATTATCCTGGAAGATACCTCAATAAACCTCTGCTCAGTGATGATGAGCTGTTCTGTCCCAAAGTTTTGTGTTTGTTCATAGTAGAAACTTAGGTGAAGATCTGACCATGTTTTAATACAGTGGGGGCAGGAAACAAAAACCTGCCACATTCCCAGATAGAAGCAATTTGGTGAATGCATAGTTAAATCAGAATATTGCCCAGGTTGCAAAGAGCTGACTTATCCTTTAAACATCAAATGCATGCTGCAGATAACTTGCACACATTTGCAGATACACACAAAACGCTGTTGGCACCGGGAAAAGCAGGTGGTCTCCATGTCATGTGTGAGCATTCCCACATAACACAAACCAAACGCCCCCACTCTCACATATGCATGCAGCCTATAGTCACACCAGTGCACTGTACATGTACATGCAGGTCCGGATGTTGCAGGCGGCCTGGCTTGGAGGTCTGGTCTAGGAGGTCTGGAGGTCCTCTGGGGCAGGAGAAGTCATTTCCTCCCTGATGGGGAGCTGGGAGGAGAGAGCAGCCGTGTGGGCTGAGGAGGAGGAGGAGGAGGAGGAAGGGGAGGAGGGGGGGTGGTGGTGGTGGTGAGGGGGAGGATGCTCTCAGCAGAAAGGAATTCCCAGAATGTTGTCCTTTAATCTGGAGTCAGCCTCACACACACTCTCTGTCTCTCTCAGTCTAACTCCCTCTCTTTTTTTTTTTTTTTTGGTCTTTTTCTGACCTCTGGTTTTTTCTGTTACCATGCAGAAGGGAAGAAGTTTCCCAGATAGACACAAAGACAAGACTGAAAATGCAAAGCAGCTGACAGAAGAGAAAAACAGTGTATCACAGTTTTCTGACTTTCTCTATCTCTGACTGTCCAGTAGTATGTGTGCATTAGTCTGGATCTCTGTTTTCTGTGCAGTGAAGGGATATGTGATGCAGAACAGAGAACGAGAAGGGTGAGAAAGTGAAACTAAGGAAGAAGGAATGCAAATGTGGTCAGAAGAAAAAGAAGAAGAAGAAGAAGAAGAGGAGGAGGAGGGGAAAGGACACCAAAAAACAGGGGAACATTACAATTGGGGAATGTCCTTTTTCATTGTGCAACCGCCATATGTTGTTATAATCATCTCTGTGTAAACGGTTATTAAGTTGTGTGTTTTGGCCACGACTCAGAGCCATTTACCTTTTGGAGGTATTTAGTCTAACAGGCTTTGAGACTTCAGCAGTTTTGTGATCAAAATCCATTCATGGCTATTACAGGCTCTCCAAACTGTTAAGTGTTGGCTTTACTGCATTTCAGGCATATGTGTTTTACAGACTTACAGGCTTACAGAAACTGTCAGAGAAAGAGGCATTTTATAGAGAAGGAAACAAGAAGTTGCAGGAGAGAGAGGGAGAGAGGGAGAGAAGGAGAGAGGGAGAGGGAGAGAGGGAGAGAGAGAAGGAAGCAAGGGAGAGGATTTCTGAGAAGACAGATGAAATGAGCTATTTGAGGTACCGACTGTTAACAATTTTAAAATATTGGGCATTAAATAAAATATAGAAGAGCAGTATAGTTTCATAAAGTGGTTTTTTTTTTGTTTTTTTAAACACTTCGTGGTTGGAACTTGCTTGAGCCACACTGTCGCAATAGCAGACAATCTCCCTCATTTAAATGAGTTGTTTATATCTAGGTAGTGCTGCATAAATGTGCTGTAAATACTACCTGTTGCAACAAACTGAAAATAGTCTCTAACAGTGTTCCTCAACTGGTGGGTCGCACTGCCATTTTGAGTGGATAGTGAATGTGTTCACGGACAAAAACATTTTGTGGAAAAGAGTTGAATTATTATTATTATTATTATTATTATTATTATTATTATGCATATATATTTTGAAGGACATGCGTTTTCCATGACCCAGTGTGCATGCAGTAGCCTTTTTTTTTTTTTTTTTTTACCAGCGTTTTCGTGACATTACCACCAAAACTGAAGCCATCACCTCCGTAATTAGCTCTTTTTGAGCATTTTCTAAACGGGTTAATGATTTGATAAGCCTGAGTTTTTATTTTATATTCCTAACATCACTTTAAACGTGGTTTTGGTCTTTTTATGTTATTCATTGACAAAAAAAGAAAATGATAGAATAACGATATAGGCTTGTCCTTTAGTGCAGGGATAGAATGAAAGGCCACCTTACCATAGACGCACAGCTGCAAAAACAGTACACCACAGTGGAAGTAGTTTCAGATTGAAATAACCCTTAATGCAGCTATCTTCCGGTGTGTCTGCAGTGCATGCATGTGTTATGTATATGCCTTAATCTGCAGTTGTGGCCGGGGTTTTCGAATAACTGCATTGCACTGAGGCGGATATACCCCGAGCTCTAGGTCTGTGGTTCTTCCTAGAAGGCTTTGTGTGTGTGTGTGTGTGTGTGTGTGTGTGTGTGTGTGTGTGTGTGTGTGTGTGTGTGTGTGTGTGTGTGTGTGTGTGTGTTTATATGAGCTCTGACTTTTCATTCTGCAGATTGACAAATCCATGAAATGAAGTCACATGCATTTGAGGCTGGAAGTGCTACAGTCACAGGGAAATGTTGTTTGGACCATTTGTCAACTAAGCGTCCATCCAGATTTAAAAAAGGCAATTTGTTTTTGAATGTTTAATGACTGTGCCATTGAGGAAATGTGATGAGCTTTAAATAGATGTTATGATGAACATTTCAAAGTTTAAAACAAATAATAAACTCCTCTAAAAATGAAGCAAAACTGTTGAACTTTCATATGTTGGAAAAACGGCAATATCGGTGTGGAGCTGGGCAGCTGTGCAACTTCCATTCATGATTATCTTTGAGGTTTTTCTGTTCTAAGATTCTTCAATGACCCCAACAGTGAGTCTTTTCATTCTCACCATATGTCTCATTTCTGGTCACGTGACCCAGCCGACTGCATCTCAGCCAACTAGCCTCAACTTCCGCCCTGTTTCCACTAAAGCAGGAAGCAGAGATGAGAGACTATCACGCATCTGCAGAATGCAGCCCCTGAGCTCTATTAATAGTGTCATTCAGTGTAGAAGAAAAAATGTGACCCAACTTTTTATTCCTCTTATCGGGCTGTGTTGACTGCCTCGCTGGTCAGCTCGGGGTTATTTTTGGTCATTGTATCTCAGATATCCAAGACTTCCTCTTGTACTACATTTATGAATAAAGTCCCTTTTGCGTGGAATCCCAAAGCGCATTTTTCTGTTTTACACTGCCATTAATTACTAAATAATATAATTGATGTCCATTTGAATGATCAGGGCTGATAGTTGCTGATGACGGGTGAAACCTTTCGGGATAAGGCTGCCCTGAGGCACAGCTGTGCTTTGTGCTAAATGCGAATACGAGCATTCACGGTGACAACGCTAGCCTGCTAATGTATAGCGGTTGAAATGAGCCACTGGAATCATCTTTGTTTAGCATGTCGGCATGCTGACTTTGCTACTTGGCAGTTAGCTGAAGGTCCAACTGAGGCTGGTGAGAATTAGTTTTCATGGTATTTGATCTTAAACAATCAAAAACAGTCTGATGGTGGCGCTGTATAAAAAGGCAGTGAAACACCAAAGTCTATGATTCATCATCTGGGACCATGAATCTCTCAGCAGAATTTTATAGCAGCCTCATCGGGTTTTTTTTTTAATGTATTTTACTTTGGAACGAATTGCGAGATCAACGTTGATATCAATAAAGTTGCTTTGGGGGAAAAAAACACAAGTTGTCTTTCCCAGCTCATTTTAAATTATGTCGGACTAACAAATGAGTTACTGAAGCTGTTTCAGTGGGATTGAATCCACTGATCAGTGCAAGCAATACTAAAATAAATCCTGTCTACAAGCCATGAAGATATTTGATTGCTGACAGAAACTAACTTCTAAGCACATAAACAAGGACTTAATTCACTCTTCAATAGTTCATATTTGGTTCTCCACATCCTTCGAAGATCGCTGTTCTCATATTACCTATTGAAGCATATTTAAACATGTGGTCAACATCTAAAAAACATTAGGTTCTGGTTCCTTCTTACTCATACTGAGAGTCCAAGATAGCCAAGCCAATAAAGATATCCCGATGACCCTGCACTCGTTTGGCTTACCAACATTAACCTCGGACTCTGAGATCCAGATAAGCACTGTGCAGTGCCTGAAGGGGGAACAGCAGCCAAAAGCTGTTGGAAAAATCTGGAGTTTAGGAAAGCACCTGGAACCGGTCCACTCTCTTACTTGGGGTCACTGAGTTTTGTCTGGAGGCTTTCCCTACTGTAGCTGTTAACAATGCTGCTGCTTTCCTGCAGGCTAGAGCTACACACACTTACACACACTCACATGCACTTAAAGGTCCCAATAGAGTTACAGGGACAAATTTGGAAACCATGCTTAATGTGAAGTGGCACAAAATGGCTGCCATTATACCTCAGGTGGGTGTAGGGTTGTTTAATGAAAGACAGGAAGTGTTTCTTTTCTGTTTTGACAGGAAGACTGGGTAGTGTGGGGTGGTTTATATCCGTCGCCCTGTTATCACATACAACTGTCATCTGCAGGGTTTAAACCGGCGAAATGTATTCTGCATTATTGTAACGGGCAGCCCTCTGTACAAACACTAATCTACTGTAAATGTATGTACAGTATTGTGTGTCCCTGGACTGCTGTGGAAAGACTGTGTGATGTGGGCACTCCAAAATGGGAGCAGGGAGACGTGTCCTGCCAGATATGATTTCATGTATTACGTAAGCCCAAGATGGGGGCAGAGAAGCATTAACCCTGTGTGTGAGAGAGTGTGCTCGAGCCCCCCTAGATGGTGGCATGCACATCGTACCGCTGGCAAGTGATATGTGGTTGTGTCTTTGTGTGTACTTTTTTTTGAAACAATGAGGTCTTAATGGGTTTTCTGCTGTGTGTGTGTGTGTGTGTGTGTGTGTGTGTGTGTGTGTGTATTGAAGGTGGTGACGCTGTGGTACAGAGCCCCAGAAGTGCTGCTCCAGTCCAGTTACGCTACGCCAGTGGACCTGTGGAGTGTTGGCTGCATCTTCGCTGAGATGTTCAGGAGAAGGTAAGAACTGCAGAGAGCTAAATATTGGTATCATATCTCCGAAGTCCATAGGCACACTGCTTTACACCCATGTCGTCTCATCATTGTAATTACTACTGATATCTTGTAGCCTGCGAGGGGGACAGGGAAATGCAATAACAGAGGGACAATATCTCACATCAGCACCTGCAGACACTCTCATCCAAAAATCACCACCATGTGGCCGGATATTCAGACTACATGCCGTCAGCCATTGATGGCTGATTTCAAGGACCAGTTCATCTTTACCTGACAAACATTGCTTGAACTCTACCTGCTTCAACTTAAAAATGGCAGACAACGCTGTGAAATGGGTCCTAAACAATCTAAACCAGTCAAACGTTGAAAATGACCATGCTTGAGCTCCCCGCGTCATTCAGTACGTAGTTAGATGGAGTCTACGGGGAGAATCAGAAGTCGATTATGGTATGACTTCAGATGAACCTCACCAGACTGTTGATATAACTTCATATCAACTTTCTCATTAACCTCGTGCTGTAGGCTGTGGAAGTTCTTGGAGCTTCTCCCTTGCTGCCGCTGAAACTCTGAAACCCATCACTCTGTTTTCACGCCAACTTTAGTTAAAGCAGCAGCCTCCGCTTCAAGGCAACTTTTTTACAGAAAATGACAACATCTTATTTTCTAGCTCTATTTTATTTATTTTTTCGGCCAAGTTTCCCTCGGTATTCTCTTTTCCCAGAAGTGAACAGTGGCGTCTTTGTGCCAGAGATCGATGTGGCCATTTTAAAGTTTAGAATGTGCTAATTAGGCAAAGATAAATATTTTTGTGTATTATTTTTGCTCATTGTGGATTCCAAATAGGTTTAGATTCCCTGCTTTGTTTTTTTTTTTTTTTTTTTGTCATTTGGACTCAGGGAACATGGCTTCTTTTACCTCTCGGGCCTGAAACATTGTACTTTATCTCAGGTTTTAGTTCACATCTTCCTGCTGAAATTGAAGAGAGCTGCCCACGCCTGCGGGTCAGGTGGTCTTACAACATCTTGGCGGCTAATGTCCTCAAGAATGATGTGTTCTCCATCCCATCTTTATCTGCCTCTTTTGATCACGTTGATTTGACTCCTATTACTTGTACTGTTTCTTTTATTCCCATAAGTTATAATGTCTTTACTTTCAGCCCAGTATGGACTGTAACAAGACTCTGCATTACATTGTGGGTAAATATTTTTGTTGTTGTTCATGTTAAGGTGGTTAGTTAAGTGCTATACATCACAATGAGTTCAAAAGTTTGTATTCGTTTTTTTTTTAAAAAGTGATGTTTGGGTTTACTTCGCACTTTGTCACCCGTGTCACTGGCCGGTCCATCATTTGGATTTTAAAGCCGTGAAGCAGGTCACACCGCAGATAACATCTCTTTTTTCCTCTTTTACCACATTTACTGTCAGATTATGATCAATGACGTACAGGGATGCACATTAACTGTCCACACACATTCGCATTCAGGTTGCCCACTAATCATAAGGTTGGCTGTTGAATCCCATGTTCCTTCTGTCCATGTGCCAAAGTGTCCTTTGGCAAGATAATGAACCGAATAATAAACTCCTGATGGCAGGCGAGCACATTGCATGGCAGCTCTGCCGCCATTGATGTGTGAATGCTTCTGAGAATGTCGTTTTGCGACTGTAAGGTGTTAAAGCGCTGTATGAGCGCAGACCATTGATCACTCTAAAATTGCCCAGATACGACTTGACGAGCTCAATCGCTGGTGACATCATCCGCTGGTTTGAGTCCAGCTAAGAGGCTTCACGCTGCTGCAACCTCATCAATCCGGTTTGTCTCATCGCAAATCTTTGGTTCTATCTGAGTAGGCCGGTCACAACTATGACATAATCACTTCATCGCAAATATTTGAGCGTGATTGTCATCATTTTGCATAAACGTTACAATTGTTTCTATTCAGCTCTATAAAAACAGCTGGATGAAATAAAAGTAAACACAAAAATATTTCCACCATTTAAGGTTTGACTTCCACCCTCTTAATGTCATCTTGTCTCATCCACTTCTTCCACGAGGAGAGAATTCAAACTACCAACTTTTTATCTTGTGGTGCCTTTGACGACGTTTCAATAAGCGTCTATTGACATTAACATGGATTTTGTTGCAAAGCCAAACACCAAAGCCAATAATGTCTCTTCCTCTCAATAAGGTGTATTATTAAACTATGATTACATTTTTACTATTGTAGTGGCATAAAATAAACAGGAAAAAAAAGAAAATGTAATTGTTTTTGGAATTATTTGATTGCGGATCAATCGTCCACTAAAATTTCATGATCGTGACGGCTCTTCTTAGGAGGAGAATGTTCAGTTTCGCTGCACTATTAGTTTAGTGAGTTGTGTTCCACATAAAAATTAATTACAGCCATTCAACGCAATAAAAGTATTTGGAAGTTTCTTAAACTAGTCACATTTCTCTCAAATGACACCTGTCAGATGGTTAGCGAGCAGCATACAATCACATTTCGGTTGGCTTATCAAACCATTCCAGTGACACAGGCTGCCTGCTGTGGTTGCAGCATGCAAGTCAAGATTCTGTATGGTATAGGTATTTGTCAGTTTGTGGTCTAACGAACTTCACTCACTGGAGAGCTGGGCTAATAACGGAACCTTTTTCTAAACAAAAAAGTACTTTTAACCGCCTGTCAACAGACCGGAAAAAAAAACCCCATTGACATCAGGACATTATCATCATGGCATTAAGATGATTGAAGTAGTAATATTTATGCTCGTATAGGGACGTGTCTTGTAACCGACAGTAAACCGAGATCGAGCCAGCCGCTAAATGTGTATGGCAGAGGAGATAAGAACAGTCTTTCTGAGGTAGGGCAGAGTGCCAGAAGGAGCAGCCCTGCTTCCTTCCCCAACCGTCTTCACACCCCAACATGCACAGCCGCACACACAGCAACCCCGGCGTTGCACTCAGGACTCGGTGGGATTTTAATAACTCTAGTGGCAAAGGGTGACAAAAAAATGACTATGGCGAGATTATGAAGGCAGATGCTTCCATACAGGGCCAAATGGGGCCACCGAGTGGTTTACGGAGTATAAACACTCTTGTCTTGTGTTTTAGGCTTCACAGTCACCACACAGGGAATTTAGAGCCGCACGTTAGATAATCCAAAATACTAAGTGAGGGAATACCTTTTAGTAAAATGGTGCTATGTTGAATTACAGCTGTTCTGGTAGCTTCCAATCTTTCACCAACCTCGGGTAATGATGTGGTGCTGACATCGAAAGTTGAGAAAGTACTGCAAGTTTGGCTCATTTCAAGTTGTCAAGCAGCAGACTCGCACGATGTTTTCCTGTATTCATTCCTTCTGTAACAGGGTTTGATGTGTTCACTGTAAACTATCTAAAGTTGACGAGTCTGTCCTTTTAGAGCGTTAGTGCGTGGGTGCAGGTCATGTGTTCAAGGTTCATTTGTTAGCCTGCTCTAATAACGGTGACATGTGACAGGTTTTCACGGTGCCAGAAAAGATCTCTACTTGAAATGTTTCCATGTTCACAAGGATGCGCTGACAGGGAGGGTGAAGGATGGACAGGGAGGGTGAAGGACAGACAGGATCTGTTTTGATCTTCTTGGTTTCCTACTTTTACATCCGTTCATAATCTGTTACTGCCTCATGTGACTCAGTTTTGTGAAGGAATTGCTTCAGCTATCACTTGCCACTTAGTATGTTTATGTTTTCTACTTTGGTATATCTGTCAGGTCGATCAGAGTTTGATCAAGAGTCAGATCTGAAGTTGAAGAGTCCTTCGACTAAACGTTTCTGTTGCCTCTTTCTTCGTCTTTGAGTCCTTTTTGCATCTTGGATTAAAGCAGAAACGGTTAGCGGATAAATCAATTAGATGAAGTCAATGAACAAAATCATTTTTAGTTGTTTTGGGAGTCATTTAGATGTTGTCACTTTCCAAGCCAAAATTTCTTTCATTCTCTAATTGCAGCTTCTCAGTTGTGAGGATTTGCTGCTTTTCTTATGTGACTGCATTTCTTTGGGTCTCAGACTGTTGGCGTAGCAAAACATAGTGGCAATTTGGTCACCTTGCCTTGAACCATAGGAAATTGTGGTTGGAATTTGTGTCAAGTTTTTGATTGATTGATTAAAAAAAAAAAAAAAAAAAGGAACGAATTAGCAAACAAATTGATAATGAAAACGGTTGTTAGTTGGAGAACTGATGATCTGAAATATCCCAGAAAAAGACAAAGATGTGTGAACAGTTTTTCAGACTGGTATTGATGATTGTAAAGCCAGCTTATAAAACATCTGATCATATCATTTTCATTCATGTCTGTAGATGTGTGCTCTCACTTGAGTAAAATGAAGCTGGTGTGCAACAAAGCATAGTTTTGTTTTTGAGTAGAGGCAAAGTTCTGATGTTGGATTGGCTGCTTCTTTTTTTTTTTAAGTTAATGTATTCACACTCAGGTTTGCAAATAATACTTGAGTCCGACCTTTGACTCATTGAGGTAAATGGCATTTGCATGTCCAGCACTCTGTGCCATACTGGTGGCAAGGTCAAGTTGGACATGTTTAATGCTATTCAGACCTTATACAACACACGCGTGCTCCATTACCGGCACAAAACTGAAGGGTTTTTCATGGGTTTGTAATCTTTTATTGGTCAAAAATGCATCACCTGTAAGCAAACATCTTGCTGCCAAATAACCAGGAACTATAAATACAATACCATCCCAGTTTTTCTATCCAGCTCCTTTAAAAAGCCGACACAGTCTGAACCCATTAGTGGTCTGGTCCTGATAGCAGTGAGCAGTCTGAGTGTGTGTTGTCTTGGGTGGGAGACTTCCCTGCTCACCCTGACACAATAAGCTGTAAAAAACTTTGCTGTGTGTACTGTATGTGTGCCTTTTCACAATCTGGCGCCTGTCCAACTTTGCCTTAAGGTGCAAGGTGAGGCAGAGCCCTTTGATGGCCTGGAACAGAGCATACACACACTCTCTGTGTCTCTCTGTCTCTCTCTCTCTCTCTCTCTCTCTCTCGCCCCTCTCTCTCTCTCCCTCTCTCTCTCTCTCTCTCTCTCTCTCTCTCTCGCCCCCTCTCTCTCTCTCCCTCTCTCTCTCTCTCTCTCTCTCTCTCTCTCTCGCTCTCTGCAGGTGATTAAGATGGCTTTTTAAAAGGCCACCTGTCAGAGATTAAAGGGCACCTGGGAGAAAAGCAGGGGAAGAAAGCAAACGAGTGACTGAGGGAAAGTGCAGAACAAGAGAGGATGAGAAACTGCTGTTTATTAGTTTGCAGGTTATGTTTAATTTAAGATTAGAATCGTTGACAGCTGAAGAACAATGAACCAGACAGCCCCGCTCATGGTTTAATTGCCTTTCAGAATAGTTGGTGGCAAATTTTAATGCCCTTTTCTGGGAGCAGATTAAAACATCACTTTAGAAAATTAGCCAGTTGATATGTTAGTCTGTTCACTGAAAATGTGTCGTCAGCAATTGTTGATAATAAAGTGATTGATTTTATCCTGGAAGAATGTCAAACGTGCACTGCTTTCTGCTTTGGTTTGAAAATTATGATCTAAAGATGTTACATTAGACTTTTCTCACATTCTGCAGCCTACATGTCATTCTGAAAGTAAGCATTAGGTGCAGTCCCATGTCAGAGCCCCACCGAGCAGTGTCAACCCTAAGTTCACCTCGTGTTGTAGGTCCGTATGTACAAATCCAACCTGAAAACATTTCCATTATGACTCATTATGCTTTGACGGTTACCTCTGAACACAGTCTTCTTCACTTTCATCATCAAACATGGTATTATATACATATATATATATATATATATATATATTTTTTTTTTTTTTTTTTAAACCCTTCTTTAATGACTGTGTACTGTCACGAGAGTAGCTGTTAGAGGAATTTGAGCAAATATCATGCAAGTCTGCATCTGCATGGCTGGGATGGTGTGGAGGTGAGTCATGGTTCAACTGAATGGGGTAAAGGGAGCGTGTTTGCTTGTTGACATTCCTCCAATCGAAAAGATTGATCGTGGTGTGTTTAACAGGCCATGTTCACTTTCTCACAGTTTGCAACTGAATTGTTGAATCCTCCACAATGCACCCTGCAAATGTGCGTTTTGTTTTTGTTTTTTTTTAAACATGCCTGACATGCATGTAGACCTATAGCACCCAAACAGACATGGATGTCGATGCAGCTCACACTGACTGGGGTTGAAACACAGGAGTAAGCCAAACTCAAACACACCATTTCTCTGATTCCCAGTCAGACAGATTGAGCCTCTCGCGTGCAAACACACACACACACACACACACACACACACACACACACACACACACACACACACACACACACACACACACACACACACATTCCAGAGGTTGTCTCAGTGGAATGTGGGACAGAGCAGCGCTGGCACTAAAGGAAGCGTGACTCAGCGGCCTGTCCCAGCCCAGTCTCAGTCCTTCACTGTCACCACTTGTGTGTGTGCATATTTATGTGCACATGCAAATCTGAAAGTGGGAAACAATCCCAATGCTTGCTCGTGTGTGCGCATTTGTGCATCCTTGTGTGTGTAGTTGCTGAAAGTGTGTATGTGCACTTGCACTTGACTGTTGACTGTGTGTGCATGCCATCGGCCAGCCCTATGTGAATCCAGTTATCCCCCTCCAACAAACCGACAAACCGCTCCAGGTTTAAAAATGGACCTCTTGGAATTATCAGCCCTACTTGTTTTGGCACGATAACTTTGCTGAAGGTGTTTTTTTTTTTTTTTTTTTTTTTTTTTTTTTTCTTTCTTTTGCAACAGTCAGAAACTGGTTTGGTCTGATCTTAAATGGCTTTCAATGTTTAACGGAGTGCTTTATCCTGAACAAGCTGGATATGTGGTGAGGTCCTCTTTCAAAGCAGCAGTGCAACACTAAAGAAGCACAGAGACATTTGTGAGTTAAAGGCACCATGTCTGATTAATTGAAGAAAGAAAGAAAAAACTTGTATCATATATCCCTGTCTGGACTGAAGCATGTGACAGAGTTTGCTGTCACTAAAAAGTTGCAACCCCCACTGCGTGACTAATATCCCAGTGTTTGAGTCGGTAGGAAAGTGTGGGTGTTCAGCTATGCAAAGCTTCCTGCAAGTGGGAAAACACAGGGAGCACATGGTGACTAGTCAGTCTTTGTTGACTTCAGTTAAGTGGGGTGCACTTGAAGTGTATTGAGGCCTGGATACATGCATAGCAGCAAACCATTGGTGACAGTGTCCTGCATTACGTTGACATCTGCTGGCGACTAATGATCTCAAACAAGTCAAGTATAACAAGAATGTCTTCTTTCTCTGACACTGGTGCTTTCATATTGCAATTCTGAGATGAAGAAAGTCCTCTCTTTTAAGAGCGCCGCCTCATTTCCCTTCAGAGGAACTTGAACAGGAAGGCTTAGTTGCTATACCTCTTTCTCTGCTAGAATAATCCAACTTTTCTTTCCCACACGTCTCCCCTCCCAATTTCCGACACACACCGACACTCGGAGAGAGCAAAAGCAGACGCACACGCTTTAAGGGATAAATAGGCTTTTTCTGTCCCATGCGGCGACCGGCGGGCTTGTGCTGATGATGACTACTGGAATTTGTGTGGGTGCCAGGCGCAGGCATGGCCGCCCACGGGCATCCAAAGACGGCCCAAAGCCACAGGAACCACCAGCAGCCCTGCTGCCGCTCTCCTCCCTCCTTTCATCCCTGCTCGGGCTCCCTCCCTCGCCGTCTTCTGTGGCACTACCAGTACCGCTCCACAATCCTGAGCTGGAGCTGCGAGTGTGTGGCGACTTCAAACGTTCACATCAGAGTCACACATTCCTCTTTGCCTTGAGCCAAAACCTTATATATTAGGGCTGTTCATCCCGAGTGTCCCATGGGAAAGTGAGCAAAACACTCGCATCTCAAGCAGGTCAACGAGAACACAAAGCTTTGCTCTTTGTCGTGGAATCTTTCTCAATTTCGACATGAGTTTTTATTTTATTTGTGCAGCACAACGCAGGAAGACCTTAATGAACATTTGTTTACACATTAGCCGTCAAACTAACCTGTTTTTTTGGTTGTTTTTTTTTTCTCTCTTTCCCAGACCGCTTTTTCGAGGAAACTCAGATGTTGATCAGCTGGGAAAGATTTTTGAGTAAGTCTTAATAATTGTGTTTCCTTTTGCTTTTAAGATCCTGCAACTTATAGTTTTTTGAGAATGAATGAAAAAGTCTTTATATCCAGACATAGAAATCAGTCAAATCAGTTCAATAACATTTTGGAAACCGCTATCAAATCATGTGTGGATATTTTCCACTTTCCCTTCATTAAACCGGTTAGACAGCGTCTTCCCCAAATATAGAACAAGACGCACACAACTACTATTCTCTAATTAAATCACCCCCTGCCCCCTTAAATTAGATTATGTTGTTTTTCTAGAGTGCACATCGTTAGCTTTTCTCTAATACTTGACATTATTTGGCAAACCAAGGATTATTTTAGCAAAGTTTTGAACTGGAGAGGCTGTGCATGCTGCTCATTGCTGACAGTGAAGGAACTGATGACCATTATCCTCCCACAGTGTTGTTGGGGTACCTTCAGCAGAAGACTGGCCCCAGGAAGTGGCCCTACCACAGAGTGCCTTCACACCGCGGCCCCCGAAACCAGTAGAAGACTTGGTGCCAGACATGGACGAGCAGGGACGGGCTCTATTAATGGTGTGTAGCCTGAACCTTTGTCCAAACCAGTCCGGCTTAATCACGCAGTAGTTATTTTCAGTTTTTTTTTTTTTTTTTTGCCAAACCTTGAAATCTAATAACCTGTTCATTTTATCATGTTATTAGAGCTATAGATTCATTTGACCAATCTTCCTATCTCCTTCACTAATTAGTCTGCGTCCCCCTCTTCTTCACTTCTCTCTCTCCCTGCAGCAATTCCTCGCCTTCAACCCCTCCAGGAGGATATCGGCCTTCGCTGCGCTAAGTCACCCTTACTTTCAAAGTTTGGACAGCCACAGCAGGAGTGTGTACGCAGCCCAGCCCATCCCCAGCAACAAGCCCACTATGGAGGAGAGGACTGCCTGATGGTCCTCCTTCACCTTTAATCATCCCATACAGTGTCCATAACAAAAAGTATTCTGCGCACCCCTCCCTGGTGTTTTTCATGTTCTACTGTTTTCATGGCGTTAAATCAAAGTGTGTTATTTTAAGCTTGTTTGACACTGATCAACAGAAAAGATTTCAATGTCAAAGTGACGACAAATCCATAGAAATCAAGTTAGAATGTAAAAGACAAAATAAATGGTTATAGAAGTAGTCACACCCGAGAGGAAATGTTTAACAGAAATCTGTATTAGCTTTGCACGTTTGGGTACTGCAAATTTTCGAACCGTTTTTCTGATGTGCCTCAAGTTCTTGATTGGATTGTGGGCCTGGATTATGATTTGCGCCTTTGTGTGTTCTTTAGGGGAACATTTGCAGGTTGTTCTTCTGCTTTAAAAAAAAAAAAAGTTTTCTCCCCATTCAGCAGCACGGCTCCCTCCATGATAGCTCTGTATTTTGCTGCGTTAATTTGACCCCGTATCCTTACAAATCCTCAAGAGCCTGCTGTAAAGACGTTTCACCCGAACACCCGGCTTTGCATAGCATTTAGTTTGCTGGGCAAAAACCTTGAATTTTGTTTGCGATCCCGCCACAGAGCCTCGTTTCATATTTTTGAATGTCCCACGTGCCTTTTGGGAAATACATGCTGACATGTCATGAGATTTTTCAACAGTGCCTTTCTTTTTTTTAATCTTCGTTGGTCATAATTCTAGTAATGTCCCCAGGCAGCAGCTGCTCAGTCGGTCTGTGCCAGCTGTTGGGCAGATGCAGATGTACGTGCATTAAACTTAAGAAATCCCAACCAACAACAGTTGGCTGCATCAGTGATAAATAGTGTCAGTTGATAAAACGCGTTAGGGTTGCTTGAGACGTGACTTTTTTTTTCTGATAATCAGTGTCAAAAAGTTGAATTAATTGTGTTTCCACATTATACATGAGCTCGAAAAGAAATCATGAAATGGATCAGAGGGGGAAATATTTTTTACAGTCAATGTGCAAAGGTCCAGGATGTTCTCAGACAGAGAGGGTCAAGACGTGTCCAGAAAGAAGGCACCAACACTCCTGCTCTGATCCATGCACGAAAGCTGTCCTCCTTCCATGAACTGATGGATTGTAATTGCTGCTTTTAGGTTGTGAAATGTTAATTGACTGTGTGTAACAATGCAAAGAGACCTGCATCTCAGATTCACTGTTAGTCGTTGGCAAGACCGACTGTGGAGGCCCTGAAGCTAAAGCCTTTTTATGACCAGTGTTGAGCCCTCCTGACTCTGTGGAGGGGGGTGGGGATGGGGGGGGATTGTACAAGAGGAGCCCGGGTGGACAGCATGGATCTCACCTGCCTTTTATGCTTATTCTGTGTGTGTGTGTGTGTGTGTGTGTGTGTGTGTGTGTGTGTGTGTGACAGAGTGTGTGAGTATGAGTGTGAGTGAGTGTGTGCATGCATGTGCAGCGAGAAGATAAATACACTCACAGATATGTACATGTCCACTGCCACTGACATGAGCATGCTCGTGTACCTATGTGCTCACTGAAACATTATGAGTGTCACAACCAGCCGCTCACTGCCATGTCGTTATCATTCCAGTTTTACCTATAATGTTGCTGCCACCTTGTGGATGTCCAGAGAAACTGCAGACCAGTAGCGGGATTCTAATGGTTTCTGCACTCTTCAAGGAACTCATCATACTGGGCTGATAACAGTGCTGAGACAATGATAAAAGAACTTGGAAATGTTCCTGCCACTCACGTGGTGTTTCAGACTTTTTAATTACTTGTAATCTGCCATGACGGGCTTTTATCAGTATGAAATCCAATTATTAATTACTATCCAGATGATACAGTAATGCACAGGCTTCAATAGGTGGGGAAAGTCCCACCAGCACTATTCAACATGAGAATATTTGGCATAGTATCATGTCACCAATATCCTGTATTTAATTTTAATTTTATTGACAAGTCTTGTATACTTGTTACTTGATTTTTTTTTTTAATTTTTTTTTTAAGATGCTGGGGCATATGATATTCTTACACCACGTACAACAACTCTTTAGATGATTACAGAGTTTGTGTAAAAAATAGTTTGACAATGTAAGGAATGTATAAAAGATAGGCATTGGTACTGTACAGTGTATTGTGCTAGCTGTAATGATAGAAAACTTTTGATACGTTCATTGTCGGCGAAATGGCTAGACGTAGAGTAGCGAGGGTCAGTGGAATGTCGTATGGCGAGAGTACTTTGTCCTTTGAAAATGTCGGGTGGGTCCTGTGGGTGCTTATCGAATTTCCTTTACCTTGGATTGAGAATGACAACAAATTTCACAGTAGTTTTGATATTGAAATAATGCACAAATATTTTGTGTAGAGTTTTTTTTTTTTTTTTTGTGTGTGTGCTTTATTTTACATTAATGTGCTGTTGTATTCCAGTTCAGTTTTTTACCAGCAATGAAAAAAAAGCAAGTTATGCAGAGTTGTATTTTTGTATGTAGTAGTTCTTGCAGAACAGTAACATTTTTAACACTGGTTTATGTTTTCTTAACATGTAGTGCTTGTCAGCACACACACAGACACATTCTTTGACTTTCTCAGGTTCTTGTTATGGACGTCCGAACCTTTCGGGCACAGTTTGCACATCTCTGGGCTACTAAATGAACACATTACAACTTCTTCAGGTTTTCTTTCAAGCTGTTTCACGATCACGTCATTGATCGTAGTCTACTGTCATTCCTATTTATCAATATATATGTTACTGTAGTCATTACTGTCTGAAGATAACTGCCTGTATAAACTGTTTTTGCCAGCAACTTTGAAGTGCTCGATGGCAGACACACCACAAATACATGTGTAATTATCTGCTTGACTAAACACTGTGTTACTTTTCTATTTGATAACTTCTCAGTTCTGGCGTAGGTGGTGAATACAATGCAATTAAAGCTACCATACATTGTAGGCACAGCGGTTTACGGTAAAAAAAAATAATGACTGCTTTAGTCCCATTACAGTTAATACAATCACTGTGCTTTTCTTATGAGTTAACCAGTTTGTAATGCATTTCAATTTCATAACAACTGAAGTCCACTGTTGACCTTCTAGCAGTTTCACTGTTTTTGAAACCAACATAGCTTGATCCATCATATCACTCAAATCGGCATTATACTTATGTATGAATGCATTGGTGTCTTATTATTGTGTTGCACCAGCTGAATAAAAAGCAGCTTTTTATGGATGTTGGTTTTTTTTTTGGCTCGTTTTTCAACACAATTCACATCTGCTGTTGTACTGGTGCACTACTTGGATACTGCCATGGGGGCAGCACAGTGGTTAGCTATGTCTAAATTGGCTGTCGGTGTAAATGTAAGCGTGAAAGGTTGTCAATCTTTTTGTGTCATCCAAAGTCAGCTGGGATAAGCTCCAGTCTCCCCATGACCTTGTTCAGGATAAAGTGGGTGTAGCTAATGGACGCATGGATTCTGGCATTCTGTATTTTCTCAACGATACGCTTCTATTTCATACGAGCTTAAGAACGTGCGCACAGTAAATCACTTGTTTTTCTATCTCCAAATTTGTTTGTTATATGAAAAAAAAAAAAAAAAAAAAAATGTTTTCAGTCTGTTTCACACTTAACCTTATCAGGTTGCCACCTTCCATCAACAAAATGTTGAAAACAAAATAATGCAACAAATACAATGAACAAACGGTAAGCCCGCAACCGAGGGAGAGAAGACAGAAGAAGTACAAGGAACAAATAGAGATAATGTGTGGGAAACACGGAGAGGGTAATAGATTTTATTAGAAAATAAATAAATAAATAAAAATTAAAAAAAATATAACCCACCAGATTATTTACTAGAATACAAAAGACTTTTGTGATATTAAAACAGCTGAGTTGTAGTACGTGCTCCGGGTCAGTAGATGGCGGTATGCAACTGACAGTCGGAATGTCAGTCCTCGGAAAAAAAAAAAGAGACGAAGAAGAAGCTTCCGTCAACTCAGTCTTAAGTGGCTAGGTAAAAGCTAGCAACGGTGATGGTTGTTCTTTCCCTTGGACATGTTTCCTCGTGACTAACTAACTCGACATGGGCAAGAGGGACAATCGCGTGGTGAGATGCGTCACATAATTTGAAATAAAACGGAGGTATTCATTCGCGGTGACATTTTGACTCCCCACCTCGGATAAAAACAAAACAAGCCCAGCGTTAGCGTTTAGCAATGGCTGGCTAACGTATGTGATGCTAGGCCTTAACTGTGCTCAGCTGATCCGCGTATTAATATCCCTAAATATATATATATATATATATATATATATATATATAGAATATTCATCCTCAACAATACGCGTGGAATTTCTGCGTGTTCAGGGTTTTTAAGTTGCTTAACTGCAGCGTGTAATGGCCAAGACTTAAAAGAGCACACGCTAACTTTAGCCTCCGTCCCTTTTGGATCAGTTTCTGTCTTTTTTTTTTTTTTTTTTTGGACGTGCTGATGTTGCGCAGCGTTTTTCGATGCGTCTCGCAGCTTCACCTCGTCTTCAACACGCTGACATAAGATCTAGTAGCAGTCAAAAGATTTGCGTTTCAGCTTCCACGTAGTACGTGAAGCGCAGGGATGTATTTTATTTTGGTTTGTAACACTGTTCGCTGACAGACGTGGATGTGTGAAGTATGAAGTGAATTCAAATACATCTGTGAATAATACATCAGCCCTGCTGTGATCTAACCCTCAAAGGTTTCACTGTTCAGACGTTTTTGTTTTTTTTAAACTGTTTTAGAGCTTTATTGACTCGAATTTAATGTTTTTTTTTGTGTGTGTGGAGATTTTAGCATGTGGTGTTTGCAGAATTATTTAATCTCAGTTCCTTTTCATTTTCCTGATAGTGGGAGTATATTTGAGTACCTGCCGTCGGACGTGTGTAAATAAAGTGCCTCTGTCTGGTGTTTCAGGCTTACATCAACCCCATCGCCGCTGCCCGAGCCCGGGGCCCGGTACAGAACTCTGGACCGACCATCCAGGATTATTTAAGTAGACCTCGGCCGACATGGTGAGTAAAGGGACAGACACTGTGAGATCAGACGCGTACCGTTCTCACTCCCGCCTTCCCCTGATATTTGCATCCCTCCCGGGTCTTTCAGTAACACGGTTCGATTTAGCCATCAGGTTTGGATTTTTGTGCGGCTTTCTATAGTCAGTGGTTCTCTCGACACGGGTAACCAGAACCAGATCTCATCTAATGGGATAAAAATCAACAAGTAAGCTGTGAAAGTGCATTCAAGCTTAGGGTTGTGCTTTGCAATGTTGTGGGTGTGTTTTATTCAGCTAAAGAAGTGTTAGGTATGGGCCCTCACGGAGGAACATTGAGTCCCGCAAATAGATAAAGAAGTTTTGTCTGATGTAAAGCAGCCTTTGTAAAGATATCTTTGTTGGGTAAAGTAGTCGGTGCTTCATAAAATGTTTATCAAGAGAGACAAAATGGTTTTCGTCATTCCGACTCGCTACACGTTTGCACACCATGGACAGAAATCATGACGCTCTTCTGATCTGAATTTGATACGGTATATCATTTTGAGTCCACAGCATAAACAGACTTTGAGGTTACATGAGGGTTTGTTACATTTTTACGCACGCGTAGAATTTGAGTGACACCGGCTCGTTAAAGTTCAGTGTCACAGCAGGAAAATGAAGTGACATTTTTCACTCTATTTAAATGAAGTTGATTTTCAGTGGATTTGAGTCTGTATAGCTGCAATGTCAGCATTATTCCAGGGTGCTCTTGTAAAAAAAAAAAAAAAAAAAAAAGAAGTGCTGCCAAAGACAATTGAAATCAGAAATAGAGGTCCTCTGGAAGTTGATGGCTGTGTGTGAACTGAGGGTTGGTTTACTCATCGCCACAATACATGGATTATAAATGATGTAGATTGAACTGTCAGTTTTGCTATCTATCGCTTTTACTTGAGCATTTACATTTATGCAAAGAGCAAAGAATTTGTAATGCAATATTAAAGAGTACAGGGGCATAAAGTACTTTTTTCTGGCTCTCCAATATTTCTTTTTGATGGTTTTAATGAATTATAGTGTTCACCACATTTTTATCAACAAGAATTTACTGTTCAAATATTGTACAAGAGAAATATTTAACAGACGTAACATTGTAACATTATGAGCTGTATTACAAATGATTTACTGTCTGTTTATCAGGGAGGAGCTAAAGGAGCAGCTGGAGAAGAAGAAAAAGGGCTCTCGAGCTCTGGCTGACTTTGAGGACAAAATGAACGAGGTTTGAATCACATGCCGATGTACTGATCTCTAGAGTGATTCAGCTAGGCAACAAAGTATGCACTAGGGCTGGGCAGTTAATCAAATATATGGATTTACCAACTCTGTGACCCAGTTTCCCCTAATGTTGGTAAAGTTGATAAATGATTTCAGCCAGTCAACCTATTCTTAATGATTTGACAACCAATCACAGCTTAGTTTACTAACAAACAACCAATCGCTGTCAGTTAGTGTGTGTTCATGGTCTTTGTTTATGGATACAGATGTACAGTGGTGTGAAAAAGTGTTTGCCCCCTTCCTGATTTCTTTTTTTTTGCACGTTTGTCACACTTAAATGTTTCAGATCATCAAACAAATTTAAATATTAGTCAAAGATAACACAAGTAAACACAAAATGCAGTTTTTAAATGAAGGTTTTTGTTATTAAGGGAGAAAAAAAGTCCAAACCCACATGGCCCTGTGTGAAAAAATGTTTGCCCCCTAAACCTAATAACTGGTTGGGCCACCCTTAGCAGCAACAACTGCAATCAAGTGTTTGCGATAACTTGCAATGAGTCTTTTACAGCTGTGGAGGAATTTTGGCCCACATCTTTACAGAGTTGTTGTAATTCAGCCACATTAGAGGGTTTTCCAGCACCAACCACCTTTTTAAAAGGTCATGCCACAGCATCTCAATAGGATTCAGGTCAGGACTTTGACTCCAAAGTCTTCATTTTGTTTTTCTTCAGCCATTCAGAGGTGGACTTGCTGGTGTGTTTTGGATCATTGTCCTGCAGCAGAACCCAAGTTGGCTTCAGCTTGAGGTCACGAACAGATGGCCGGACATTCTCCTTCAGGATTTTTTGGTAGACAGAAGAATTCATGGTTCCATTTATCACAGCAAGTCTTCCAGGTCCTGAAGCAGCAAAACAGCCCCAGACCATCACACTACCACCACCATATTTTACTGTTGGTATGATGTTCTTTTTCTGAAATGCGGTGTTACTTTTACACCAGATGTAACGGGACACACCCCTTCCAAAAAGTTCAACTTTTGTCTCGTCAGTCCACAGAGTATTTTCCCAAAAGTCTTGGGGATCATCAAGATGTTTTCTGGCAAAAATGAGACGAGCCTTAATGTTCTTTTTGCTCAGCGGTGGTTTTCGTCCTGGAACTCTGCCATGCATGCCATTTTTGCCCAGTCTCTTTCTTATGGTGGAGTCATGAACACTGATCTTAACTGAGGCAAGTGAGGCCTGCAGTTCTTTGGATGTTGTTGTGGGGTCTTTTGTGACCTCTCGGATGAGTCATCGCTGCGCTCTTGGGGTAATTTTGGTCGGCCGGCCACTCCTGGGAAGGTTCACCGCTGTTCCATGTTTTCTCCATTTGTGGATAATGGCTCTCACTGTGGTTCGCTGGAGTCTCAAAGCTTTAGAAATGGCTTTACAACCTTTTCCAGACTGATAGATCTCAATTACTTTCTTTCTCATTTGTTCCTGAATTTCTTTGGATCTCGGCATGATGTCTCGCTTTTGAGGATCTTTTGGTCGACTTCACTCTGTCAGGCAGGTCCTATTTAAGTGATTTCTTGATTGAGAACAGGTGTGGCAGTAATCAGGCCTGGGTGTGGCGAGAGAAATTGAACTCAGGTGTGATAAACCACAGTTAAATTATGTTTTAACAGGAGGGGGCAAACACTTTTTCACACAGGGCCATGTGGGTTTGGATTTTTTTTTCTCCCTTAATAATAAAAACCTTCATTTAAAAACTGCATTTTGTGTTTACTTGTGTTATCTTTGACTAATATTTTAATTTATTTGATGATCTGAAACATTTAAGTGCGACAGACACGCAAAGAAATTGGAAATCAGGAAGGGGGCAGACACTTTTTCACACCACTGTAGGCACGTTTCTTCCTACCAGCCAGCAGTTATAAATGATCTGAACAGCCCAATGTTGGAGACACCGAAACAGCCACAGGTGCAGACGAGGAAGAAATCATACAGTGTGAAGAAAAAAAAAAAGAGGGTGTGCTAGTCGTGTGGGTTCATTTAGGCTTCAGTGAACACAATATATTAAAGAACAGATGCAGAAGCTGAATGCAAATACTGGAAGACAAAAGTTAGTGACGAGGCAACGCAAACCAAACCATGTCACAGAATCTGCCGTGTGCATGTTAAGAAAAAGAAAACGGCCGAAAATCAACTCGCACGTGGGTGCTTCTTAGACACAGCAGTTGAGGACACAGGTGGTGTACTTCATACGCTAAAACTATTTAACTTCTGTTGTTTGGAAATATGCAATATTTCAGTTAACTTTCTGTTGTACAGTGCTAAATCAAAAATGTATAAATATCAAACGTGTTTTCTGCATGTGTATTGAGAATCATTTTAACCAATAAAAATCTGGATAAATGTACACCAAGCCCTCACGTCCAGAATATAACATGTGGTCACAGTGTTTAACTGCTCTACAAGACAATCACTTGCGCTTCTTACTTGGTTAGAAGTTGCTGCATGTTGGGGAAAAAGTTAGTAGATAAATATCAGTTATTACATCTATAACGTTATTTCCCGTTGTTTTCAGAGATGGAGAAAAGAGCTGGCAAAAAACAGAGAAAAACGGCTCGGTGGAAGTGACAAGGACAAAGAACGAGATAAAAAAGCAGCGGACAAAGACAAAGAGGAGAAGAAAGACAAGAAGGAGGTACGATACCGATCCCATATTAGAAATTTGAAGTTTCACCTTTTTAAATCTCATCTTTACTTACGTTGACTTCTCTTTGGTCGGCATTTGTTTTCAGAAAAAGAAGAAAGAGAAGAAGAAATCTAACAGGGTGAGGAGACGCCTCCAGTATTCTGATGGCCACACAAAACACGCAGTGTTGCTTATTTTATTGAATCCTATGAATCTAATGTTCTGATTTCAAACAAGCGAATAACCTCAAGTCTAATGAACCCTGCTTCTACTGTGTTTTGGTCAAGCATTCTTCATCTTCCTCCTCCTCATCGAGTTCTGATTCCTCCAGCAGCTCCTCCGCAGAGTCTGAAGATGAGGTAGGTCGCATCAGACTTCACAGTGTGATTTAAAAAAAAAAAAGAGCACTGTTAACCTCAATGTAACACTCGGAGATGCATGTATGAGAATGTGGTTATTGATCTGCCCATATCACAGTTTTTGACCCCAATCCTGACGGCAAAAAGCAAATCTGTATTCGACATGAAGCTAGTTTGACAGCTGAATAGCTCGGCATTACGAAAACGTATCCTGCATTAAAGTATGCTGTATAATCTGTGGAGAGATTTGTGTCGTACTTAAATTGTTGTATTAAAAAAAAAAAGGGATAGACGTATATTAAAACACAACTTAACCTCACAATACACGGAAGCTCAATAGTTTTGTTTTATGCCGCTCGACACCGTTTGATTGTAATTCCGTTTGTGTTCACAGGACGAAAAGAAGAGCGTGAAGAAGAAGCGGAAGAGAAAGAGGTCGTCAGCCAGGAAAGCGTCGGACAGCTCGGACGAAGAATCAGATGCTGAAAGCAAGGTTTATCTTTTTATTGTGGCACAACTGGCTTCTTTTGTTTCATCACATCTTCATAGAAACAGACTCTGGTAGTAAAAATGTGTGTTTTTCTGCCCAAAAAGAAAAGAAAAAGAATCAAGGTTGAAGGCGACAAAGACAAGGTAGTTTACTCTAATTCAGTGACTCATTGAACTGTCTTTTTGGTGGCAATAAATTGACATGGGTACAGTTCCACAGATTTGTGATGCTCGGTGTCCAATGCACCTGTTAAATCTTTTTTTCTTTTGTTTTTTTACTGTAAATCTTGTGTCCATCAGGATGAAAAGGGACGCAGAAGAAAAAGGAAGGCAGAAAGAATTCATAAAGGCTCATCTTCAGAGTCGTCTGCCGACTCAGAGGGTGAAGAGGTATTAAGTGTTTTTATTGTATAATTATAGAAGGGGAAGTGAGCTGTTGACAGCGCTGAAATCTGCAGAGAATGCCGTTCAGTGTTTCTTTTTCAACTATTCTTCTGGCAAACCGGTTAGCAGTCCTACTTCCACAAACTGACTTGAATTAATTCATCCGGCTCTCCTCCTTGTTCCTCTTTTAGTTCTTTGTTCCTCTTAATTAGAAGTCTTTTTGAGAACTCGCGACACCTGAATTTATTCCTGTGACGCTCCATGCTAACATGAAAATGCACCAGATTTGCAGCTTTGGTCAGATTTAGTCGTCTTCATCATTTAAGCATTTGGTCAAATTGAACCACAGAAATTTCATTGTCTAGTTTTAGTCAACAAAGCACTTCATATGTTAACCCCATTTTACTCATCAATTAAATTTGAATATTGCAGTACATTTTAGACCTTTGGCCAATGTTAAGTCAGATTCCCAGCAGTGTATAAATATTTTCTTTGTGGGTATGTTTTATTTCTGTGCTCCGCCTCTTCTTCTGAAATAAAACAATGAGGAACAGAATGCACAAGGAGCAACGTCCACTCTCAAGCCCTTTCAGAAGACACATTTAACCGTTTAATTTGACTGCAGTTGAAAGTTAATGTGTGGTTTTCTGTGTTCCAGTTCCAAGCACTGTATCTAAACCACATTTACAGTACACGTTTACCAAACATCAAGTCTCACTTTCATTTTCCCTTATATATTCACTCTGCCAGATGTTCATGTTTTCTTTCTTTCGCGCTTTAGAGGAAGTCGGTTAAATGATGTTTAAATCATTTTAATACGTTTTGTTTTTTTCTCTGTATAAAACTCGTGTTCACTATAAGCTGTCAGTACAACCCATCGACAGTTACTGTAGGTTTAACTCGTGTCTTTAGAGGTGCTCAAAGTATCACTCAGGAAGGAGATCTTGACCGCGATTAACCACCGCCGTCTAAAAAAAACAAAAAACAGCCCCACTTTAACGGTTTAATATAACTTTCACAGCATTCATCAAATCAGTTTCTTAACCCTTTTCTTCATGTTTTTTTTTTTTTTTAAACTAAAATGGCTCCAAATCAGTTGTCAGTTCAGTGTTTTATTTTCACTGGAAAAACATGCATTGCTGATGATTTTGTACTAACTTTTGTGGCCAAATTTATGAGCAAAATGTAAAATATAGTTTAAACAAAACACGACAAAACCATCGGCGTCTTGTTGCCCTGTTTTGTATGTAGTATATGTAACAGAAGACAGAGATTTGATTCATAAAGAAGATTATACCTGACAAATCTGGACTAAAATTCACTTGTTCATTTAACTGCTGTTGCTGTTGCAGCTGCCTCTAAAAACTCCCATATTGTGAAATGAGAAATGGTCTTTTTAGGAGTAGCTGGATCTCAAAACTTCCCTCTTTTCATGTTCACATTTCTACTTTTCCCTCTAATAGAGAGAACCCAAGAAGAAAAAGAGAAGTAGTGAGGAAAAGGAGAAATTCACAGTGAGCAATTTGCTTGATTTCCTTTTTTCAAATTACAGTCAGAACAAGATTATTCGGGGGCGAGGGGGGGGGGGGGGTTAACTATTACCTTATTCTTGTCTGTATAGCTGCAGATGTAGCTTAAATGAAGTGAATGCTTTATTTAAAAGTCATTTCCTAAATGCAAAATGTTTACTGTTTCCAGGATAAATCCAAGAAAAAGAGGAAAAAGAAGCACAAGAAACACGGCAGGAAAAAGAAAAAGAAGGCAGCGTCTCAGTCAGACTCGGAGCTCGACTAACAGCCGTGTCTCCACGGTTCTCTTGTTCTCCCGACAGTTCACTATAGTGTCATTTTTTTTTTTTTTTTTTTTTGCCTTCGACAACCACAAACTTCTCCCATCCAGCTTTGGTCACCTCGCCTGAACGAGGTGACCTACTGACTTGTAATGCTGGGGTTCTGTGCGTGAAGTGAAAACGAGGGAAGCACACGTCCCTCTTAAGTGGCAACGACTGGTACATATCATTCATCGATTTTTTTTTTTTTTTTTTTTTTTTTTTTTTTTTTAAATTATCACTATGCTTTTTGTAGATTGTTGTTCTTTAAGTTACAGCCATCGACAGGACTGAAGTGAATTCCACACTACTACCCCCCGCCTCCCCCCGGCCACTCTTCTTCTTTATTCTGGAGATTTCGGTGTTCCTCGCGCTCAACACCCACCTCCAGTATGCTGGCCCTGCAGGAGTCACTCCCTTTGCTTCACCTCGACATCGACCATTGCTACGTGAGGCTGTTCTGCTAGTGCCTGTGTCATGCATGTAGACTTGACGACCTGATGTCTCGCCAGCCTCATATTGAAGTTGGACCCGTTATAAGAAAGCTACCCAGTCAACCTCACACAAGGGATAACTGTTTTGTTAGACGAGTTGTTACACTGCAGTGTAAATGTATGAATAATGGGAATTCATCAATAAAGTATTGTTTTAGCTTTTATTGCTGTTACTTAGTTACAACCTTTAGGCTGAGAAGTACTTATTTTTGGTGTGTGTGTGTGTGTGTGTGTGTGTATCAAAATCAAATTACACGTTCATATATGGTGCAGCTCCCGTGACTCGCTGCAGTTCTTTCAAAACTTACCCCATTTTATATGAAACTTTTAAAGATTTGGGAAGTTGACTATTTATGAGTGGTGGAAAGTAAGTACAGTCACTCAAGTCTGCCAGATACATGTAGTGCACTAAAAAGTGTTTTCTCCCGAAATGGAGCACAATAGCGAGTTGGAAATGATGGGAAAATATGCACAATTTAAAATTGGGCCAAAGTACATTATTCAGTACGTTTCATTTATAAAGCTACATAAATCAGTAGAATATTTCTTTAAAGATGTTATCCACTATAGAGTTATGGGTCATATCAGACTAAAAGTTTAGAAACATTTGGCCTACTCACTTTGAAAATAAAGGTCATTGTTTTCAAATGATGCATACAGGCAGGTCTTGTGATTGAAATAATGCAAGGTATCAAAGGTTAATGTGAGTTCAATGTGTGTTGTTTATGTGTTTTTACTTTTGCGCAATGATTACCAAACCCTCCTTTACAATTCCCCAGTGTGGTCAGTTGTGGTGAACTCCTGTAGTTGCAGTGACACATCTGGCCTAATCTGACAGTCACGGGTTATGTACAATTCAGCTTCCAGATTTCGTTCAAGGGGAGTGTCTAACCTCTTCTATAAAGAGCAACGTGTTTGCTCTTCAGTTCAGAGAAAGTGAGACGTTCGACAGGAAGCTGCTAAGTCACTGCTCTGGCTGAAGGTAAGCGATAGAAACCTACAACTCTCTTTGAACTCTACTTTTTTGCCATAACTGCCACCAGTGTAATGCTTTAATAAACACAGAATTCACATTTATCAAAACTGCCTAGTGAGGTTGTTTTAAGTGAACAGGAACTTTTTAGAAGGCTAAAACTAAACAAAAGAGAGTAAAAGTTTCACATTTGCTGTAAGTAAATTTGAATAAAAATCACATTTATTGTAACAACAGAAACATCTCCCTGTTGATTCTCTCTCCTCCAGATGTTGAGGATCACTCTGTGCTTGTTAGTTGGAGGATTTGTGTGGGGTTTTGTTTCTTCCTCCAACACATGCCCTGATGGGAATGTCTGCTCTGATTTCTCCACCTGCTGCAAGACTACCGATGGCTATAGCTGCTGTGCATATCCAAAGGTAAGTCAGACATATTCACACATAAGGTAACCTGCCACCAGCATAGTGTCTTAATGTTAGTTGTCAAAAAAATGACGTTTTGCTCCTGGAAAACTGGTCCTCATATTTCTTGACTCGTTGTCTCCGTGTGTTATGTGTCTTCAGGCTGTGTGCTGCGCCGATCAGGCCCACTGCTGCCCCTCAGGATTTCACTGTAACCTGGGCACCTCCATGTGTGAGAAAGTCAACGAGCCGTGGCTGAGCATGCCCATGATGAAGAAGGAGGCTGCAGAGGAACCAAGCGCCCTGGTTCTTCCTGTAACTCACCTCCAGGAGCCCCAAAATGACCTTGTCCCAGAGCAAAAAAAGAGTTCAGTTGTCCACTGTGACAACTACCATGTCTGTCCCGATGGCACGACTTGCTGCCGACACCCTAAAGGTGTCTGGTTCTGTTGTCCCTACTCTTCTGTGAGTTGACCTACATACACTTGCGCAATAAGACACATGATTCGAATGAAATTCCTTTTGCTGACATCAACTCAAAGCTTGCAACTTGTTTTTAAACTGCTACCAAAACATTGTGTCACTTTGTATTGATTGATGCATTAAATGTGTGTCTTACAGGGTCGGTGTTGTTCAGATGGCTACCACTGTTGTCCAATGGGCTACGACTGTGATCTCACGTACACACACTGTGTGAGGAAAAGCCCGATGTATCCATTCAGCCCCAAACAACCTCTGTCTTCAGTCCTTGCCTCGTTCATTTCACCGTCAGAGGACGAAAGCAACGTGGAGGAGGTAGGAAACACCGCACCGTACCTTCGTATGTGAAGTGTGTCGTGGGAATATTTCACTCATTATTTCTGTGCTTCAGTCAAGGTTTGACAACGTTAACAACTAACTGAAAAACATAAAGCTAAATCATCATAAATGTCCTGCTGCAGGAGAATGAATATTTGATATACATTCATCGTGGGGTGAGGAACACCATGAATGCGAATGTCTGAATAAGCAACTGTTTGCTAACAAGTTAGTCATATGAACTTAAAAGTGGATGGTATGTGGTCAAAAAAAAAAGTATGTTTTGGATTTACTGTGATTGATCCCTGGGTTTTCACTAACATTTTGTAGCGTAGCGACATAAACCAGGTTTTTAGTTGCTGGATTTTGGGGTGTACGACATTAAGTAGGCCAAATCACACAATGCTAGTGAAAGGGAAAAATTACTTGTGAATCCGCCTTGTGATTCAGATCTTTTGCAATATTTAAATGGTACTTTCTTGGCCCGGGCCACACCCTTCCACCCTGAAAAACAGGGAAAAAAAAAAAAAAAGAGAGAGAAAAAGCACAGAGGTAAAGTAAGAACCAGAGAATGATTGTTAGCATGTCTTTCCCGTTTTGCAGACACCCACGGCAGCTCTGACAGAAGCCAGCAACAGCTTCCCTGATGCAGGAGTCATTCGCTGCGATGCCAAGCATTTCTGCCCTCAAGGAAGTACTTGCTGCAAGGGACGAACGGGCAGGTGGAACTGCTGTCCCTACCCGCTGGTATGGATTGTGCAGTTGTTTGGAGTGAGATTAGGTTGTCAGATATTAAAGATGTCAAGAAGCAATGTCAGGTAGACATGCAATAGAGATGGTTTAAATCACAAGGACAGTGAATGATCAATGATCATGGTGGTGTGTGCTCTGATCATAAGCCTAGAAATGAAAGTGCTTATCACCCTTTAGTGCAATAATTTATTGATCAATATTTTGTTCTAACACCAAGACTTGGACTGATTTCAGGGCCAGTGTTGTGCAGATGGTCTGCACTGCTGTCAGTATGGATACATCTGCGACCATGGAGGCATGACCTGCAGAAGAGGGTACTCTCAGGTCCCCTCGGGACCACAGGGATACGCCAAAACAGGCTGAGTGAAGACATGCTGCTCAAATACACTGACAGATTTGTCATCAATTTGGTCCATAGTTCAGATGAAATCGAATAATGCAGTACTGCTTCACTGAAGAACATTAACAGACACGCTTGGCTACGTATTGAATCAGTAAAACACAGATCATCTAAAAAATAATGCACTTATACTTACAGTTTGTAATAGTACCATTGCAGCTGTGTGGTATTTTGAAAATGCTCCATTTTTCTCTTTTTTTTTTTCTTTAAGAAATAGACAAATAATAGATAAATGTATGCTCTACTGCAAATCATTTCATGATCTTTTGTACTGAAAGGGAAAAACATGGACATTTTAAAATATAAAAAATGAGTCAATTGTTTTATTTCTATTGTGTTGTCTCATGCTGATGTTAATTTCAAAGATTTAGATGTTGATATAATAAGTATAATAATGATAATCACAATCCTAATGATATCAGTAATGGCAAAATCCTCAATTAATGCCTAGCAGAAGAATATAGGGATACAGACTATAAATAAGACTTTATTATAATACACAGAGGTCAGTTCATGTTTAACAGTTTACAGAAGGGTATCTCAGAGAGGTGTTTGCACTCCACATTATAGTCAATCAAGATTGTGGCAGTAGTGTAACACCCTGGAAAATATAGAACAAGTTATGATGAATTGTTGAAAATGTGATTTAGACAGGGAGACATTAAAGAATATGGAAATCGGAGAGATTTAACCGACAGAACCTGAGGCTATTTTCAGGGTAATTTCCCGACCTAAACTTGTATCTTGGTCATTGTAAGAGCTAGCCATTCGTGTTATATCTTGGTTTTTTTTTTCAGAAATGTCGAGACTATGATATGACGATTACTAAGAAGGGATATCAGTTTGGACACAGAGGGCTCTGAGGGTAAATTTAGTCGATTTTATAGTAAAAGGCAGGATTGGGAAATCGGTTGTAATTTATTTTTAATATTATTATTATTATTATTATTATTATTATTATGTTAAAAAAAAAAAAAAAAAGAAAAAAAGACCAATTAGCATTCAGATGAACTCAACGTTTACGAGTCTCCACACTCCGATACAGTAGGCGGCAGCACGCATTTATAAAGTAGGTTTGAAATCCGCCAATAACGCCAAAGAATGAGTAGCAGAAGAAGAGGAGAGGGGGCGAAGACGAAGAAGACCCTGCCCTGGCGGAAAGATGAGTCAAATCGCAGAACTGAAGCTTTTTGTGTCCGAGCGGCTCCACGCTGCTACTTCTGAAATACTAGGGGCCATTGAAAAAACATTAACGGATTACGAGGAGCAGGCGTCCCGTTTAAAGGAAGAAAACGATCGCCACCGCTCTCTGCTGGACATCATCCTCAAAGCCTCAAAGTTAACGCAGGCAGAAGGTTGGTCCGTCCGAGCACGCCGCGTACCTTGATACCTGTCCCACTTTAAGTCACTAAACAGGACACGCAGTCGCTTTTTAAAGACGAGTGTTTTAACACACCTGGGTGCACGGTTCGGGTCCATGAACGAAATAGATTATACTGTAAGAATATGTTCCCCCCCCCAAAAAAAACACCATCGCGATATTTCTGGGTATTTGTGCGATATTCTTGACAACGTGACAAAAATATTCTGTTATAAATTTCAAAGAACGTGCGATTACAACAACAACAAAAAAAAAGTGTTTTAGTTGCACGTGTCGGCATAACAGTAACAGTGGGCCTTCAAATAATTAGTATAAGCCGATACATTAGCGAGACTGTAAGAAAACCCCGCCCACAATAGTGAAGCCACGCCCCCTTTTGTACCTAAATTGTTAGGCGTGGGACGCGAGTCGCGTCGTGGTATGACGAATTGTTCAAATCAGCACAGTGGAATTTTGCCATAATCACGAAATGAAAGAATCAAATGATGAAATTATATCCAATACCATACATGTCGTTATCGCACATCCGTAACTTTAGGACTAACTGCTAAGCCAGCAGCGCTCGTTTACCTATTATAATAGCTAAATTAGAATAAGCAAAAAATGGGACCGTTGACAGCTGCTTATGGGATGGCCGGGTGTTTAAAATTGGAGGTAGCTTCTACGTTTTACAGGGCGAAAGTGTTTTAAAGTGCAGTACCACTAAGGGCCTGTAGTGGTTGGCTCCATAGACTCCTGCTAAACTTTTTGTTATGGAGTACAGTCAATCATTTTTTTTTTTTTTTTTTTCAGAAGTCATTATGGTGTCATAAGCTTATTTCACTCCTTCTGAAAAGAATTCCAGAATTAATTAGATATTTGGACCCAAAAAGCGGTACAGTCCTGCTATGTCTGGTTTGATTGACATGCCTGGGGTACAGTCAGGTTTCCGCCGCAGGTGGGCTCTTAATAAGATCGATCCCGCGCTCGTCCCAGGTATGCTCACTTCTGGCTCCAAAAAAAACAACAACAAAAAAAGATGGCGACGGCCGAAATGCAGATCTTAGGGGTTCAAAAGTGGCAGATCACAAACCAATGGGTGACGTCACAGTGGGTTGCCGCTTGGTATGAACAGTCACGAACATACCACTTGAATAACAACTGCTATTTATAGTTTTACATTAACGGTATTAAATGAAATGAACGTACAACACAGACAATAGCTTTACCGCACTACAACATGAAGTTGGAAATTATAACTAACTACAAATAGGAACAGTGAGCTCCTTACCTTTTTTTTTTATAATAAAGCTACAGAAGGGTACAATTTTTAGATGGCCAAGCTACAGACAGTGCATGTATTGACAGTTAGATCATTATCATTTTTAACGTTGCCTAATGCCAATAGCATTTGCACTAATTATGTCAGTTTCCAGCACAACACAGTTGCAGCCCTCTTAAACAACCCTAAAAGTGATGACGATTTTCAATCTGTGCACTGAAATGGTTTAAAACGTTCAAGATTGATATGATGCCCGCCACCAACTGGGCCATGTAAAACTCTAAATATGCAGATACACTCCAGACTTAATGATTCTCGAATCCCATTCACAACAGAGCCACTGTTCATGGCATTTGCACCTGTTGTTTTCCGAGGATGATAAGTCAGAATGCCTGCTGTGAAGAAGGCTTGTTGACATGTTTAATGTGTCGCGATAAATATGTCACGCCGCTCTCTCATTGAATTGTACGTTTTGAATGTTTTCTCCATGTCAGTAAGGACAGTTGCGCTGTGCCGAGTGTGCAAACATCTGGGTTCTGGGTGACATGCCACTATTTCATGCCGGCAGCTGCCAAATGCCACAACGTGTTACAGAGGTGTGCGGCTACGGGCGACACCGAGCTAACCTGCCAGGGCTGAGCCCATGTCTTCGATTCATGGTCACCCTGTTTACTAGTCACCCTCGTTGCTCTGCTCTCCGCAGTAATTTTTTGATTGATACCAGAAGTACAAGAAAATGGCTTTTCATGGTGTAACTTTTTTGCTATTTCTCTCCACACGTGCATGATTGTGCCAATCCTTAGTTCCAGCTTGTTTTGTTCTGCTCTTTTCTTTGCAGAAAGTCATGCCAACAAAAGACCTTCTTCTCCTTCTGCTCCTCCTGCTCCTTCTGCTCCTCCTGCTCCTCCTGCTCCCGCAGCTGCTGCAGCAGCTGCTGCAGCTGCAGCTGCTAGCCAACATGCATTTGACGCAAGATGTAGACGCAGGGCCAGAGATGCTCCCTTGCCGACTGATAGTGGTAGGACTTGCATATAGTTAGATTGTCTTCTTCAGTGAAAACAATTCACCAAGTTCCTTGGTAAAGCTCAACTTCATGTTAACAACTAGTTTAAGAAAAGTAATGGAGGTCTTGCCAGGCATGATTATGGACTTGTTGTATGCTGCATGGACACCTGTCACTTCAGTGTGATGTAATATTATAACACCAATTTTATTACTCTTACATTATTCTTACTATCCTTTAATTAGTTCCACCCTGGAGCGCGAATGGTTGATTGTTTTCAGGGCCATTGTTGCAGTTTGTTCTAACTTCAGTAATCCTCTTTATGTCAAGTCATGAAATTAGATCTTTGTTTATTTTCCAGACTTGCAGACTCTCTTTACTTCGCGTGATGACTTTCTAAAGTTTAAAGGCGAGGGGAACTGTCCCTTCTGCCTCAAGAGAGCGGGTGCAACTGAAACACATCTGATGAAACGCCATTACTTTTATGCCGTTCATTTTACTCAGGGTGGCACTGGTAAGTTTTATGTTGTATCAAAAATAAAAACGTGATCTTTTCCTTTAAGAACACGATCATGAATAAAATATTTCACAGAATAGCTTGTGTAGTGTCACTGTGAGACATTAGAAACAATATTTGAACATGAAGACAACCTTTTATTGTGTCCTGTTGAAAGCTTAACTTGCTTCCTACAGCAGAGTAACTTTTTCACTTCTAGAATATTTCCAAAGCATACCAAAGCGCTTTAGGTTAATTGAGGCAATGTTCTTTGTGGGCGACTGGTTTTAGAAAGTGTCACAAAAGTCAACGTTTTTCGGTTGGATGTGTTCGCCTTTTTAAACATTGTTCATCTTCTTATTTTTGTCTTCTTAAAAAATAGGCCACGAATGCAGTTCGTTCTCTTCCCTTTGAAATCCCATGTTTCGGCCACACCAACCCAGACACCAGAAAAAAAAAAACACAGATTCTGATAAGATTAAAAGGAGCTAAATGTTCAGTTTAAAGTCGCGCAATTTTCAAGTATCCTTGCTATTTTTCAAAGAATGAAAAAGTTGTAAAACATGATAAAACAACCTGGCCTTTTAAGTGTTCATTTTTGGGGGGTTTGGTGCCAATCCGTCTGCTTTCTTTTCTGGTTTCAGAAAAGTTTGTGATACCGTGTATGTGCAAAGACAAGATCCAGGGCAGAAGTCACTGGCACTGCCCATACTGCAAAAAGATCATTTATCGGAAATGTAACTTTGAGGGCCACCTGTCTAAACAACACGGTATGTTGTATCAATCCTTTGTATTGTTAATGTTTTCTGTTCTGCTGAATTACAGCGCCGCCTCTATTAATACGGGAATATTGTTATTTTCGCTCTCTTAAAAAAAACCCGATTGACTATTGTGTTTCTTACTTTACAGGTTATGCAATACATTATAAAGACCAAGATGCAGGTTAGTTGACAAATATGTGGGGAGATTGTCACTAAAATGAGAATAGCTGGTCCACCTTAAAGGTCAGTCCAATTTAAGTGAGCCTGGTCCGTTTGGGCTGATGCACTGTAGCTAACTTCAGTACTAACCTCTTATACTGTTGTCAGTAGGTGGCAGCAAGACACTTTGCGTGGGTCTTTAAGAGTTGTAGTATTTACTCACTGCACACATCCTAAACTGTACACACATTGCACTACTATGTTCACACAGCTGTACTGCCAACTCCACACTCCGCTCTAGTGTCCGGTTGCCAGCCTCACCGTCTCACAAACTCGCTTTTTCACGACCGCACACTCGCTTAAGCACACAACCTACACACTCAGCATAGTTTCTTTATGTTCGGCTTTGGCGATGTAAAAAAAAACCAAAAAAACACATGGACACTGCGCATAAGTGTTATGACAGCAGGGAAAACCCTGCCTACAACAACATTCATTAGCTGCACAATAATGTAGCAGAAATCTCTATGAGTTGAAAATTTCTCTGTAAGCACCAGTAAATTCAGTGCATTAGAGTTATTTGAATTTCAGAACAATGCAACCCTCTGAACAACGTGATCTTCAGGGTTTACACTCTAACATAAGGTGTTTTATTTTGGAATTCGTATTAAAAAAAGATTTGAAAAAAATTGTCATTTGAAAATTTAAAAAATTGGATTTTCAAATGTCTGAAAATCTGATAACACGATTTGCAGGTCAGTTGCTACAGTTTATAAATTATTTTCAGTCACTCCGACACATTTGGTCACCATCTAAATGTTTTCTCTTCTCTTTCTGTCACAGCAGTCATACTGTATATTTAAGCAGGGATGGTACGGCCTCAGATTTGTAGTGACTGATGCAAATAAATAATAATTTGATGGAGTATTAACAATAAGAAATGCATATTTTGTTGTCTATCAGTATATAACACATTGCTCTGCTCTTCCTTCAGAGACCAATCTGCCATCTGTTGCTGCCTTTGAGGGAGAGGCGCTCCTGAGTCCTGAACACTGGTGTCAGCAGGAGCTGGGTAGTATGGACCAGGAGATACAACATGCCACACTGGTGCTTCAAGTGAAAGAAGAAGCAGACCAAGGTCTGGAAAAAAGAGCATTGTCGCTTTCACAGCAAACTGTTAAGTAGAACACGTATTAAAGCTTGTGATGTTATTTTTTTTTTTTTCCCTTTATCCTCAGGGAGCAATCCAGTGGTACAGTACTCTGAACCAGGTGACATCGCCTGTGTGGATAGCTTTATCCAAGATATTGGTGAAATCAGCAGTGTGCAAAGCAGCAAGGGACACCCTCTCTCTAATTCTTCATCTCAGGCTGTGGAACCTGGGCCTGGTAGTCGGGTTAGTGAAGGGATAAAGCCAGCCGGGGAACCTCGGCACACCACTGGAAACAGTGCTGTTTCTGAGAATGGAAGCTGCAGCAAGAATGAGGAGTGGAAGACCAAAACACCTTGTTCAAATTTAAAAGCACTCGGTTCAAAAAGGAGAAAGCGTGTGAAGAGATCTTCACCTCCTGTGAGTTTAAATATAAAGAAACCAAAACAGTTATCTGCCAGTCAGAACCTCACAGGTCCTCATTCGTGTAAGGCATGTGGAAAGGTTTTCCATTACATGTACACACTGAGGACACATGTGCAAGCACACACAATGGACAAAGTCCACATTTGTGGAATTTGTGGCAGAAATGTAGAGTCTACACAGAGCTTAGTTCAACACCTACAAAGCCACAACAAGAGGAACAAGTGTGGTACATGTGGCAAACAATTTTCTAGTAATTCCCGTCTGAAACGGCATATGAGATTTCATAGACCAAAGGGTTTAAATGTCCTGTCGTCAGCTTGAAGTCCCTCTCCTAGCGTCGATTAAACCCATATGAAACTCATCTCTGTTCATCAAAATGACATATTTTGAAGTTTTCTTTTTAGGGGGGAAAAAAGTCCCCGAATGCCAAACAGTGGCTTTGATGTAACTACACCTTTGCCTTCACTCAATACATGCGGATCTATGAGTAAGTAACTAGGCCGTGCGTCGATCTCCTCCCACCCCTCCACCGATCGCCTGCAGCTCGAGTTGGCGGAGCGAGGATGAGGAAGGTCCCCCCCCCCAGGAAGTTGACAGGATTGGTTTCTTAGGTATGTGATATATATATAAAAAAAAAAAACCTGACTGACGGAATCTGTTTTTTAAGTTGCAAAACAGAAATGCTTAGCCGTGGTGTTCATTGTTTTTACAGTCATGATACGTCTTCCAGCGTATAACCTAACACCACATGGACATGTTAACAAGTTAAAAAAAAAAAAAAAGATTTTCATTGGAGGCAGTTTTTACCACAACTGCGGGGAAATTCTAGAGATGCCTGTAAATACACAAAAACCTGCTGTGATCACTGGAATCTGATCCATTACAGTAAAATCTACTGTTTGTGAGTACAGAGGACTGAAAAACCCCAATTAAAAATAAATACATGCATACATAAATACAATGAATAAATATACTATTAAATGCACCAAAAACATTAAAAAAAAACAACAACAAAAAAACACAACAATGATGGCATTAATTAATTATCCCATTATGAATCAGAAATGCATACAGAAATGTAAAAATAGGGGGAAAATGCCAAGGGAAAGTAATACAGAAATAAATACATAAATTAGAGGAATGTTTTCATGGTAGAAAATTAAATGGGAAAACTGGAATTTAAACAGGTAAATAAATACAGATGCAAATTAAAACATCAATTTGTCACATTTTATCAATAAATCGGTGGCAACATTTAATAGCATATTTATTGATTGAGTCATTTATTTATTTATTTTTGATTATGTCAGTTTTCATTCTCTGTATGGGAGATGACCAGTGTTGTACTAATGAGAGAAATGACTAGCAGTCAGTGTTGGGCAGTATATTGACATTTTTGGTTTATTGTGCTTTACTGTATACTGTTTGTTGATTTTTTTGTTTGTTTGTAAAAAACCCTTAAAAATGTGTAGACTTAATGCCCAATAAAAAAAAAATTAAAAAAAACTTTCATGTATTATTTCTTTGTGTCTATTTGTTTCACATATCATCATTTTGGAAGTGACAGGTTTTCAGGTTGAGGCGGTTAGTCAGACATAATCACAACAACAAATACATTTTGCTTTCAACTGATGTAAACGACAGTGCAGTGAACATCAATGTGGAGATTTAATGAAATCTGTTTAAATTCAAGGTCAGGGAATGATTTGTCTTTTCCAAACTATAGCAAATGATCATAATATTCACTTTTAAAAGCCCATACCCTCCACAGTTACCAAATTCAGGTATCCAAAGTTCATAAACTAAACTGCTGCACTAAAATGTGACAAGCATTTATCATTTTTGATATAATAAAAACAGAAACTTTATGCCGCGTCTGCCATACTGGGAATGCACATGTTTTGGATTGGACTTTCCATATCGGTAAAATAATAAATATTTTCCTGGAAATGGAAGTGGAAGAACACCACGAATGCACATATGAAATGTGTAAAGAGAATTAGTTTTCAAGGACGTCGCAGTGTGCGCTGTGTTATGGGAAATATAACAATGCGTTTACAGTAAATACACATGAAGTTCACAACGAGAAGTTTTTTTTTTTTTTTTTTTTTTTTAATGATCAATGAAAATGCAGGAAACTTGAGGACTTAACATAATTGTTTTGAATGTCGTGTTTGTGGTGCGTTTTAGTCCCAACTTTATTCCCGATTTGTCATTTTTGATTGCGTCCCATCATGTGGTGACAGGAAGGGGAGAGGAGGAGGAGGAGGGGAGGAGGATTTCAGAGGCTGTTCTCTGTCAGTCCCCCCCCCCTCCACCTCCTCCACCACCACCTCCACCCCCCCGGTGAACATACAGTAACTCCCGGGCGAGTTATTGCCTCCTTTCAGCTTTATTCGGGGAACATGGCTGTGTTGAAGATACAAGAGCAGGTAACGTCACCTATCTAACTAACGTTTAGTCAGCTGACCGAGAGGTGTTTCACTGGATGTAGTTAAAGTCAACGCGTTGTCACGTTAGTTAGGATAGCCAAACTTTACTCGCGTTAAACCGCGTCTTTATGTCTTAAACCAGTCTGGTAAATGGGGGAAATAAATGCCGAGCTAATGTCGCGTCGTTCTTCTTCATTAAGTCAACTAAACGTCTGACGCGTTAGCTAAACCAAGCTAGCGTTTACCAGTAAACAGAAAAGCAGGTAACGTAGGAAGCGAACGTCACGTGACGTCACGTCCACGTCCACGTGACGTCACCTGTTTGCCTCAACGTCAACTTTCAGTTCAGTTTAAACGGCTTAAAACGTCAAATCAGCGGCAACGCGGCCGTCGGTGGGTCTTCGGTGCTTTTGACTGTTGCTCCGCGTGGCGGTGATGGACGGATGAGCACAGCTGGACGTCTCCGAGGTTACCGGGGGTGACTAACTTAATGATCATTACAGCTGTAACACACCTTACACATTAAGTAAATACGATCATAAATCGGACCGCATATTTCCCGAATTTAACGGACTTCAAGCAGTTTTTTTTTTTTTTTTTCCGCCCGGGGACTTTGCTCTGTCAGCTGTCTGTCTCGGCTCCCCGCACATGTTCTCCAGGGGGGGGGGGGGCAGTCACCTGTTGCTGGAGATGAGAAAGGCTGTCGGACTGAAGTAGCAGGTGGTGGCGCTGGCTCTGAACTCCACAGCTGCGCTCACGAATGAGACACTATCCACACGCTCAGATCAGCTGTTGTGAACACCACTGCCTGGAGGGCAGTGAGACCCAGTGGGCTCATTCATTGGGAGATGAACTCGGTGGTGGAAGAAGTATTCAGATCCTTTTACTTCAGTAAAAAAAAAAAAAAAAGTAACAACGCGATCGTGTAAGAATGCTCCATTATAAGTCAAAGTCCTGCAAGAAAAATCCTTAAGAAGAAGTAGCAGCAAAATGTTGTTAAAGTATTAAAAAAGAAAGAAAAAGTACTGGTTGGGTCCCTCTGGCTGACATCATTAGATTATTAATACAGCATCAGTGTGTAAGCAGCATGTTCGTGTTGTTTTTGCTGGAAGTGGAGCCGCTTTGATCCGAGGAATCGTCTGACGAATACTGGGCGAGGAAAGAAGAAAAACACTTGTCAGTTTTAGGACTTTTAGGATCTTTGATACATTTGGTGGGATATTGGATCATTTGAAAACATGCGAAGTTTAGAGGAAAATGACGACTGGGCGGAGCTATTAACAACTCGTAGACATGTAAAATGTGACCTTGACTAACGCACTGCTTTTTGTAAGACATCAGAAGCCCCCCCAAAAAAAGGTTGGAAACCACCGGCTTATCTTTTAGTGTGTTGTATTTTAAAAGCTTGTTATATTATGCATTCACTTTAAAAGTAGGTAAAGCTGTCAGATTAATATCGTGTTGTAGAAAGTACAATATATTTATTTGAATTTAGTGGAGTGGAAGTATAAATTAGCGTCAAATGGAGATATGCAACTAAAGTAGAAGTACCTTAAAATTAAAAAGCACAGTACTTGAGTAAATGCCCTGAATTACTTTCCACCACTGGTAAATCCTGGATTACATTGCTGTTGTTTTACTCGCAGAAGTTATTTTGTTAGTTATAGGATCTCTTTATTTTATTTTTCTTATTTTCCGCCGTATGTCCGTCTCTATTAAATGTAGTCAGCCAGTCCCATTGACGTGTGTTTGCATGTTGTACGACATTCTGAAGGAAACGAACAAAATACTCACGTCTGTGTACGGATGTGCTCGGACAGGTTGGATGCAATTAGGAAAATTAAAAAAAAAAAAAAATCAGTTGCCAACATTTGAATCAACAGAAAAAAACAATTCTCTTCTCCTTTTAATATTTTTGAACTCGGGGAAATTGTCCTGCTGTCACCGTTAATCAGACACTACTCGCAATTTAAAGCTGCCTCAGCTTTACTTTCAGCTTCTGGAAACTTGACGGTTTAGCATTGTTTGTTGCATTTCACGGAATACGTGATTTATGGGAAATTGTGGGGATAATGATGAAATGAAGATGGGGCTTAGAAATCCTGTTATGTGTTGGTTCAGAATTGGCTTAAATGGATCTAAGAAGATTCGGTGAAAATGCGAAATGAATCAAAGTGGGTCAGCGATTGTGCCGCCATGTGGCCTGTCCTGGACTAACCGGACAGGCATCAAGCGCGCAACAAACGGAAGAGTGTGTGGTTAGATCCCCCTCTCCATTCTCCATTGTTCTGTGTGCTGCTTGCTGACGGATAAAATGGACAAAGAGACAAAAATAGTCACACTGAGAGAGAGAGGGCTGAACTGGAGACTTCTTCCCAAGGCCTCTGTTTGTCCACTAGAGGGCGTCCTGTTGCTTTGGAACATAACAGAGTGTCCTGGCAAGGTGATGGTAAAGAGGTTTTCTATGTTTAGAATAGTCCGGGACTTTTCGGAAGTGTCTTATGATTTAATGCATCAGCAACATGCCGGGAACCTCCAGCAGCCGAACATCCTCTCGGCTCCGTGCAACATCTCGTTTGTTTGTGCACAAGTGACGTGTACGGTTCATTTACGGCCCGACTGGTTTAGGGTTCCTTTTGTTTTTACTGACGGGTTTAAGCAAGTCATTGATTCTGTTGAGTCGATGTGCGGGCTCACCACACAACCGCGTCAGAATTGTTACATAATTATTGAATTATCGCAATTATTGAACTGACTGAAACCATTTTGCACGATAGTTGCAACAGTTCCCATTCATCTGTATAAAAACAGCTGGATGAAACGAACAGGAACGTCACATTTCTATCACAATTTCCACGCCATTATCTACCGTTTGAAGTTTACCTGGCACTCTATTAATGATGTCATCTGGTTGCACCGCTCTTCTTCTTCTTCTTCTTCATAAGTTGTACATGTATTAAAATATGATTAGGCTTATACGATAATAGTGGCAAAAAAAAAAGGACGAGAAAATGTCATAAATCCTAACAACTCCGATACACACTGCCAAGCTCAACACTGGGTCATCGTGCATCCCCAAAATGTGTTTTTAAAACGTAAACTATATAGGCAACAACAAACTTCATACAATAGCTAGATAAACAGACAACGCTACACTGAATGCATCATTTGCAGTAAAATTCATAATCAAGTAAAACAACTTAAAAGTGGCAAATTATACAAACTTACATCAGTTCAAATGAATTTAATGTGAACTCATCCTCAGCTTGCATTACGTCGGAGCGTGCAATGTATAGCAGGTCACGATGGTCCGAGTGTACATACCATACATGTAGCAAAAGCTTTTAATAGACATTACACTCCCTTGATCTATAAAAGCTTTGAAGACTCCAGTTGTCAGCATCTTATTTGCTGCTGTCTGCGTGAGTTATGCGTGCCAACACACACACACACACACACACACACACACACACACACGCATGCTCACTCGCTCTCTCTCTCTCTCACACACACACGCTGGTCTTTGTGTTTCTTCACTGGGATTACATTACACTGCATCCTGTTGCTGGCTGAGAGCAGAGGTCATTGCGAGCCCGTCCACTTTCCCTTCGCACGTGCTCACCGTCCCGTCAGGGCTCTCATGAAGTAGCGAGTGGGTTGAATGAAATTGTATTCATGATAATATTGTGACTACTTCATCTTGCTGTTGTTGTTGTTGTTCACCTTCCGCATGTGGGCCCTGGTATCCCAGGTCAGTATTAACGGAGCAGGCATTTTAGCTTTGCTTACCTGATGGAGACACAAGCCCAACACTTTTTTTTTTTTCAGTTTTTTGTTGTCAAGATTGTCGTTGTTCTGCTTGTTTGTTGTTGGCACTTATATACCCTATGTCTTTTAGTCTATGCTTTCTCTGCTTGGCTTTTCTGTTCACTGCTGATTATATGTTTAAACGCACGAAGACACAAGCAGTTTACAAAAATACTTCTTCTTTTTTTTGTTTTTTTTGTTTTTGTTTGGCATATTACAACAGATCTCTTTTGTAAATATCTCCGGGCTGCATTGCTGAGAACATCCCCAGCGCTAGCGAGTGGGATAGACAAAACATCGGTTGTTTGTTCATATCTTTCTTTTTCTGCGCCTTTGATAAAAATCTGTACCGTCAATTGCGGCAACAGAAAGACTGCAGGCTGTGTTTCGTATTAAGATTCTTTACGGGAAGTCCATCAGACTCAAAATTTCGGCCCGCAGAAAGACTCCATCCGAATGAATCGCTTTCTGTCGTTCGCCTTCCCTTGCACCGTCCTTCCCTCTGAGTTAATGGGGTTGTGTTGCTTGGCAAGATTGCTCTCTTTAGGATCTGTGTTGAATATGAAGGAGACTGAGAGAGACACACACACACACACACACACACACACACACACACACACACACACGCGTACAGACTGGTCTTGTTAGCTACCCTCAAATTCTTTGGCAAAGCCAGTTTGTTCCAGTTCCATAATGAGGAGATGGGGACTTTTGAAGCTATGCCACCGATACACCAAAGAGGATAGTGGAACACGCATACATCTACACACGCACGCACACACACACACACACACACACACACACACACACACACACACACACACACACACACACACACACACACACACACACACACACACACACACACACACACACACACACACACACCAATCTGGGATCCATTTTCTTCTGTTCTCTCACAGTTACAACAAGGGGCCTCTTCTGTTTTAGCACCAACTTTATGAACATGCAGGCCACTTAAATCTTTAGTGAAATTAATTCTAAAAAAGAGCACCACATTATCGCAGGCATGGTTTTGTTTTATCATGTGATGTTGTGGTTACAGCTTTTTAAAAGCTTGAGGCTTGGCCATTTAACAAAATATAAGAAGCGCTTTAAGTTTTTCTTTCACTTCAGTGCCTCAAAGTCCAATAACAAACATAATCGGAGCCTTGTTGGATCAGCACTCAATCCATAAAACAGGCGTCGGATCAATCATATGATACAGTTGTAAACATTCAGATATCCAGACAGCGTCAAAGCTCTCAGCAAACAACATGGCATTGGTTGCTGAGGATAGCAGGGTTTAAAAAAAAAAGAAGGAAAGAACGGAGAACGTTGCACCATCATTCTCTCTTTCTTACTCTTGGGCAGCACCCCTCATACCCGTCAACATGCACGTCTTGGGGATCAGCACTGTCCAGGAAGTTGACTTGATTACAATTACACATCAACAACAGGCCCTAACTTTCTTTTTCCATGTCATTTCTTTTATGCTTCGGCTCATCTTTATTTCTATTTCTTGACTTTCTCTGTCAACTTTCCCCTGCCTTCCAGTTTGCACCCGTTCTGCCCTTTTTTTTGTTGTTGTTTTTGTTTTGTTCTTTGCTCAATTCATCTTCAGGTTTCTTTGTATTCTGTAATGCTTTTGGTACCTGCCTACCATTATTCTCTCTCTCTGTCTCAACCCACCCTTTTCCTTTCATTTGTGCTCTTTCTCTTTCTCTTTCTCTCTCTCTATCTCCCCCCCCCCCCCCCCCCCCCCCCTCCTCCCCTTACTCTCCCTCTCTTGGTCTCCTCTTTTGAAAGAGCTGCTGGCTTCAGCAGTCTGCCTGAAATGAGCGACGCACACATACATTGGGTGCTGCCCCACCTCCCACCCCACCCCCCGTCTGCGCTAATCACAGGGTCTGCGCTCGCGTGTGTTTGCATCAGATGTGTGTGTGCGTGCGTGCGTGCGTTCCTGGCTGCAGCACAGTAGCGAGGATATGAAGCTGCCTGTGTGCTGCTAGGCAGCCCGGGCTCATTCTGCCGCATGCCTCTTACCGCCACCATTACGCAGAGGAATTCCCTGCCGTCTCCGCCGCCGCCGCTCCCACCGAGTGCGAGTGTGGGTTAGAGAGAGGAGCAGAAGAGACACGCTGCAAAGCAACACTGACAGATAAGAGGACAAAGCTGGATTTCACATTGGATTGTACGTGACGACGTGCAGCGTTCGGTTTGCCGGGAAAGCACCATGTTCACGGGATTTATCGCTGACCTTTGTGCGCCTGGACTGCGCACATATGCGGGAAGGGACACGGTGTATTTATGAGTGTGACCGAGAGAGTGGGGTGCGCGATTGCGTGGCGTGTGTGAGCGTTTGTTCCTGATGCGGTCAGAGCGGGCCAGCCGTGTGTGTATCGTGGTGCTGGAGGAGGTAGAGGAGGATGAGCCCTGCTCTTCATCCCCACCTCCTCGGCCCAAATCATCCCCGGACCGCAGATCCCATCATGCCTCTGGAAAGGCTGCCGCTCAGGACGACAAGGTGAGATGGGGCCCTCCTGGCTCGGTTCTTTCTGGGCTGAATTTGAGTTTGTTGAATCTTCGACTCGTGCAGATTTCGCCATGTTTCAGGTTTTTAATCTACAGTTTTATGTTTAAATGACAGCAATGACTCGGATTTCAAACAGACCGCTGCACTTCTCATACCCGGCCTAAAGTTCAAATCTGTGCTCAAGTACATACTTGCATGTCTCATTGTAGCGAAATACAATGAGCTGCTAACACGTTATCCAATACTATATATAGCTCCAGTCTAGTCCTGCCATATGAGAGGACTGGTGGTTTGTATGGATTATCAGCAAAGCCCGGTCTATGTGGTATCCAGTGTTGGATGTATGTAGAAGAAGCCGACCATTGGAACATGTTAATAAGTCTTTTCATCTCATGAAAGCTGCTCTTTTGAGGAAAGGAAGGGGACAGCCAGAGAAGATGTGCCTGATCTGATGACAGGGGTTGCACTCGGGTTCTGCATCCTCCTCCTTTGATCTCTGACATTGTTTCAGTGGTTGTCAAGTGTAATAGGCACGAGACAGATGCTAGACAGACCCACTTATTTTTAGTTGGGGAAAAAAAATGAGAGAGGCTGAGAATAAGGTGCAGACTGACATCATAGTTCTTGTACAGTCCTTAGTACTACCCATGTAGTACTAAGTGGATACAATAAATTGAATTGAGCTTAACCTTGGCAGGCCTCTCCGGTGAAAAGGGCCTGTATGTGGAAAAATGCTTAGCAGTGAGATGGACATGGTGCTTCAAACGACTTGACATGCTTTATAGATTTCAAAAGAGTGAATGGTAACTTAATATAATTCAGAAGGGCTTTGAAATTGGAAGATTCCTACGACCTACCCAAAATCAGCAATGTCAGTGCTTTTATGTTTGTGTAGTTTGTCAGTGCATGTTTGATAATGTTGCAGCAAATTCAATTTTCTGAGATCAATTCTATTTTCCAGATTAAATTCTGAAACTAAGTGCTTATTCAACACTTTGAAAGAGGGAAACAGTTTGCATTATTTATCGAATGCTTGAGTACAGTGATTATATATAATAAAATCTGTGTTGCTGTAACGTTATAGACGAAAAGTGACTCATAATTAAAGCCATGGTAGGGCAGTTTATTGTCTAGCAATATAATGTAATACTGAATATCTGTGTAACCAAATGTTAACATGAAGACAGAACTGGTATTCTTTAAGATGATGTAGCAAACGGTATTCAGCGCAGGCCAGACTTATTTCTCTTGCAGCTGAATTTGCTTATAGTTTGAATTTTAACATCGGTGTTCGAGGAGCAGTCTGTTATCCAAGACAAAATTCAAGTCACAAAGACAACAAGTTCACCATGAATGTGAAAACATGTCAAGAGTGCTGTATTTTGAGCCAAGAATCCAGAGTTGAATTGGGAGCTGAAAATAGTTTGACTTCACTTTAACCTTTAATTTGAATGCACCGTGGTCTGTTGTTCCCCACTAATACGCCTGGAAGGTTCATCATGACTGCAGAGCTACACTGTTTACAAATCCCACTCTGTATCAGGCAGAGCGATGCTCCTATACATGCTGTTTACATTATTGCACACAAGCACAGATGACGCTGAGGTGAGAGAGTGTGTGTGTGTGTGTGTGTGTGTGTGTGTGTGTGTGCGTGCGTGCGTGCGTGTGTGCCGACAGTGTTTTTCATTCAGTTGGAGCGTCCTCCATCTGGTGTCATTTGTCATCTCTTCTCAAGAACATTCACACGGTTTATACCTTGTTTATATTTTCCTAATGTTGTGGAGGAGACCAAATGCTTTTCTTTTTACAGATGGCCTTTTTTTTTTTTTTTTTTTTTTTTTTTTTTTTATTGTTGGTCACATTTAAATCAAAAGTCCTCACACTACGTGGCAAGAGAGCGCAACTTTAACCACTCACAGACCGACTCAAGCATTTGTGTAAGGTGTGCATGCGTGCACATGTTGATGTGCTGCATCCTGCAGCTGCTCCTTTCATAAACAAATAGGTGATATACAGCCATTTGTGACCTATGGCTCTCTCCCAGCCCAGGATTATACTGTGTGTGTGAGACTCCTCCATCTGTAACTCCCATAACTCTCACTGATAACACAGTTGTCAGCAGAGAAAATTACTGCCTTGCAAATTGAACATGGAGTGCTGTCCATCAGCATTTTCTCATCTTTTTATTTTATTTTTTTTGGTCTCTGAAGCCATCTCTTCTAAGGGCCATCTTCAACGTGGACCCAGATGAAGTTCGTTCCCTCATATTCAAGAAAGAGGACGTCAACATTCAGGTGAGTCACACTCTCGCTGCTTCAGGTTGACTGGCTTTCACTCTGTAACAAGATTTCACACTTGTACATCAGCTGAATTCCCCTGATTTTCCTCCTGGTATCGAGTATTTGATGGTTTTGTTTTGTTCTGAGTGCCTCCCTGTGCATTTCTCAGTGACCTCACACACACAATATAAACAACAGCAAGGAGAGCAGCAGGCTGCAATTGATCTGGGTTCCTCCTGATCGATTGACTGACTGAGTGCGCCTTCTGGTATCTTCCTACAGTCCCCTTCTTATATTGCCGTCAACTAGGCAGGACACGTGAACAAGGGACATAACTTTCTCCTGCTCTCTCCTGTTTTTACCCCCATTGCGTCTTTCTAAATATATTTCCTCAGTTTACACCCCGCCCCAGCCCATTCTTTGTTTTTACTTCCTGTGCCTCTGTGTCTCTGTGGGTCTATAGTGCTAGGGTCATCACACTGAATCTCCCTGGAGTCAGCAACACTGGCCCGGGCCTATTGCAGTCACGTGACATTTGTTTATAGCCCCACTTTGCTGATTGCTCTCTGCTGTGCTGAAAGAGAGAAGCGGGGGTGAAGCAGCAGGGTGTGATGGAGTGAAGTGAAGAATAAAAGTGAACAGATGATAGACTTTTCTCTCCTCGTGGCTCTATTCTCATGTTTCCTGTGGTCTGCAGCAGTGTGAGGTCTATGGATTTAGTCTTGGCATGTGATGTATGCACTTGCAGATCTTGATGTTTGTTCCTATGTCTTCGTGTTTGGGTGAAAGAGAGAAACGACGTCCGTGCTTAAATCTGTGTTTTTGTTTTGTAACCTCCTCACAGGACAATGAAAAGCGGACCCCGCTGCACGCTGCAGCCTACCTGGGAGATGCTGAGATCATTGAACTGCTCATCCTCTCAGGTAAACACGACAGCCCTGCCCTGCTCTGCTGGCTGCAATCAATCCGATTAGCCATCTGCTCGATTTCATTTCCAACTAACCACCAGCATCAATTGTATTTGAGAGCTTACTTACAAACTGGCTGTCAGCAAGCATTCCTGGATGCATTTATTTCACCACGTGTTTCAGCTCTCTATCCATATTAGCTCTCCTAAATTCTATGTATTAGTTCCTCTGACTCGCACTGCAATGTAGCTGAAACTCGGCCGTTTACAATCCTCCTTAAAACAAGTCAAAAATCCATTTGTTTATTTTTAATGTAAGATCATTTTTCCACTCGATTCTTTGTTTCAGGAAATTGTGAAGGTGTGTCACTAAAATTCTTAAAAGGTGAAACAAAATTGTAAACGAGATAACTAGCTTTCTGTTTTCAAAAAGAAAAGATAAATCAAAAAAATTGGGCATTAATGCCAAATTGAATGTCTTCAGTGCCATGTTGCCCTTTGCTTGTGTCTGACTACTTTACTTTGTCCCTGTTCCGTCGAGCTCTGTGCTTTTCCTGAACTCTCCAAAGGGCCCGCCTGTTTCTCATCCGCACGTTGCTCCCTGTGGTTTCCGGGCCCTGCTCGCTGCTCTGAAACTGTCACTTGGTGACTTGTGACATTTCTTGTGATTTATCAATCATCTGATAGGGATCCTCTCTGGCACTGACTTGGCTCTCGGTGAAGTGAGCTAAGCATGACAGGAGGAGGGGCTAACACTGGCGTAACGTTAGAGGAATGGAATGGTCGCGTGTGTGTGTGTGTGTGTGTGTGTGTGTGTGTGTGTGTGTGTGTGTGTGTGTTTAGTGTTTCTCAATAATGTGAAGAGATAGCAACAGGTGCAGCTTCGGGGCTATTTTAACCCCCAAGCCATGCCAAAGAGGTCCATGGGAATTGTATAGCTTCCTGGCACTGTTGGCTCACCCCCCTTCCCACGTGTCCTGTAAAAAAAAAAGACCTTTTGAATGTCTGCCTTCAGCTCTGTTATGTGTTTCCAAGTGTTTTTCACCATGTCTGCCTTTTGCTGTTGCCTTTGTTGGCATTTCTTTGACATCTTCTCCTTCCTCTCTCACTCTCCTTTTCTCATTCGAGGAGCCCGAGTTAATGCCAAAGACAACAAGTGGTTGACTCCTCTTCACCGAGCTGTCGCCTCTTGTAGTGAGGTAACACATTACACAAACACACATGCTGACGTGTACTTTGGTGACTGCACTGCAGCTCTGACTCAGTTCTCCTGGTCACAATGAATAAAATGTGATGAGTCTCCCATTCAGGTTATTATAGATTTTCCGACGATGGACAAGCTCCTGTTTGACAATACAAATTCAAATTCTCTGCGTGAACTTTCCCCAATGATAATAGCACTTAAAGCATACATAGAAGATAGTTTATCTATTTTTTTACTGGCAAGAGTTGGAGAAATGTGTTGCCGTTATGATCAATTTGACACATTTGTACAATCTGGCCTTAAAGGGGCAAATGGATAAAACCACTATGCCATGGTTGATGTTTGATAAACCTTCACCTGTTCTGCTTGGTCCTGGGCAACATGCCTAAGCTAACACAGCCCCTTTGTGTTGTTTCACCTTCTTTAGTGCTATTTTTGGCATGAAAGCCCCCTAAGAATAGCTAAGAATTTTAAAATTGCCCTCACAGCTACTTGCAAACGCTGGCATGTAACTTTGTTTGAACACCTAACAAATAGGCCGTCTGTGTGCACAGTCTTACCCACGTTCACTCTCGATTCAGGACGCGGTGGCAGCGTTGCTGAAGCACAGTGCAGATGTAAACGCTCGGGACAAGAACTGGCAGACGCCGCTCCATGTAGCAGCTAGCAACAAGGCAGTACGCTGTGCCGAGGCTTTGGTCCCGCTACTAAGCAACGTCAATGTTTCTGACCGGGCAGGACGCACTGCCCTGCACCATGCTGCCTTTAGTGGACACGTAGAGGTCGGTCCCTTTCCTTTATATATGCGCACAGGCAAAAAAACAAAAAAAACAAAACACCTATTTAATTTGACCTTGTGTGTGTGTCAGATGGTGAAGTTGCTGCTGTCCAGAGGAGCCAACATTAATGCATTTGACAAGAAGGACAGGAGAGCCATCCACTGGGCAGCTTACATGGGTAAGCTTCTTGTAATGTTGTGTTATCGCGGTCATCTAAATAAACTGGACGAGTGACTATGGCTCCTCTCATTCTCACCCTTCTGTCTCAGGCCACCTGGAGGTAGTGAAGTTATTGGTGGCCAGTGGAGCTGAGGTGGACTGTAAGGACAAGAAGGCCTACACACCGCTACATGCAGCCGCCTCCAGTGGCATGAGCAGCACGGTGCACTACCTGCTGAGCCTGGGTGTCCACGTCAGTACACGCGCAGACACAAACACGCATGCAATGGCAATGTCCTTAAAATGTCCTTAAAATGTCTTTTAATGTGTCGTGATCCACATGAGCTGAATTCTTAACTGTATACGTCCATTATTTTCAGTCAAAAACCATACATAAACCCAGATTGTTCCTCTCCGCGTAGGTGAATGAGGTGAACACTTACGGAAACACACCTCTCCATTTGGCCTGCTACAATGGACAGGATGTGGTGGTGGGTGAGCTCATCGAGGCAGGAGCCAACGCCAACCAGGTGTGTGCGAGTCACTCTTGACCTAATAGTGGAAGCATGGAATCTGTGTGTGTATAATTGTGTTATTTGGTACCTTGCTTCAGGTGAACGAGAGGGGTTTTTCTGCTCTCCACTTTGCTTCCTCCTCACGGCAGGGGGCGCTGTGCCAGGAGCTCCTATTGGCCCACGGAGCTCACATCGACTTGCAGGTGTGTCTATATGCAGATGCGCTTCATTAAAACCCACAGATTAGCTGATGAATGGAATTTGCTTTACATTGATACAGCTGAAGTGGGTGTATATACAATGCTATACGTCGCCTGTATATATTATAAAAAATAGCATATTATGACATGCCAGCTCTTACCAATGTGCATCCTGCTCTGTATCTAGTAGAAAGCCGAAAGGACAGTGTTGTTAACACTTTGGTAAGCAGTGATGGAAACTGATATTAGGTCCCCACAGCCTCAAGATGCAGAGCCATATGGAAGATGGAGGGGGAGGGTTGACTCCCTAAGGCAACAAGCTGCTCAGGGATTATTTGTGTGGGGGTGTGTGTGGTCCACAGGGAGCTCTAAGAGAGCTTCTGTTCATTCTAAGTTTGAACTCTACAGTATAAGATCCACAGTTTAACAGCAACCTACACGGGTACTTTATTATTCCTCTACTTGTACCACAGCACTAAACATTGTAATTGTCTTCTCTGCCTGTCTCCCCTGTCTCTCCATCCATCTGTCCAGAGTAAGGATGGTAAGACTCCCCTCCACATGGCAGCTACACATGGAAGGTTCTCCTGCTCACAGGCCCTCATTCAAAATGGTGAGAGCCCCTGCAGTGTGCTGTCTGTTTCATGCATGGATTCAAATTAGCTTGCATAGCAGGGTAGTGATCATACATGTAGTGTATACTGTATGTGGTGTAGAATTATTTGTTTTGAGTGTTTCAATCAAGGAAACATACATATAATACCCCGTATTTATGTGTGTAGGAGCTGAGATTGATTGTGAGGACAAAAGCAGAAACACTGCCCTCCACATTGCTGCCCGATATGGTCATGAGCTCATCATCACAGCACTCATCAAACACGGAGCCAACACCGCCAAGTCAGTAACAACCGATATTTAACCATCTGTCTATCCTCCCACTTTGTATTATCTATGCTTTAGTAATAAGCAGCACAAATAAAAATGGGACAGTCTGATGACCAGAGATGGTTCAATTCAGGTTAAACCTTTCTTGAAACCTTTCTCACTTTCTTTCTGTCTTCAAAAATGCTCCCACTCTCCCACACCGCCCGTCTCCTGTCCTGTCTTGACTTGTCTTCTTTGCCTTTCATGTTTTCAGGAGAGGCATTCATGGGATGTTCCCGCTACACCTGGCAGCTCTCAGCGGCTTCTCAGATTGCTGCAGGAAGCTGCTGTCCTCAGGTACATTCATGCTGACACCATTCTCGCCAGTGGAATCACCTCGCTGACATCCACACTGATGCTGATTACATATTTGTGCAGGGTTTGTCATCGACACCCCTGACGACTTTGGAAGGACCTGTCTACATGCTGCTGCAGCTGGAGGGTGATTATTCTTTCTTTCTGCTTTTTTTTATTGTTTTATTTCTGCTCTTCTTTCTCTGGTTTCTTTATTCCTCAGTTAATGGCATTTAATTCATTTTTCATCTTTTCATATTTTAGGACGTGTTTGGGTGGAATCTAAAATTACTTCTTTGAGTGTAACGTGTTTTAATGAGTGACAGAAATGCACTGATATATCTTCCTAGCGGTTAATTATAATGCAGCTCATTAGCATGTGAAGACAATCGTCACTGATGAAGTTGTCTCTCCAACCAGAAACCTGGAGTGTCTGAACCTGCTGTTAAACATCGGAGCAGACTTTAACAGGAAGGACAACTTTGGGAGGTAAGCTAAAGCTTGTAAAGTTTGTATGGTAGGTAGGTAGGTAGGTAGTTAGTTACTTTATTAATCCCCAAGGGGAAATCTTTTCGTTACAGCAGCATTTATAGATACAGGAAAGCAGTAAAATCACAGTAAAAAATATTAAATATAAAAATGCACAGTATATACAATAAAGTAGAATAAAATAAAATAGAATAATTAAATTAAAACTAACTAAACAATAGTGCAAAGTTCTTTATTTATTTATTTTTTGTCAGTATGTCAGTTGTAACAAAGTAAAGTTAACTGAGCAATGTAGCAGCAAGTTAAGGCTTTCTTATCTACTGGCATGATTTCTGTCGGTTACAGTAACGGTATGTAGCGAGCCAGAAGGTCGACACGAATATAGAGACCCACAAAAACGACCTACACGCTGAAGGCAAATTTACGAAAAGTAATTGCAAAGAATTGTTTAACGTCACAAAACTCTGCTCTAATTAGCATGACCTAAATTCATCATGAAGGGGTTTATTTTTGCGCTGAGCAAGTGTATCTCTTCCTTTCTCTTCCTTGCCGTGTCAAGTGACTTCAAACCTACTTCTCGGAGCGCTCAAAAACCTCCGACTTTCCTAATCAGATTAGGAATATCGTCCCAGTTCGACAGCCATTCAGGTGTATTTTCCCACTCTGAGCTTGGATCTTTCCTACTTCTCAGTTGCTTATAAACGCGGCAAAAAAATGTCAAAATCAAACTAAGCGTATGGCGTAGAAGTTACAACAGTAGTGCCAATATGGCTACGAGAGAGAAATCAAAGAAGAGCTGCGGACGGCGGTTAACTGTGGACCACAGTTTGCGGAGTAGACGATGAAGTTCTCATCAATTTCGATTGTCTAACCCCCCCCCCTCCGCAGGGCTCCACTTCACTATGCATCGGCCAACTGTAACTACCAGTGTGTTTTTGCCCTGGTGGGCTCCGGGGCAAGTGTAAATGAGCTGGACCAGAGAGGCTGTAGCTCTTTGCACTACGCTGCTGCTGCTGACACTGATGGAAAGTAAGTTCTCCTGTGTGGTAAATACACAGTTTACAATTGCATATCAAAGTATCGTCAGAGGAAGGCTTTTGTTTGAGAAAAAAAAAAAAAAATACAAATAAATCTCTCGTCTCTGGCAGGTGTGTTGAGTACCTGTTGAGGAACGATGCTGATCCAGGAGTTCGAGACAAACAGGGTTACAGCGCGGTGCACTACGCCTCGGCCTTTGGACGCACACTCTGCCTGGAACTAGTGTGTAAAGCTGCTGCACCGAGTGAAAATATCGTGCGAATGTTGTCCATGCCCTACAGAGTAGTCATGATTACATAAACATGTAATGTGTTTCTTTCAGATGGCGAGTGAGACACCTCTTGACGTGGTAAGAAAGACATTTCAATCAGCCGCTGTAGCACCTCCAGCTCTTACATTGATTGTTTTTCAGTAGCTCCCTCTGTCGTGTGCGTAGGGGCTCCATCAACTGCTGGGCAGATGAAGCCAACGGGAAACCTCTTGCGTTTTATTTACTGGATAACAATATTCAGGCAAATGTTGAATGCATTTTGCAAGAGATTTCTTTTTTTTTCTTTATATTTAATCTCCTTGTGGCGCACACCTTCACCATGCCCCCTCAATCTCCCATGCAGCCGCCTTTTATTGTCTTTCAATAAATTCCGTGTGCGCAGATCTGCATCTGAAATGAGTAACATGCAAAACCACCTTCCTGTTTCAGTTAATGGAGACATCAGGAGCAGACGTCCTGAGCGACTCGGAGAGCCAGGCCCCCATCAGTCCACTCCATTTGGCGGTGAGTTGCAGGATCCGTCGGCGTGCTTGTTTTTGACTGCATGTCTTTCAACACCCCAGGATTTCACTGGATCTGCCATCTTCGACGGCACATTCCCGTTAAGCAAGCAAGTGTGTCCTCCATCCGCGCAGGCTTACCACGGACACTGTGGAGCGTTAGAGGTCCTCCTGTCGTCCCTGCTGGATGTGGACGTTCGCAGCCCAGAGGGACGGACCCCGCTCAATCTGGCCAGCTCCAGGGGTCATCAGGAGTGTGTCTCCCTGCTGCTGCACCACGGCGCCTCACCCATGACCCGTGACTACATACACAAAAAGACAGCCATACACGCTGCAGGTACACATACAGGCAGTTTTAACCGTGGAAATCTGTTTGGATGCAACAACACCTTCACCTGAACTTGCTGTTGCTGTCGAAAAAGAAATCAAGCACCAGCATGTGTGTGTGTGTGTGTGTGTGTGTGTGTGTGTGTCTGCCGTAGCTATGAATGGCCACCCAGAGTGCCTGCGCCTGCTCATGAGCAACAACGACCAGCACATTAACGTGGACGCACAAGACACCAACGGACAGTGAGTGTGTATGTGTGTGCGTAGACAAAATGGCTTAAGCTGGAGGCTTTTCTGTGAGTTTATTGTGTTACTGTTTTGTTTGACGATGTTACTTTAATTGCGTTCCGCTGAAAACTACATTCAATCAACAATCTCGTTGCGTTCTGCCATATTTCCACTTTGTGTACAGGACTGCTTTGATGCTGGCAGTGCTGAGTGGACATACGGAGTGTGTGTTCTCACTGCTCAGTCAAGGAGCCAGTGTGGAGAATCAGGACCGGTGGGGCAGGACAGCGCTGCATCGAGGGGTGAGATAGTAACACACACACACACACACACACACACACACACATCACAACTTAAACTACAATAATTCATTTCTTATACATTATAATACATGCTTTTACGTTCAGATTGTTTGACATTATGCCTATTTCTAATGTTTTTCCTAATTGTCACATAGGCTGTGACAGGCCAGGAGGAGTGTGTGGAGGCCCTCCTCCAGCGGGGGGCCAGTGTGTGTGTGAGGGACATCCGGGGCCGCTCCCCTCTTCACCTGGCGTCTGCTTGCGGCCGTGTGGGTGTCCTGGGTGCTCTGCTGCAGAGCACCGGCAGCTCACACACTCACACACACCTGACTGACAGCCAGGGCTACACACCGCTGCACTGGGCCTGCTACAACGGTACGGGGACACAGTAAGACAGAACTTCTCTGTTCTGTACGAAGCCACGGTGAAGTTGTTTTCACATCCGTTTCTGTCCTTCCTCTGTTTCGTCAGGATACGACGCGTGCGTGGAGGTGTTGTTAGATCAGGAGGCGTTCAGGAAGATTAAAGGCAACTCGTTCAGCCCACTGCACTGTGCCGTGTAAGACAGTGTTCGTCTGTATCGCCAATTGTTTTATGAGTGCCGGATGCGGTGTAAGGATGTGTGACGGGGCGTGTTGTGGGTTCCAGGATGAACGACAACGAGGGAGTAGCCGAGATGTTAATTGACGCTCTGGGTGCAAATATCGTCAACACCACCGACTCCAAGGGCAGGTGAGAGATGTAAACACACTCCATGTTCCATTGTGCGTTGTCCGGGCACCGACTTTGTTCCCACATTAACGCTGACGCCGGTGTCGACGCAGGACCCCCCTTCACGCTGCAGCTTTTTCTGACCACGTGGAGTGCGTTTCCCTCCTCCTGAGCCACGGAGCTCAGGCAAATGTTGTGGACACACAAACGAGCAGGACACCGCTGATGATGGCAGCTCTAAACGGACAGACCAATGCCGTGGGTCAGTATACTTCGCGATAAGCTGCCGGCACCTTGATTTTTTTGTAAACCGTTCACATGCAATCATCTCTGCGCGTTTGTGACAGAAGTGTTGGTGAGCAGTGCTAAAGCCGACCTGACACTGCAGGACACGCACAGGAACACGGCGTTACACCTGGCTTGCAGCAAGGTAACAACCATTCAGAGACAGGAAATGACTGTTGGAAAGGTTTACTTATCCCACACAGTCGGGACTTTCTCGCGTAGTTGTAAATGTAACAAAGGATTTCCACCAAATGTTTAAAAAAAAAAAGAGAGAATTTGTCCTGCGTAGAAAGCTGTTACTATGGTTACTGTGTAAATTACGGACTTGAACAAGTCAGAGTGGACATTTGTTTCTTTTTTATGTCTCTGCACCGGAGATAGCCATAGCCGCAGGCATTATGTTTTTGGGTCGTCTGTGCTGTGCTGTGTCTGTTTGAGTGACAGGCTTGTGGTGCAGTCAGGTTACAGCCATCGGCGGGTGAAACGTAGTCTCGCCGGGTTTCATTGCAGCAACTCTACGTTCATATTATGCGTGACGAGTACAATTTTATTTGTTTTCATTTGCCCTGTCCGTCACTTCGTTCCTGTCAGGGTCATGAGACGAGTGCCTTGTTGATTCTGGAGAAAATCAGCGACAGGAACCTCATCAACTGCACCAATGCTGGTCTGCAGACGTATGTAGCATTCCCGAGGAGCAGACAATCAGCTGCTCAGCAGGGTAACCTGCTGTAAACTCGGACCGGACTCCCTTTAATTCTGTACCTCCTTGTGCTCGCAGGCCCCTGCATGTAGCGGCCAGGAAGGGATTGACGGTGGTTGTCCAGGAGCTGCTGGGGAAAGGAGCCAGTGTGCTAGCCGTGGACGAGAACGGTCGGCTTTCACCCCGCTGCTTTAGCACACAGCCGCTGTTCAGTCGTAGCTCCTCTGTGAAACGTGAACGGTGTTTTTTTTTTTTTTTTTGTCTGCCTCTCTCTTTTTATTCCCAGGTTACACTCCGGCTTTGGCCTGCGCTCCCAACCGTGACGTAGCCGACTGCCTGGCGCTCATCCTCAACTCGATGATGCCCGCCTCCCCTGTGGTCACCATCGCAGCCCTGCCCGCGCTCGCTCTCACTCAGACATTCATCAACCACCACCCGACCTCCAACCACGTCTCCAAAGGCGTGGCCTTCGATGCCCCACCTCCCCTGAGGCCCGACCACGCCTCCTACTGCAGGCCGGAGCGCCCGCTGTCCTCCGTCTCTGCGGACGATGAACTGAATGACTCCGATTCAGAGACGTACTGAGGACTACTGGACAAGAGCCCCACAACACTGGCAGAGCTAGCCAGCCACTCAGGAGCCTTAATAGATCACTGACAAGAGACTAAAAGAGGGAGAAAATAGAGCAGGTTATTTTTAGGTAAGCTTCTTCAAATCTAAAAATAATCCTTGTCCTAAACCAGATGCTTTTTTTTTTTTTTCCTTAAGGTGCATACAGAAGAAAATCATGTATGAAAATGTAGAATAAGGTGAGTACACACTATATTGTTTTTCAGACAGCATCACTGTATGGTCAGTATCATGGCCAGTCTTTTTAAGCTTAAAACTATTGATTTTTTTTTTTTTCCCCTTTTTAAAGTGGAGTGGTTTTAAGCCTTTTCAGAGAATTTTTCCCTCTAATTGACTAGAAGAACATCTACTGAAGAAAAGCTCAGAGGACTTGCTTTCACGGCACGATTGTCAAAAGACAAAACCAGAGGGACAATCTAATGGGACCAGCTGAATATGTGTTATCCCTACTGTAGTTTTGAGGGTTTTTTTTTTTATTTTTTTTATTTTTATTTTTTATCCGGAGTTCTTCTCTGAGCCGTCACGGCAGACACACCGATGACTGTCGAGCTCAAGGACATCGCTGCGTCGGTGATTAGGAGGCACGTTAGGATTCCCGGGAGAGAAGGTCATTATTGAGACCTTTTGTATTTATTCCAAGTGGAGATTGAGTCCTTGACAGCTGATGCTGACAGCGGGTGGATGCGAGACCCGTTTGCTGTACGACTGGTTCAGGGGTCGGTTGAGTGACAGCCTGAGTGAGAGGCCCAAGAAATTGTTAAATTGCAACGCTGTAACTACATAATGTCCGTGTTCTGTACGAGAGACGGGGGGGGGGGGGGGGGGAGTTGCTCACACCGTGTGAATGTGTGAGAGTGTGTGTGAGGGTGAGAGTGTGCGTGGGAGACGGAGAAAGAAAGAAACTATTAAATAAATATTGCCTTTTTTTTAGGATTATGCAACTTTCAGGCAGAGGATGAATGCTACTTGGTGCAATGTTTGTAAAGATGAAGTCATAGATTAATAAAGATATTTGTTTTTAATTTATTTCAATTCGTTCACGTCTTGACGGCTGAATGCCCGAACTGGTTTTGACCGGAACATCTTGTTTCGATTTCTCCCCGCCGCACATCGACTCCAACAGCGGGTCACTCACTGTCCAGGTGGTACATCCTTCCGTACAGACAGGCCGTGACCAGGCCGCCGGCCATGTTTGAGTGTTTCATGGTCACTCCGCCGTCCGCAGCTGTCGCCACACTCTCTGGCTGCTCCAGCACCAGACCGCTAGCCAAAACTGACGGGTACACGTATCTGGTCTCAAACGTGCCCTTTAGCAGGAAGTCCATTTTGGACTCGGCTTCTTCCACTTCCTGTCCGCAGGAGCTGGATTCCAGCGCCGCGCAGCGGACCACTGCGCACACCTGCAAACGGAGACTCGGTGAACACGTGGGTCGTGGTCGTAAAAACTGTGAAAAACATTGGAAGTTCTTCTCGTTCCTACCTGCAGGGCGTAGCGTCCGTTGACGGTGTGCGTTCCTGCGAACGCGCCCAGCGCGTAGAGCTCCTTCGTGTTGCCGCGTGGCAACCGCCTGTACTGCAGGTGACAGCAGAAAGTGCCATCGCACACTTTAAGTTCACCTTCGGTCTCTTTTAAAAGGACAAATCGAAACGGGTCATGCATCATGGATGAGGTGAAGGCGGGGTTGGAGGGAGGGACTGACGGCGCAGGGGGACGATCAACACGGCCGTCTCGGCGGCAGTATCCAGAATCTGCAGGCACTGGTGATGTGCGCTCACTCTGACCTCCCCCCTCTTCTGCGTCTTCACTCTGTCCCGCCCACCGTGGGTCTAAGACCGGCACCCTGGCCACCAGCAGCCTGCCCTCCTCGGGGTCCCCTTTCGAAGCGTGGTGGCAGGTGGCAGAAAAAGGGCTGTGGATACCGCTTCCCGTCATGATGAGTCGGTCGTTCCGAATGTTGGCAGCCAGCAGGGTGACGTTGGCACCCAGACTGAACGCCCGCTGAAACTGGATTGTGTCCAGCAGGGGGAGCTGGTTCATCCAGGCTGTGGGGTAGATCAGTTGACGCACACCCTGAAAGAGATGCAAAAAAAAGAAAAAAAAAAAAGAGGCCACGGCAATGAAAATCAAACACGGCGAATTTGAAAATGTATTGAGTGGATATGTGTGTCTATTTTTTTTTTTTTTTTTTTTCTACCTTCTCCAACAGGATTCCTGTAGGATCGTGGAACAGGATGTCAAAGCAGATGATGAGGCCAAACCTCCCAGCAAAAGGTGTCTCAAATGTTATGATTTCAGATTGTGGAGGTTTGTCGAAGGCCTTCTCGAAGTAGAGATTGTGTTTATGGTAGCGAGCCACCAGCAGCCCATCTGAACTGCATGAAAGAAGAAACCTGAAGTGTATTGTGTGTTTCCTGTGCAAATACTGGATTTCTCTTTTAAGCTCTAAACTGCACCTGAAAACCACGTTGGTGTTGAACTGCCAGCGTCCGTCCGAGGGACAGGAGGAGGAGGGGTCGGTCTTCAGGGGACAGGGTTGCAGGTCTGCCATGTTGGCCACCAGGTAGAGGTTGTAACGACGGGCCATGCAGCTTAATCGCTGGAGAACCTATGAAACAAAAAAAACAAGCTCAGTTGTTAATGACATTCAGACACACTTGAGTGAAAGCACTGTACAGCCTGTTGGGGTCTACGTGGTAAAAAAAAAAAAAAAACGTCCTCAACACGCAAGTTTGCCATGTCAGGATGCCAACATGTTCGCCAACATCCGATTTAAACGAACCTCGGTGTTGCCGTTTCGGCCCGGCTCCATGCAAGGGTTCCAGCTCTCCCGCTGGGGGTCGGGGATGGTTTCCAGGTAGCCAGAGATGGATGACCGGGTGTAGTTGAAACCCTGAAGGCCGTCCTCTGGAAACACCAGGATCTGAGCACCCTGAGTGTGAGAAGGTGAAGGCAGAGAGAGATGGGACGGGGCAAAGGACTTGATTCATCTACCCTGACAAACAACCTGTCTTTATCGGGGAATTTAGGGGAAAACAAAACACTAACGGCTACGTTTGCTGTGGAACACTCTGTCTGTCTTCATGACCACCGAACCAGCACAGAGTAAAGTATTCGGTGTTGTTTCTTCATATTGATCAATCAGAAACTGCTTGTGGTCATAACCCCAAGCTCCCAAGTTAAATATTTGCAGTTTATGTCAAGAGGCAATAGCAGCAGCGCTGAAGGGGGTCAAAGGACGGTAAAGTATAAACAAAGAGGGATTAAAACTGCGAGCGGTGATATGCGGGCCTTCGCACGCTGCACGTCGGGCCGCCGGCTCCTCGACGCGTGCAGCACGCGTGGGTTCGCATATTCCCGCTTGCAGTTAAAAAAAAAAAAAAATAGCAATCTTGTTCCTTGTTCTTCTTTAAAAAGAAATTGCCTTTTTTTTTTGGCGGCTTTAACATCTTCAAAAAGTCATGAAAGTTGTTGCCTGACGCATGTGCAAAGTTTCGCGAGGTTTGGAGCATCCTTTGACCTTAAACATCAACTTCCTGTGTCACGGCGAAACATCAAACTTAGCCGCATCGCCCTGGTTATATTATATATATATATAATATATACTATAGACAAAAATTACTTTTGGGTCTCTTTTTGGACGACATGCTATAATGTGACTTTTTTGTTCTTATTTTGGACAAAATGCTATAGTATGACTTTTTTGCCATGTTTTGGACGAGATACTATAGTGGATAGGAATTTAAAGGCAAATTAATTTTTTTATTGTCAAAAAGTGTTTTGTCCGTCATTTGAACATGAATAAAACAAAATCCTGAATAGGTGGCGTTAAACATTGAGTGGATTCCTGTTAAAGTCCCTCCTGACTATGACCCTACTTTATATCAAGAGTTTATACCTTACAGTTACTGAGAAAATCGAAGGCAAAGTTCACTTTTTTTCCGCATTTTGACATTGAAATTTCCTAATTTAAAATATTCATCACAAATAATCTGTAATAGCTGGCGAAAAACTTTGACTGGATTCCCGTTCAGGAGAATCTCGACTATGAATCTGGGTAATATCAAAAAGTTTGACTTTTTTTTCATATTTCGGACGACATGCTATAGTATGACTTTTATTTCACATTTTGTTTAAAAATTTCCAAAAAAGGTCAAATTTCTCTTTCAAAATTTCCAAGAAAGGGAAATCTTCCCTTTCAAAATTTTTAAGAGAAAATTTCCAAAAAAGGGAAATTATACTTTCTATAACGACTTCTTTCTGAATTGGCAAGGATGTGTGCAGTGGGAATTGAGCCAATAACCTTCTCAATGAAAGGCACCAGCATTGTGGCTGGGACACTGACTTTCTGTCAGATTTTGGATGACATACTATAATGACTTTTTTTTTTTTTTTTTAATAATTTGGACGACATCCTATAGTGACTTTTCTTTCATATTTCGTTTCAAAATTTCCAAAAAAAAAAGGGAAAATTTCACTTTCTACAAGGATAATTTCTTTCTGAATTGACAAGTATGTGTCCAGCGGGAATCAAACCAATGACCTTCTCAATGAAAGACACACGCTATAGTTTGACTTTTTTTTTTGTTGTTGTCATATTTGGGACGACAAGCAGTCCCGATCGGCTGGCTCGCTGACGTGCAAGCACGCGAGGGGCCACATATCGCTGCTTGTAGTTTTTAATTGTACCGCGTTACTTACGGAGACGCGTTTAGCAACGCGCAACGCTGTTTTTAGTGACTGAAATTATGCACATTTAAAACTCGTCGTACCTCCCGGGCGGCCCGGGCGGCCTGCTCCTCGTAGATGTCCAGGTTTTTCTGCATGTGTCGCAGAGCATCGCGGCGGGACAGGGGGACGTGAGGCTCCGGGTTCAGGATTACTTTGTGCTCGTACACGGCCGCAACGAACGACGAGTCCCGAACGGGCTTCACTGGACCTACTGCCGACGCTAAATAAACACCGAGAAAAAGGGCAACGAGCAAAAACATCGTTTCTTCCCTGAGAGGTAAAAATAATAAAAAATAATAATAATACTGCACGCTAACCCAGACTCGTTAGACCATTTTCCACCTGGGGGGTCAGAAGTCCACACGTGAGCCACAGCAGACTCAGCACACAGTGTCCCGGTTAAAAGTTCAGAAAAAGCTCCCCTTGCGAGGTAGTGTAGTTTTTTGTTTTCCTGTACGAATGTGAATCAACGACTAGTTTGTGCAGCGGCTCCATGTTGTGCTTTGAGAACATCGCTTGCCACACCGCGAGAGATGTTATCAAAAGCCATCGAAACAAACTTTTATTTTGAAAATACCGAACAGGAAATACAAAGGCGCGTGAACTGGAACTACTTTGGAAAGTCCGACCTTGCCTCGCGGCTGATCGGACTCGGGCTTGTTTGAATACAGCTTCGTGTTTAATGTAGTTAACTTATTTAAACGAGTTCCAGGAGCGGACTAAAGCTGATTGTTTTTCCACGTCTGTCTGTCCGCTTGTCTGCTATTTCTACGCGGTTTTTAACCCGAGAGAATTAGCATTAACACACACAGGGCAGCCTGTAGCAGCGCAATGTCAACAGCCCCAGAGGTACCAACAGGAGGAGGAGGAGGAGGAGGAGAAGATGCCCTCATGTCCCAGTCCAGCCAGATGTTTAAGAGCTGCTGGAGCTGCAGACTGATCTCCGGTGGTGGTCTGATCCTGTCCGGAGCTTACGTGTACAGTGCAGCCCGGAAAGGGATGCTACGAGGCGGCCCTACCTCCATGGGGACAGTGGCGCAGATTACATTTGCTGCTTGTAAATTCTACCATATTCTTAAGACTTTCTGCATTATTATTATTATTATTATTATTATTACCTGCGGTCTTTAAACTCTTTTTTTTTTTTTTTTTTTTTTTTTTTATCTTCCAGGCTTGGCTGCATGGGGGGTTGTTGTCATGACCGACCCGGTAGGAAAGGCACAGAGGAAGACGTGATGGCTCTTCAGAAAAGACTCTCCCTGCACAAAATAAATGCCACTCAGCTCAAACGTGGCCTACATGTTGTTATTGACGTGACATCGAGCCAAAGACGCTGCTCACCAGAACAACAGCCCTGGAAGCTGCTGCTGACCGGTTACATTTCAATGGAGAGAAATCATGTCTGATAGTTGGGACTAAAATGCTCTTTTAAGATCTCTTTGTCATCGCTGAAATATATGTAGTATGCGCCGTAGCTCATTTCAACTGCAACTGTAAAGGTTTGCCAAAAGATACAGTAACGGGTCGTTTTTTTATAACCAGCAGTTTGATTTGATTTAGCACAGAAACCGATGACACAAATGATGGCTCTGCTCAATTTAAGTTCTCCAGTAAGTCCGAACAGGGAGCCAACGTACAATATCGGAGCCCTACTCGTGAAACAGCAGTTACTTATCTGTGCTTTTCTTCTACTTTAATGTCGATTTGATTGCATTATAATTAAATTGTTAAAAATATTTTATGTTGTGATTTATTTATTTTTTTTCCAGTAGCCTACTGATATGGTACTAATAATAAATACTGCACAAGTTGTTTAGAATTTGAGGAAGACCGGAACAACAGCAGAGGGATGATTCTACCAGTTTTCCCAGGAGGAAAACGCCGGGGACGAGCTGGCAGAGGGACACTACGGAATCGTCAATTTTGCTTAGGAAGGTTCCAAAGTGATGTGGGGACGCAACCCGGAAGTAAATAAGTGGCAGTTTGAGGGGTCTTCGGTTCTTCCTTTCTTATCTCCTTCAGCAGAGGACACACCAGATCATATTGTGTGTATTCGACTGGATGCATGCTGGACTTGCAACATCGCGTGATGGTTAGAAATTTTGTCCAACTTTAGCCGGCGCTGCAAAACGTCACGATGTCAAAACCTCGCGGCTGCTCTTTCCCGGCTGCACCGGGTCAGAACCTCATCGCGGACGACACTCTGTCCTGATTGGGTTTTTAAGTTTCACCGACGTGCATGACCGACGTTCGCTTTTATTCTAAGGCCTTCAGAGCAGTCATCTCCTGTAAGTGTCTCTCCTAATTTATTAGTCCGCTCCTTCTGTAGCTCAGGTTTTACATTGTAGTTTTACATCCAGCAAGAAAACTGTAAACAGAGGTTGTTTCCATTAAACATGCTCAGATCAAATGTCGCGTCCAACACTGATGGAAAACGCTGTCGGGTCTGTACATTTTAGAGAGCAACATGTTTGGGTGAGTAAACAGTGTCAGCTCATCAGTCTGAAATAGCGAGGTTTACACTTGTACACTTAAAATACAAACCACAGAGCAGCTGCAGGTTTTCGACACGGAGTTATATGAACAAGCTGCTGCTGAGAAACAGCTGGACGGACCTTTACGTGCCGCATGAAGTTGAGTGCAGCCCTTGTGAATTTTCATCTGATCTTGACCTCGTGATGTTTTCCTTTGAGGTCAAGGAATAGAGCTTAGGAAAGGATTTAGGAAGACATTTTTTTTTTTTTGGACTATTTGAATGCTTGAGAGTCCTTTGAATCCTTTATGAGTGGGCGGGTGTTCATGTCACCAACAGACAGCAGGTGAATGAAGAAGAGACATGAATGGACGAGCTGCTGAAAACAGTTGTCAAATTTGCATGAGGTGTATGGCACCATAATATATTTTACAGAAAGTTCAGTAATCAATACTCGCGGAACGTGAAATGGTGTTGTGGGCACCCCACTCGGGGCCGACATTGTGGGCCCGAGATATGGGACCCTCGTGGGCGAGCCCACACCAAATCCTAAAGCGTGGGCATTGTGCGGGGCTGCCCAGTAGGGCCCCATAGTTTGGGAAAGCCCAAATGGGGGCTTGCCTACAGATAATCCACACTGGGGCCCAAAGGGGGAAGGGCCCGCCGTGGCTTGTTTGCTGGGGTGTCGGCTCCCCGACAGAGCCAGCCCAAGATGCGTTAAGTGCTTCTACAAACATCGGTACAGTAGATGTTAATGATGAATGTACATCAGTGTTATCAGGTAGTTATCAATAGCCACGTCCCTGCGGTGGAAGGTAACAACAAAAAGCCCTTTGCGAACATATATGGACAAATATGTTCTCCGTTTTGGCAATTATGTGGAAATGTGGCTGATGTTCCTCAAGCCGGGAGAGAAACTTCAGCACCACCTGTAACATGTAACCTGCAACACACTTAAAGACACCGCACACACACCGAGTCGGTTAGTCTGAGTTACCTTTTATTAGTGTTATACTGATCTGAGCACAACTGCTCACAAGGAAAAGTTTGAGAAGCATGATGCAAAAACAAAAACAAAAACAAAACAAAACAAAAAAAACACCCTAAAGTCATTTTCAGTCGCGTAAAATGATCATGACATTCTGATTGATTTTTTTTTTTTAGGTTAAAGAAAAATATGAAAATAGAGTTGACAGTACATTTAGGCACACTATTAACACATACTGTACACAGATATGCACAATTTTCAATATTGTAGATTCATATATACTGGGGTTAAAAAAAGACAAGCCTTCCTGTATAGAGAGGTGTGCAGAAAGTTAAAGGTGACATCTCCTCTGTCGTGGGGACAAAATATTCACCTCCCAGTAAGAGAGGCTCCAGTCCAATGTCCTCCAACTCAGCCAATCAGAGTCCATCAGGGCTGCTCAGTGCAAGCAAATCACAGCAGACGAGGGAGTTCCATCCAGTGACACGAAGCCAACGGAAGCGGGAGTCCCACAGTTGCTACGGTAAATGCTAATTAGCAGTGTTTCCATTGGTCACAGGACACGGCTCTTCTGTGAACCCGTCGGACCTACTGAGGGGTCGGGGGCGCACGCACGCGAGGTGGGTTTTCTTTCCAGCAGTACGTTCATGATAACAAAGACACGACAGGGCTTTGAACGCATAAAACGCCACTCATGAGTTAAAAAGAAGCAGTTGTCCGAGGCCGCCTCTGAACTAGCTGCAGCCCAGTCATTGGGCTGTGACACGGAGAAATCCCCCCCCCCCCTCCCCCCCTTTCCACTGTCGAATCAATACCCAAGTCACAGACTCTTTGCAGGAGTGGGCAGGGGATAGGTGGAAAATACCCCCCTGCACACCAAAAAAAAAAAAAAAGAAGAAAACTCAAGACTTATAAAACAAGTCTGTAAAATAAACTTTTACAACAACGGAATGTTAAGTTGTTGGGGGTAAGAAGACGTTTCTGGGGAAACTTCTTTCTACTGTTAAAACAATATGGTTTACAATTTTCAGTATACATGCATTAGGAGGAAACAAAAAAATATTGCACCAAATTAAAGACATTTTCTCAGATTAAAAGTGATTAGGGATATATTTTCATATCTCTATTTTGATTTCCTTGTAATGGTCAGTCATGTGAAGAAAGCTACCTCTAGCGTACAACTCTTGGTCAGTATATACTGTATATAGATTTAAGGCTGGTTCACTAACTCACACTGGCACAGTTTCTGACTTCGTGTGAAACACACACACACGCACACACACACACGCACACACACACACACGCACGCACGATTTCTACACAAGCCAAGTACAGGACAGACCAAAGAGTACATTCGATAGTGTTCCTCCCACAATAACACAGTTCAGTGTGTCACCTCTTGGGTCATTAAAAGGGCAACACTGCATCCTTTCCCCTCACGTGATCGGCGATGTGAAGCACAGTAATGTTTAGAGTATCCCCGACGTCAAATCAGCACACGCGCACACGCACACGCACATATGAACAGCATGAGCTTTGGTCGTCAAAGGTCGTGACAGTAGCGTTAAAGGGGATGTGGCCCGTTCTCGGTGGATCGAGGGTGGTGCTGATGCTGTAACACTTTAGAGACAGAGAGACGAGAACAAAAAAAAACAAAAACAAAGTCTTGCCTCAAGAAAAGCATCGAGGCTGAAAAGAAAGAAAGAAAAAAAAAAAAATGCTGACAATAAAATTCAACTCATTCTTTCGACCCATATTTGTTCAGTCACATTTTAAAAACAGCGCCTTTTTTTTTTTAATTTTTTTTTTTTTTAAACCCAGTGCTATTGACATTTTTGGTTGCTATGACAACAGGAAAAAAAAAAAAAAAGTGCGAGTTAACGAGTGTTTTTGCAGCTCAAATGTCTACAGCTTGCGGGTAAGTCTGATTGCAGCCGTGCGGCCAGTTCACTGAGGTGGCGGACTGTGCCGGCTAAAAGACGGAAGCTGGGAGGTAAGGCAAAGTGTGGGTCTATGCTATCTAGTCCTGCAGTTTAAAAACAATACAGTACTCGTGGTCTGCTCTCTGGACCACAAGAAAGCAGCATTGGCTGGCCCAGGATAACGCTAAACACAAACTAAAAAGTCCAAAAAGGGAGGGGGAAATATATGAACTAATAAAAAGAAAAAAAAAAGAAAAAAAAAAAAGACCATGTTCAGCCTTGGTGCAAATTATAGGATTTGTATTTGCGCATGTGAGTATCACAGAGTTAGAGTAGGACAGAGTGTGTGTTGTGCAACTTTCAGTTCTTTCTTAGCAGAAAAATTATCAGCTTGGATAACTGGAGTGTTTTCTCCGGCAGAAGTGTGTGAGGGAAGAGGAAGGGCAGAAGTCACACGCATACCTCAACGTTCACGTCAAGCCCCCCACGCTCACTCGCAGCTCTCAAGTCTCTGTGTGCGGAAGTTGGCCTGCGTCCCGTTGCCTCGGCCCTCTCCTGTCACCTCTTCAGGGACGAGGATTTGAGTTTCTGGCTGTATCTGTGGATGCGCGGCGAACGGGAGTGTAGCTTGACAAAGAGCTCGGGGAATTTGTACTGCGGGAACATGGTCTCCAAGAAGCCCTCCAGGAAAACGTAGACCAGCCGCCGGTTCATGGGCTGGTACTGAAACATGTCAAAGACGCGGAGTATGCCCTTTCTCGTGGTGTCTGCTCCGATGATGTGCTTCAGCTCGTCTTGAGGCGGGAACAGAAATACAGTGTAGGCATCAGCAGTGGGCACATAAAAGAGAAGCTTTTCCTAGAGGGTGCATTTTTTTTTCTTCTTCTTAATCTCGAGTTCTCATCAGAGGGGCACTTAGGCCATTAAACTGCCCCTTCAATGAGGCATAAGGACAGGGATGATGCATGGAACTGTTGGTACTTGGGTAACAGAAAAGAATATGATGGGGAAGCTAATCTTTTTTTTCTTTGTTTTTTTTCTTATAAAACCTGAAAAATACTGTTCGGCTTCAGATTCAGCTCAAATTCCAACTTTAAGTAACACGTCAGTTTTCTAACGGAGTATATACAAGCAGCAACCCAGCGCAGCGTCACCCATTGGAATGTGAAATGCTGTTTCGAAGACTGTAGTCTGTCATTTTTGGACATCGTCGTCTTGGTTTTTGGGATCTGACCGAGGAACCCGAGGACACGAAAGCCGCCCACCTTATACCAGCAAACTGACTACACCCAATACGTGTCAATGAGACCAGGCACACCCCTAAAGATACCTAACTTTGAGGCCTAACGTCTAATTAATGATGGAACTATTTTCAGAAGGACCACCCCGACTCTGATCAGAATGACACCGTATTGACTAAAAAAAAAAAAAAAAATAAATAAATAAATAAATAAATCTTGACTTTGTATTTCACGAGAGAAGCTGCTCGAATGGCAGGCAGAGGCTATTTGGAGCCGTCCCCCGAGTGACTTTTTCACCCCCCCCCCCCTCACTCCTCTGTCCTCATTCCACGACGGATGCCACAAACCCCTCCTTACTTTTCGCAGAATCGAAGAGGCTACGAGGTGGAGCCGTGAGCGAGATAACACGAGACCAGCCTTTGCAGATGTCTACCGTAAGACTGACGCACCCCTTTATTAGATCTCCGTTAGGGGATTGGACGCTGCAGCTCATCAGACTGCTGACATCAAGCTGTCACTCGTCAAAAAACCGACTTCACTTCTGTTTCTCTCTCCTCATTTCAGACAAATTAGAAGAGCCCTTTACCCGATGTGTATTGAAACGGTGTGTTTTAGTTTTAGATGAGAAGAACGTAGATGAGGTTTGTCCCTAATATAGTAGCCACTACTATATTTATCCATCGTGGGAGTGTGCATTTTTTTTTACCTGGCATGATGCCCAGCAGGCTGGTCTTGGAAGCTATCCGTGTCCTCATGCGGATGCTCTTGTCACGACGGGGCGGCGTCTCAGCTAGAATACCATTAGGCCAGTAAGAGTCCCTGCACAGAGATGGACGGACTGAGGATTATTTAAGATGCCACCGACGGAGCAGAAACCGTCGCAACAAAAGGGGACGGGGTTACCTGAACTTCTTAACGTAGTCTGCCACCTGCTCCGGTGACGTCAAGTAGTCCACATGATCCACGATTTTCCTGCACAAACAAAGGAAAGAGGATTCAGGTTGTCCTCTTTCTGACGTGGACTCGTCACCCACTCTTTGTTTTGTGGAAGAATTCTGGGAGAAACTCTGACGCTGTAAGGGCGATTGCGTACATGTGCTCAGTTGAAGCTTGTGCCCAGATTCTGCGATCTGCTAATTCGTTATCGTGTTTTGCTGTTCACGCTAGAACTCGTAGTTCTGCAAAAAAAAAAAGGCAGACTGTGCCTCTAAGATCAAAAGATAAGATGTCACTAAACACACTCTTCTTATTTCATCACCAAGACAGTTTAACACGCAGGAAATAGGATTAGAGATCCCAGCATCAGTTTAGTTAAAGGCCTGCATGATTCACCCGTGACATAAAGATGAATTCAGTCCTACCTGAAACAGACTTTTCTTAAAACCACCACAAGTTCTGCCAAAACTGTTTAACTGGTATGGGTTGCGTTATAAATTAGAAATTATGTTTCAGTTGGCATGTAAACCCAAGAAGTCAATTCTAACTGGTTGATATACATTTCTAACTGGTATGCTGTACCGATTGTGTGTACTGCATTTCAGTGTTCTCTGAGGATTGCGTGTTCCTCTGACCTGTTGATCGTGTCTCCATATGTGGCCCTGATGAGCTGCTGCAGCAAGTTTTTAATGTTCCTGCGCAGCCACTGGTTTTTCTCTTTGAGGTCAAACACCTCGTCCATCAGCAGCAGCATTACCCGCAGTGGGATATTGTCGTCCACCTGGACACACAACACACACACACATTCACCACCTCACTGAAAGCGTAATAAAAGACATAAACACCCATCAATGAAACTGCCCAATGACTCACATTGTCATCTAGCTGGGCAGAGACTCGACAGTGTTCTGGGTCGATCTCAGATTTGGGGAGGAGTGGAGGCACCTGGGGGGAAAAAAAAGAAGCAAGACACTGGATGGTCAGAGCTTGGCTGAACTGACACATCAGCACGGCAGGCAAAATTTGCGATTCACGACATGTATTAATATTAGACGGTTCTACCTTGAATATGGACTGCTTGATGTCCTGACCCAGTCTCTCTGACATGCGGCCCATGTTGTCAGAGACCTTGGTCATGCCCTCAGCAAGACTGTCTGGCAGGGCTTTCACTACGTTGGACACGTTCCTCATGGAGCTTCGCAGAGGATTCACAAATGTGTCTATCTGATGGGGGATAAAAAAAAAAAAAAGACCTTTATAAAACCAGACAAAATCTTAGACATGTTTTCACAATATAGCCAGTGAAAGTTCTCTGAATTTATCAGTGTTTATTTGTCCAATATACCAAAACCTTTTTTACACCTTACATTATTTATTACAATTAATTGACAATTAAAAACTACAACATGACACTGAAGCACTCGTGCTTTGATTGAAAAAAAAAAAATGTAGAGACCTTCCGCGCAAACTCTCCTTTGCCCTTGCTGTAGGCCTTGTTCTCGAGGAAGTCATAGACATAGGGGATCAGAGTTGGGCAGGCCTTCACCATCTCTGGGTTCAGCAGCAACTGCAACACGCATACGCGCACAAAGTTATTGATATACCCTGTACAAAATGATGCAAAAAAAAAAATTGCGAACTAACACGTAAAACTTTTACCTGTAAGTAAGCATTGAGGTCTTTTTTTCTCTTCTCCAAGAAGTCTCTGTCCATGTTGTTGAAGGTCTTCTTCCCTGGCAGCTTGAGGATCGACGCCAGGTTCTCAAACTAAAACACAACACAAATAACGTTCAGAGGAGGAAAAAGGGCGTCTTTAATCACTACTTTTGATTTGTTTATTCTGAATTCGATTATTTTACTTAAACTCGCACCTGTTCAGTGATCCTCATATGGAAGTCATGGAAGTCAGAGTAGCGGCGGTACGTCTTCCAGCAGTCCTCACTGCCATCTTGATTGCGTCTGAACACAGTGATGGCGTACAACGCGTAGGTCTTACCATGGTCGTTGCAAACCCCTGCAGCACCCCAGAAGCCGGGGAGACAAGCATCAGCTACCCCGCCCGGCAATAAATCCAAAAGGAGAACGGAGGACGGGGAATGGGTTGATGGACGAGGAATGGAGGGGAAAGAAAGAAAAGTGTTGCAGGGGCAAAGTGTCAGGGTGGAAGAGCAAGCGAAAGAAAGAATACAGAGCAAAGGGTGTGGAAATGTGATAAAAAGGGAGGAAAGCGTGACAGAATGGCAGGAAAGATAAAAGAGGGGGAGGGGGGAAGGGAAGAACAGAAAAACAGTAAAGGTGATGGAATGAAAGAAATAAAGAATACAGGAACAGTGAAGTGACACAGCAGACACATGCAGATGAATGGAGCTGAAAAGTGAAAAGTTGAAAGAAAAACCATGCGGGGAGGGACTAGTAGGGGTTACAGATACAGATATAAACAGGACCAATTCACACACTATTTAACATGAGGCGCAACAACAACCAAATCCCACACCAAGTCGAAAGAAAAGCTTCCAGACAGGAGTTGCCAGAATCGACCATAAACCCTTATTGATAAGCATTCATCCAGGTCTGACATTTATCAAAAGGTTATACTATGAAAATGAGTTCTGCAGCAATTTGCAGAAGGCACACAGAAAAACCTAGCTTCCTGAAGACTTTGGAAGTGTACCTGTGTCGGAGATGAAGGCATGCAAGTGCATAGTTTCATCGTGGCAGGAGTTGGACAAGTCGTCCAAAGACTGAAATCACAGGAGAGAAGGCATTAAAAGAAACACTAAAAAAAAAAAAAAAAACAGGAGGATAAACCATTAAAAAAGTTCCAGATGTGAAGCGAAGAGGACTAACTAGGTTTATGCTTCCTGTGGGAGAGCCATTAAAGGATTCCCCGTCACCGTCATCAGACCCTCGGTAGCTTGGCTCTTTCAACATGTCCAGCTCTGCTAGCATGCGGACGTAGAGAGGACTCTGCTTGAAGGACGGGTAATAGCGCTCATCACGTAGCATCATGTCATACACCTGTGGCAACGAACGAGCAATAATACTTGTTAGCGGGTGCAAAACGAGAAAAGAGGCAAATAAAACCAAGAAAATAAAGAGTATACGAGGGTGGATCAAAAAGACCATGGTCTTGATGCAGCACTGAAACATGCACAGAGCGCAAGAAAGTAATAAGCGTTGTAAAGAAGTCTTCCAAGCTACATTGCTTGATCAGCATCAAACTCCTGAGCTACACATGTTTTTGTGAAACAGGAACAGCCTGGGAACTCCTTTGATTGTAAAACAGGTGTTTAGAGAGACTATCTAAGTATTGGTTCGTAAAAGTCCCTCATGCAGAGACTATGAAAGTCTGTTTTAAAAGTTTGACTACCTTTCTCTGGATCTCATCAAATATGTCTGGCGTCGGGTCGTCTTTTTGTAGATTCTCCCCCAGTTTTGTTACCGATTCCTCGTCCACCTGCACCCTGGGGGATGCCTGTCAGAGCAGACAGAGGTCGGTAGGGTAACGTCTCGCAACACTAGACTGCACCGGCCAAAGTAGGCGGCGCTTTCGATCAAATATACCCGTGTATAAATTATGATGTAACTAAAGACAAGAAAGTATAGAGAGTTAAAACATTTTACTTTTGAGTTCATCTCATTTACGGCTTAAAAATATTTTCACACGTGGATGCGTACATGGCGTGTTGATGCCCCTCCTACCTTTTCAGAGAGGTATTGTTCATAGACACCGAGAGCAGCGGCCTTCAGCAGCCCCTTGGTGGCGCTGGGCTGCTTCTTGCCGTCTTTCTGCCAGACCTGCATGGCCTCCAGCTGCTGCTGCGCCGTCACCCTGTATCCTTCCACCGTGAGCCAGAAGAACAGCTCGGCCTGAGCCCCCGCTGCCTGCATGAAGTCTGGATCAACAGACAAACAGCACTTGGTCCAAATGTTGTTCGTCTGCTGTCGCACTTTGGTTACACATAGATATGCGGTGAGTGAACCGGGGCCTTTAAAGTGTAGCACTTAAGTCATTTTGGCAGCCTGTGGTCTCTGGTGATCTTGTTACTAAAGATCCATCTACCGTTTCACTCTTATGATACCGAGACCCTGCCCCTTCCACTCTTTTTAAACTTAGTTGTTTAAAATTTGTCCGAGTTCTATTTATTAAAAAGATCTTTTGTAATTGTTAATTGAACATTATGGAATCCGTTGTACTGTTTAGACTGTTGGCTGTTTTCACAACAGATCTGATGCAACTAGACTTGACTCCTTGTTTACACACACACACACACACACACACACACACACACACACACACACACACACACACACATACTCACAAACTCAGGCTGTTTTCACAACAGATCTGATGCAACTTGACTTGACTCCTAGTTTACACACACTCACACTATCGTAATCTGATCTGTAAAGCGGAGTGACTTTTTAAAATCTCTGATGAGGTCGTGTGGACTGTGAAGGAACGTGTCAAGAGGGTTGGGGTTACAAATTCTAAAGAAAGGGACTAAATTATGGATTAAAAGGATAATTAACAGGAATGTTCAGGATTAAGGCCTCTGGTTGGTGACGTTTGTCATCCATGTGGTACGTGATGATGTGTTTTCAGAATTACCCATAAAGAACTGCAGGGCTATGTTGTGGACGAGGATGTGATCCAGTGGGATAACACACAGCTTGCCGAAGTTGGCCGCCAGCTTCAAGGCATCGACCTCCTACATAACACAGGAACAGGATAAGTAACGTCTGATACACAAAGCAAAAAATATAACTGCTGAAGTCAACCAATACGCGTGCAGACAAAGTTTGACCATCAACCAAAATGTATCCTAGTTACGTACGTTATCCTCCAGTACAAGCGGTGTACTGTAAGGCCGTGTTGCAGTTTCTCACCTTGCCAGAGTGTAGCCTCTGGATCCTGGTCTCACACACTTTCTTCACAAACAGAAGACTGTTAATCTGGTTCTTGATCACATTGATGTCTAAAAGAGAGACGCAGGAGAGCAGCGAATTTATTTAGCTCAAACTTATGGATGCACAAACATGACAAATTAGTGTGTCTGCATGTAAATGAAAACAAAAAAAGTGAGCGCCCACCATCTCCAGCGGTGTCCAGAGAGCGGAGATACTGCAGCTCCTCCAGCACCTTGTCTTTAACGGCCTCCAGCTCAGCGGGCTTATCTGTTAACTTCAGGATGTTCATGAAGGCTTCGTAGTTGCAGCTAGAGTCCCGAATCTAGGCATAATTATGGGAACAAACATACCAATATTAAATTACATTTCTACCCTAAATTGGTTTTGGGGATGTCTCTTGTATTGAACTTGAGCTTGTTTGGATGGATGTTAACTCTCACCATCCAGATGACAAATTGGTTGATGTAGTCGGGGTCGCTCAGCTGGTTGATCAGAGGAAGCAACACACCACGCGCCAGCACCTCCTTAAAAAAAAAAATATATAATTTTTTTTTAAAACATCACAGTGCATTTCCAGGTGACACTACAAATATGCCACCACGCAGCCAGTGCAGCGGTGCTGCTTATTCAGGAGCATGTTGTTGAAAATAACAGGCTTATGGCTGGCAGCCAAACTGGCACAATTTGGCTGGTGGCTTCACCAAGATAAACAAACGCAGGTTGTATGACATAATGCGCGTTGTTTCTCCTTCAATTTGCATCTCAAACTAATTAATTTGTGCACTCACCCTCAGGAAGTATCTCATGTTCTTGTTGTGGAAATCTCCAGGAGGTAGTAACAGATATAGAAGCAGCTCACACAAGTCCCGAAGAAAACCTGACACACAAACGCGCACGCACACGCACACACACACACACACACACACACACACACACACAGCATATGTTTCGGTTGCGTCCTCAAAGGGAAACACACGAGTGAGAAAGGATCCTCGTGGCAGTGCGAAATGTGCGTTTACCTTCTTCATCTTTATGCGAGGTGCACACAACGTCTCGACAAATCTTCCTCTCCATCTCCACCTCGGCCTCAAAGAATGAGTCCACCAGCTCTTCCGTTATGTCCCCTGTTCAGACATCAGTCTTCATTATCTGTACGTTAATGTCAATTTTCTCGTCCTGACATTGTTAGAAACTTCTGCAATTGCAATCACTTTTCTGAAGTTAACCAAGCTTTGATTTAGCACAGGATCATCAGTGTTAAAGAAAAGCTGAATCAACTCTGGAGACGCGTCAAATATACTAATAACTATTTTTGAATGATAAAGCTAGTGTGTATGAACATGTTTGCGTACTTTGCTTGTCCTCTCTGTCGATGAGGCGATCCTGGGCTTTTCTGAAGACACGTAAATGGGTGGCAAAGTCGTCCACCAGGCGAGTAGTGAAGTAAGGCTGCCAGTCCACCTCTTTGGACCTTGGCACACAAACACAAATAGAAACGGTTAAGATTTGGTCCGATTGGCTTAAAAACATTCCTTTAGGTAGGTAGGTAGGTAGGTAGGTATATACTTTATTAATCCCCGAGGGGAAATTTTTTAAATCTTAAGTCTTTACGAAGACAGGAAGCGTCTGTGTGAGTGTGCGTGTCTGGTACCGTGTGGAGAACTGGACGAGGGCATTCTGCAGCGTCTGTCTGATCTCGAGTAGGAAGGACTCGTCCTCGCTCAGAGTGTAGTACCAGTACTGGATGTAGTCTCTCAGAGCAAACTGGATCACCTAAAGGGAGAGACGAAGAAGACGTTTAGTGCAAACAACCCAGGAAGCTGGACTCTGAGAAATAGTTAATTAACTTTCTGAAAATGAAAACTCTTTATCGTTCAGCTCTGCTACAAACACTCGGAGAACAGATGTTGCAAGTTCATGTAAAGCGGGATGAATCAATCGTTTAGCTGTACTCTGTTCCATATAATAGATATGTAGCTGAGTGGTATGACTCAATCCAGGCAACGCTTGAATCAGCAAAACGGTCAGTATGAAGTCTGTATAAGCTGCAGAGAGAGAGGGAGTAATTTGTAAAACAAAAGTGCACTTATGTGAGCAAATGAGAGGAAAAAAAAAGAAAAGATGAAGGCAATGTGCCAGAAAAATCACATTTCTTGCAGAGAGCATGACGGCGGCTACATTTAGCTGTGCAAGATCTCCACGTTCACATGATGCTGACATGATAAGTGTGCATTTCCAGGGAGGAGGGGAGAACACAGACACCTCAGCAGAGCAGCGAGTGTCATCTGACCATCACTAACTGCTGAGTCTGCACTTCACTCCGCCGGCCACGCTGCTTTTGCTGAAGACGACATGCTAAAAGCTCATTCTTTTGAAACCATGTGTCAAGAAAACCTGTGACTGCCAAACAAAAGCCACTAAGCTCAAGTTTCCCATCTGCAATGCTGACAGGCAATCTACCCATCATTCAGAAGATCTATTTACAAACGTGTTAAGCCGAGTTAATCACCAGCAGACTCGCAGGCAGAGAAAACGGTCTTTTCCTTTTACATTGAGTGTAACGGCACAGAAAGTTTCAGTTCCACTTTCTGTCAGGACACTTTTCAGTCAAGACAAGGTCTATTTTCCGGACATCATTTCTTAAAACATATTTATACATTATAAAATAAATTATTCCGGCGGAAGTCAGTGTGGCACTAATACAGATGTTAACTAAATACATTTGAAAAGAAAATCTTCTTGTGGAGGTTGTATACGTGTCAAAAATAAGAAAATAATGCAAAAAAAAAAAATAAACTTATACATACAACAATTACAGGAGCAGATCTGAGTCATTCTGTTTGAAGTGAAGAGTAAGAAATGCCTCTATAAGTGTGTACCAGCACCATATTTTTATATAACACAATATAATTTGATTAAGCTAATACATTAATTGAGTTATAGGTTGCATTTCTTCCAGTATTTTTGGTTGATTACATTTTTATTTGTTTGGAAAAAAAATGCCAAACACGCTGCTCCAGACTGATCTTTTGACACACAAAAGGCAGGAAACAATCCTCAAAAGAACACATGGCATAGAGGCTTAGTCTGATAGTGAATACTTCGTGTTGGCTCGAGGCCAGTAAGTCGGTGACCTGGGCCAGCTGATGGGTCAGACAGTGACCCAACAGAGGCAGTGTCCACAATGTCTGCAGTGTTAGCAGTCATAATCCTCCTTATCTGTTGTCCCATTAACATTTGAGCTGTACTTCTCATGAACAATGAAAGAGTATGCCCCTGATAGCTGAGGAACATTTTCCACCATTTACTGACATTTTAAAAAAGGCCAAACGGTGTCTCCGTTAATCGAGAAAATGATTGAAAAGATTAATAGAAAGTAAAAATGATTATTTGAAACCTTACTTTTGAATTCATAACATTTGTATTAGTCATTTGTGTATCATAAATTCAAACTTTCAGTAGTTAACCAGTTATTCAGTTTTTTGTAATTCATTATTCATAATTGATCCATTTGGCAACTATACATATATGTTTTTGTGGAGCTGGTGATAACCGTGTAAGGGGCAACATTCTCATAAAGGAATTATAAAAATCAGAATTCACAGAGTATTGGTCACATGTTGCATCTCATACAATAAATTTAAGATAATTTTGCACGTTCTAATTTTGACTGTAAGGGTTTCACAAGTGTTGCTGCTGAAGCTTCAACACAGGTGCCAAATGCACAGGAAGTCACATGACATAACACAAAGAAAGACAAACACACGCGCACATACACACCTGTTGTAGTGGTTCATCAATGAAATTGGAGCCAGTCAGTCTCCTGTCAATCTTTATGGGCTTCAAATCCAGCTTCATTTCATCCAATGTCTGAGAGAGACAAAGCAGCATTCATCACAATGAGAGATCAGAGAGCAGTGATATGTGAGCAATGGACACAATGAAAAATGCAATGATCCACATGGTGACGGGCAGGCCAACTTTATCAACAAAAGAATTTAATTAACATCTCATTAATTTGTTTGTGCAGGCGAGGTGAAAGTGTGTGTGTGTGTGTGTGTGTGTGTGTGTGTGTGTGTGTGTGTGTGTGTGTGTGTGTGTGTTTGGGTGTACCTTTACCTTCAGTATACCAATTTGTGTGGGTGGCAAGTAAGAGTGTTCGCACTTTTCCAGATGTTTCTCTGAGTTGATCTTTCCGTAAAGCAAAGTAACAGCGAAGCCCCTGGAAAGCAGAAGTGAGATTGCGAGAACGATGACAAACTGATCAGTCTGGCTGCTGTGGTTACTTGTGTAAAGACGTGATAATGTAGTTTTGAGATCTTGTTGCTCACCCTCCAATGAAGCAGAAGATATAAAAGGCCAGGTAGAATATGGCAAAGGGTCCAAAGGTGACGAGGAACAGCACGACTCCAAGACCCCCCCATCCCCAGATGGACAGACTGGCCTGAAACACACATAAGAAGAAACACCTGCTAAATACTCCATGAACTTCATCTTATACTTCAACTTGTGTAAAGATAATATTTTTTATATCTTAATTTATGTGTACATTCATAAAGATAAAACGCAGAGTGGGCTTTTAAACTTTTGTCAGTTCCTGCATAAATTCCACAAATAAAACAATTTTGTTTTTTTTAACTGGTGCTCTGATAGAGACAAAATCAGATAATTAAACAGCTGCACTGTTGTATGATGTCATCCACTGGGCAGAAAAAAAACCACAGTTCTACATTTTACAGGAGATGTCGGCACAGGAAGAGATTATTTAAGAAGACACAGTGGGGTGTGTTGTATTGTTAGGGAGTATCAGACGAATAGCGCACGTGCATATTCCTGTGTCACATCGGATTTCCTGTTATTGTCAGTGCAGGAAACTGAGCTCTTGTTCCTCGCTTACAACTCTGTCCCACTTTTTCCACGTAATGTACTCTCATGTCTCTATTTGTTCAGCCCCATACTCCTGGTACGGACACTGTTACGAAATCAGAAAATGTAACCACGCCTGGAATCATTGAGGATGTATGTTGGATGTTGTTACATGAAGGACGTGTCTGCCATCAGTGGTGCCACTAATGGGCTAATGAAACAAGGCAATGCACACCTTAGCAAAGGACTACAGAATGTAGTTGTCTCATTGTCATGAGTCAATGTGTAAAATGGAGTTATTTACACAAATTCTGAAATGTGAAAAACTCAAGAGTTGCACCACCTGACTGTAACGCCCTCAGATAGAGTCAGTGATGGACATGGTGATCAGCAGTGATGATCTTCGGCTGCCCTACATTCACACTGGAGTTCTTTAGATAAGCAGCTCCACTGATGGAGCCAGATAGGGACAGACAGAGCTTCCTCAGGACACTGAGACATTGTTGTCACGGCTGGGGTCGGCTACAGCCAATCGGATGACACACATAAGACGAGCTAACAATTGTGTCACATTCGGACATTTGGGCCAGCCAGTTTACTAAGTATATTATGAGCAGCACACACAGACAGCCTATTGAGTATCAATGGTAATCAAACTACTATTAAGGCGTATGGACAGATTCAAATAAATTTGTGAAAGAGACAACCTGTGGCTCTACTGATATATAAATGCCCTGTTTTGCTGAAATTAAGAGAAAAGACCACTGATGTTGCATGAGGCTGCAACGGTGAACGATGACAAATTTATTCATATGATTTCAATAGTAATTCAATTATCAATGTGACTATAATTACTTGATAACAAATTGAAATTCCATTCCACCAAACTTAGTACGACAGCTTTTGGTCAACATAAATGTTTTAATATTCAAAGACAGTCTGGAGGCAGAGCGGAGCACATGAATGCCTCATGAATAAGATGTCCTGGTGAAGTTTAGACTCCCAAACTGGGCCATTTAATACTGAATGCCAAGCAGACAGAGTTCAAAATGTAATGTAACACAAATACTGCAAAGCTTAATCTGATACTGTCCAAAAAGGTAAATACAACAGTATACATTTGTTATTTTTGTCACTTGTAGTTTAACATTGCTTTCTCTTGTTAAGTTTTGCTAGGTTTGCTTCCTCACCATCCCCGTCAGGGTGGATATCGCCACTCAAACTGGCCACAGCTGTTTGTGCTGGTTCGTGCTGTATGCAGAGCATTATGATTTACAATTAACCAACGATCCTAGTTGGATCAGGTTTCATAAAAGCAATTACAAAATGACTTCAGTGGCACTGGTTCAGACCTCAGAACAGCATGTGATTACCCCTCATCACCACACCAGCTGAGGTTAATGTCACAACTTACAGAGAAGATTAAAAACCTGATGCTGATGGCCGTCAGTGATGACCTCCTGACCCTGGCTTTACGTACTCATTGTAAGGCCACAACCCGTCAGACAGGCCGAGACGAGACAGCAGAACTGGTTTTAAACATGTGGGTCATTACTCTAACCGAAATGAACAATATCTGTGCACGCCTTTGAATATATGACGCACGGCAGACTATCACTTCTTTTATAAACCTGGTTATGGGAGAAATCAGGCTTAAACAGGAAGTATTAAAGCAGGTTTACATGCAGTGCAATACCCTGATTACTGTGTAAAAAAAAAAAAAAAAAAAAAAAAAAAAAAACATGTTACTAGTCAAGAATCAATTCTCTCCCCTAGACTTCACCATATTTTAAACCAGGCTTGATGTATTTTAATCATATTAAGTTATGTAAGACGCTCCAGTTTTTCTTTTTGTTGAAACATCTGAACTGACAGCACAAACATAAGGAGCATGCAGTTTTAAAAGGAAGCAATGCTGATGTTTTCTTTTATAGTTCCGTGATGCTTTTGCAACTCTGCCCATCTGAGGTATTAACACACCTTCCTCTAACAATCGGCTAAACAGATACACTACGGTACACAAAATCTGGTTTCCCATGAAAAATGTAGCAGTGCAAACAAAGTTTTTCTAAATCCCTTATCCCCCTTTTGAAAGCCAGAATTCTTATAAACATGAAGTTAAAAGACATCAGTGTATTACACAAAGCTGACAGTAACTAAATGCCTTTAGCACATGTTAGTGTCTGGGTTGCAGAATGTGTCCAAACTGGCTTGACTACCCCTTCTTTCTCAAGACATAACTGGTTCGAACAAAGTCACTGACAGCAGGGTTGGGAAGAGAAGTAGGCCTGGGCAGTGAGGAGGACCATTGTTAAGCTGATCTGGGAGGGTAGAGACACAAAGGAAAGCTATTCAGTGACATTTACAGCTTACCACAAACTCTTGACACTTCCAAGGTAACTATGACATTATCAGCCACAATGTTGTCAAGACTTACAAAAAAAAAAAAAAAAAACTTTGATAGAAACCTCAGTGAACACCTTGACCTGCAGTAACACAGCTACACTGTTTAACTTTCACCCACACCATCGCAGAGAAGCCAGCTGACAAACATGTATTATCACGACCAGGCCTAAAATATATGAAAAGATGTGACTATTATACACACACACACAAGCTAACGTTGAGATAATGAGGTCTCGTAATTGCCTTGATTAACTTGAGGCAGCTATTACTGACTGATTGTTGCTAAAGAACGACATAGACCTTGGTGATAAGGTAACGAGACTAAGCAGGCTGTAACACAGATACCGGTCACATTTGGCTAAATCATTGTGACAAACTGAATTATTTCAAGCCCGTGGCTGTGCATATAGGCCAGCCCTGTGCTATTCATAATAAACTGCAAGCAGTCTTTCCTCCAGGTGTATTTCTAAATATAGTCCCATACTCAACTAAAGAAGGCAAATCACTTTAGTAAAAAAAAAAAATAATAAAAAAAAAAAATTAGCAGCGGCACAGTAAAAGCAGGTAAAATAGCTCATTTAGAGAGTGTATGCTATTTTGCTTTTCCATCTGTATGATTCAAACGTAAAGGAAATACATCCAGGAACCATCATACCAGATGCAGGTATTCCCTGAGAAAGTATTTGAATGTAGACCAAATGGGAAATGTACGTCTGGTCTGACATCAATGGTGCCAGTGAGAAGTAGTGACTATGGAGGCTATCAGTATGGCTGTGTGAAGAGGTGATGAGACTGTGGAGGCTTGTTTCTGAAGGAGAGATGATAACTGACACTCTTGAGTCATTACAGCTTACAAAGGGTTTAAAACATGAACCATCTGTTCCAGTGCTTAACACCCGGGCCCGTCGGGGATGCACACATCCAAACATCTAGGCGTTTCCTTATGCAACCCACGCTGAACACACACACACACACACACACACACACACACACACACACACACACACACACCATAACCGTGACAATACTTAGTATCTGAACAAGATGTCTGCACATGCAAGATGAATGTTCAAGTGAGACCTTTTATTTAATGTAAAGTATTAATCGGTGGAGTGCAGGCTGGGCAACGTGGTGTACTATTCATTTTAATTTTACACATTGTTTCAAATATATTTAAGAGAACTGGATTTCACTGATAAATCTAAGATCTAATCTTTTATCCTGGTTGAGTCATGTCTTAGATCTACTGTCATCTTCCTGTTGTTTCCTCTCTTATCTAAACTTTAAAATGAACAACCTAAACTGTGCATGATCTAAATGTTCAAAAGCACTGTGACATAAAGAGGCAAGGTTTTCAAGAAATGTTCTATTGTTGGACGTCCTTGGCTCCTGGCACATTCAGACATGCACACACAGCCTCTTATCAGTGTCCTGAAGATTATTATTATTATTTCACAGATTTCCTGGTACAATTTGACAACCAATCAACACATACTGCGCAAGCACACGCACACACACATGTGCGGGAAGACCGACGCTGATGGACTGGACATTTCTATTTTTGTGATCAATGCAAGTCCACAAGCGCTTAGCTGCAACCCTGATCAGCGTGGTCATTGGGCGAGAGGTTAACTTAGCCCATTAAAGCTCTCCTGTGGGAGACTCGCGGTTAATGACTGAGAGGAAAAGAGAGTGAGCGTTCATTCTGGTCTAATCCGCCAGGACCACCATAATACAAAGAGCTACCCTATTAACCTTAGGACCAAATCTCAAGGATGAAAACAGTATAGGAAGTACTGATGCTTCATTTGCAGAAGTGACAACACACATTTCTCATTGTAGTTTAGTTATAAATGAGAAATGGAACTGTGAGTTATATCAAATTGGATAAATTTCTATTACTATTCAAACTTTCACTCTTTCAGAAGCATTGTTACATTTAGCAGTAGATGTCTTGTCAGTCTGCTCCTTAAAAAGATCATTGGGTCCACTGGGTTTTGCCAATACTTTTATTCACACAAAAACAACTTCATCAAAAGAAATGTCTCATTTTGATGAAGAGTTTTGCCTGAAATCTCATCAACATGTCTGGGTAGTCAGTCTTCCTCTGTCAAATCACTAACAGCTCACATGAAACAGCGCTGCAGATACAAAGTCCAGCTGCCTGCGGTGCACTGGCTTCATGGCCAGGTTTTATTTTTTTTGTACCACTTTTTGTTTCCAGTTTGTGATGGCCACCTCCCTTGAGCTGTAGTTTATCTCCTGTAGGGAGGGTGAAGTCAGACCCATGTTTTCTTCCCCCAGAGTCCCCAGTTCCTTATTTTCATCTTCTTTTAGTCAGAAGCTGCTCCAGGAGGGCATAGGTGGGGATTTGTGTTATTCACCCAAGATCTCAACCAGCTAATTTGAATCACTAGGCCAGCAGTATCCACACTAGATACTGGAACTGGCGCAAACAACAAAGCAGAAGGCGCACTTCATGGGAATTGAACTCCAACCTGTGCAAAGCTGATGCAGTTTCAAGTCAAATGACATAAACTAATGCAAAACTCAATCATAAGTGGTCAAAAGTCGAACCGAGATGCCACGTGTAAACTACATTCTGTCTCTGCATGAACTAAACTCCCTGTGGATATATCTGGATACACAGCACAGGTCTTGCACAGGGCTTAACTCTTGAGAGCTGTTCGCTTGTTTGGCAGGGCAACAACCTCTACTGAGTGTAGGAGGGAAGGAGAGGTGTGCCTGATGTGACAGCATGCTGGCCTTAATGTCTACCGTGCTTTGATTAAGACAGCTTAATGAGGTTTAGCCAGGGGTGAACAGCAGTGAGAAAATTGTGTGTGCCTGTGGATAAACACACAAAGCACTCACAGCTCTAAACCTAGACTTAAAGAAGTACAATATATGATCCCATATCCCACCTCCAATTCTTTTCTATCATTTCTAATTCAGGTTTTTACAAAGTAATGTGTAATAAAACATTATTATTATGGTCATGCAGATCTGTCTTAAAGCCTTCAGGCCCCTGATCAGATCCATTGCAATGAAGAAATAGTTTGTGGTGGGTAGAAAGTTTCACGTTGTTATAATGGTATGTAGGCGGAAAATGCAGAAAATGCAGGTCGTGCCAGATAGAGACAAACAATCTGATGAGGAAAATGAACTCAGTGAATTTGGAGTGTCAGGCTCCAATTGTTTGCCTCATTTCATTTTGTGATGAGAATCACAGCAAAAGTTATGTGGGGAAATATAAACGTCTGAACATTAGAGCTTGAAATTCTCAACCCTGCCCTGCTCGACTCCATGACGTAGCTTCAAGCTCCGATTATTTCATTATTCCAGTGGTTTGAGAGGGTCTGGCTCTGTGGTGCAGTAGATAAATGAACTAGAACCAGAGGCTGGGGGATCCTCCAGAGTTGTGGGTCTGTTCTGTGTCCCAAATTACAAATTAGGTGGACGCTTTGATGAAACAAGCATCAGGTAGACAGCCTGTCTTTTTTATTCAGAGAACAACTACTTTATAGCTGCCAATTCAGTTTGCAAGTAAATCGTTCCCACTTTCTGTACATTTCAAGTGCACTCCACAGAATCATAGAGCCCATTTTTTTTCTATTGCATATTTCCAGTAGAGTAGGCAGTCCCTAAATGTGGCCCAGGATATATTTAGGTACACACTGCTAACAAAAAACAAATGTGGCCAAATGCATCTACACCACCTCAGAACGTAGTCTGAGCGGATCGGATCTCAATATGTCTGGTGGACATTCACAGCTGTCCACTTGTGATCAACTCACCCAGCACACACTTTGAAGTCAGTTTGAACAGGCCTAGCTCAGCGTACAAAGGTGAATTTATAAAGCTACGCGGGTATAACGCTTACCAACAGGAAATATTGAAAATTAAATTACACAATAATACACATCACAGCGGAAAGCAAACGCAATGCTCGTGAAAGTCTAAGAAAGCAACGAGAGGAGAAGCAGTCAGAGGGTAGTGTAAAACCCAGAGTCATCCCCGACTACAGCAAAGAGCAACATGTCCAAAGAGCTCCTAAACTAAAGTTGAACACTTGACTAGTCATTAGACACAGATCAGCACCTGCCAGTTAGACATGCAGAAGAAGGTGGTGCAGTGGCAGCTCGGGCCCAATTACCATCCTAGACCTGTACTTAAACCGCAGGACAGGTGATACCTGCTGCTCAGTCTGGTCTGTTTGCTTGTCAGCAGACAGCAGGCCACTCGTCTTGTCAGGTCAGGAAGGAAACCGGCGTGCATCACGTGACAACTTAACTACATGTCAGCCTGAGTCGCCACCTAAAATCTCTTCCGACTACTGACCAACAATGTGCTCCCTATCAATAATTCAACACCCGCCTGTGATGAGGTGTTTTGTTCGTGTCCGACAAGAGAATCGAGCCTTTCTGAATGACAGTCCAAAAGCTGAACGTCACTGGAAACTTCTCCGTCGTAAAAAAAAAAAAAAATGTACAGAAATATCCCGGACTTTTCCTGGAGTAATAGAAGAAAAAGGCACAACAGTTGTGTCATTTGCAGTCAGCTGTCACCGCTCGGTAAGATTACGAACCCGAGACAGGTGACAAGCAAAAGAGGTCCACAACCGTGCTGGCAATCGGTCCCGTCGATAACGAATCACTTTCCTTTCGCCTTTTTAAGCTCTCTATCCGTCCCAGCAGCTACCGCCCAGCTCACCTGCGCTTGTTGTATTGCAGAAACTCGTTGTTGAAGGACCTCACTCATAATCTAAACGCATGTTACCGACATTATCCGTGTCGAGCTAATTCCAGCGCGGACATCCTAAACCCGGCGTATTAACTTGGCGTTAACGGCGTAATCCCCCGAGCTGACCGCCACTTATAGCTGACAGCCCCCTTTTTCTCAAAACACCGCGGCTGCGTGCCGTCCTCTCCCCGTCGGGCTCCCGTGTTTACCTGCCGGGGCTTGACGCTAAAGGCGCTAGCCGCTTCGAGCTAACTTAGCCAGGTCCACCAGCGGCAAACAAACTACAGCGATCGACGCGCGCGTCTATTTCACCGGCGCCGACTTACCTCTGCAAACATCGTCTAAAAAAAAAAAGGCTGTGCGTGCGGCGGCTCTGGCTAACCCCGCCGCATTTTAACGTGCGAAGAGGAGGTGATACTCTCGGTTAAAAACGGTCGTATTTCCAACCTCTGTACTCTCCTCGGAGCGTCGCCATGTTTGCGAGGTTTACGTCTTGGGTGCCCCGTTTTCTGGACGTCGACATGTGATTGGCTGCTCGGCGATGACGCAGGATGCTGTGATAATCACGATTGACTGACCTAAATAAAATAATAGTCCACCAAATTCTGACACATCTTTCTCTTCTGAGCTTTACCCAAGTTCAATATTATTGTATCAAATTATTTACACCCAACATTTTAGCCATGTGTTGTGTTTTCCAACTCTGACCTGGAATTACAGTAACCATTAAATCTCAATTTAAAATAATGTTGATCGGACAGAAAGAAAGAAAAAAAAACACTGACAAAAATGCGAAATTTTATGTCTTTCTACGGTATATTTAGTCAAGTCAATTTCATTTATATTGCACATTTAAACACACAAAAATTTGTCCAAAATGTCGCACAACATCAAAGAGATGTTATTTTTAAAGTCTGATCACATGATTCACCAGTGGCTACCTGGTGATAATGCATAATTCATTGCTCCAGTAGGACCATCTTTAACCTGAGCTTTACCTTACAATGCCTGCAAAGAGAGAGCAGTGGGGACCTGGGGCAAAAAGTCAGAGACAAAGGATCCAAGAGTGACTGACAAAGATTGTTGGCTGCCAGAGAGATCTGTAGGTCATGACATTTGTCTTCAAACGAACAGAGCACCTCACAGCTAGAAAAGATGAAGCAAAATAAAGTTGCTGGCTCTTCCACATCCAGGACAGGGGAGCACCAAGCTGGCCATTGTTTTAATGCCCAAGTATATACAGAAGGAACAAAAACCTCTGCCTTTCTTCTTCTCTCTCTCAGTCAGCTTATTTCTCCCTCTCTCTGTCACACACATGCTGAAATACACAGGCAACTAACTGTAGACTTTATACCTACGCTTTATGAATTACAAGCCTGTTAGGAGCAAAACATGTGACAAGCCAATTGGTGTTTCTGCATATAGTGTGAGCTATTTCCTTCATACAGGAACTATAAGATTATAGGGACTTGTTGATCAACCTGTTTGGGAGTTTTGCATTGAGCAATGCTCTTGAAATAATAATGGCAAATACAAAAAGGAAATTACATTAGTCACGATATTGCTCCAAACCTCTAAATTGCTTCTCAAAAGGTCTAAAAAATGTGTTGTTGTGATGATTTTTAGAAACTGCCCTGACATCAGCTGCAGTTCCTAACCTGCAGTGTTGTAATGTCACCACACGAGGACACTGTCAAGCCATCTTAAAGTCATCACTAATGTGATTGTGAGTCTTAAGAAGAAGAAATTCTCAAATAAATCATGTTGTAAGCTACTTGGCAGTCAGTTCCACAAACGGCCAACAATCCTCTCAAAGAGGAGCAAAAAACAGACCAGTGCTCCACAAAATTAAATAATAAGAGGAATTCAAAAGCTGTTATAGAATAAAATATTTTATTTCTTACTGTAAAAATGTAATACTAAATGTCTTGCAGATAAACGCAGATTGAGAGGATTTGAAGAAGAGATCACTCACATATCCAATAAAAAGGTAAACAAGATGCTTCGACAAAGCACTTGAATCTGTGTATTAAGCCACATCTTGGCAAACGATGAGTGTTTGCACCATGATCATTCTGACTGACAGCAGTGACGGACACTTCTGGAGTCTGAGAGGTTTCAATAGAAATGTATGATAGTTTTTCCTGCCCTGAAAACTTGTCTGAATTTAATACATTTTAATCAACTCATTCCAAGTGCTATTGCAGTTTCTAAGACGAGCTACAGTAAGGCTTGTGGTTGAAGCTCCTTCTTTCTGTCTTACTTGCTAGAAAGCTCATGGCAAAAGAGGCTGTGTGCAGACCACCTGATCTAGCAGCGCATTAGGTGGTTTTCTGGAAGTACTCAATTTTAATGCTGTCATGGTAAATTATATCACTCTTTTCAAGGCGTTTGTTTTGTTTTTGCTGCAAAGAAACATTATTTACTTGTGTGCATTTGTTGGATGACCATATATCTAAGTGAGTCAAACAGCAACTCAAAATCTATTTGTCATTTAAAGCAATCTTTGACTTATTTCCACGTAAAACACACGTTTTTGTGTAGCTTTTCGTTTTCGTAAGTCAACAAGTGACCTGAGGCATGGCGTTCATGATGGTCTGTTCTGGAGGAAGAGGACCGGTGTGTCGTAGTTCAGAGGTCAGGAGGTGGAATGTGACAGCCAATGGTAATTTAATGACTAAGGAAATGCATTATATAGCTCCATATCATTGTTGCTGGCTGCAAACCGAATATTTACAAAATGTCATCTTTTAAACTACAGGAAAACAGCCTCATACTTTCAGCCTAGTGACTTGCATTTTTGGGAAAAACATAAAGTGCAGAATCTTTAACCCTCGTGTTGTCCTTGGGTCAAAATGACCCACAGCTGTGTTCAACCAAGTTCTATTTTATTTTCATATTTGTTTGGGATCATTGGTGACAAGGAGGCTGTGAGGGTTTCTTTAAAGAATGATGACCAATGATCCCCAAAAAATATAAAAATATAGAAATAAAATAGAACTTGGTTGAACACAGCTGCGGGTCATTTTGACCTGAGGACAACAGGAGGGTTAACTGAGGTTAAATTAAAAAAAAAAAAAAAAAAGCAGGACATAAAAACACTGCTTCAATCCTGCAGCATGGTTTTGACAAAATACTCATTTCCAACAATAACAAAAAAACTGTGTGTGTAGCCATATGTTGGCAAAAATCTTCTTGGAACAAACAGATTGACAGCGGAGAAGTGGAGTATGAGTAATCTGGTGAAATCATGCTGACCTCAGCCACTGTTTCTGTCTAGAGGGAAACTATAAAATGTTTACAGCCACCCAAGGTTAATGTTTGAGACTTACTTATCTTGTAAAAATAGATCAGAGTTACAAGTTTTGAACCTGACTTTGGTGACATGGGAAAGATGTATGTCATTATTTTAGCTTTTACTAAGTTGACACTAATGTGTACATCCTCAGCTGTATGGCTGTATGTGTTGCAATCCTGTGTAGTGTGCGGTGCCAGGGTGACACAAGGCAGATTAGGGGTGACACTGGCTAAATGTTTGCAGATGAGGGCTTCCAATATTTAATCACCGCAGTAACAAGGGTCATCAGGGTGGGCCAGTGGGCCAACTAGCCCAGGGGTATTATGGGGTACGATGTTTATTTCAGAATCAGATGGTGGGTATGTGAATGTGTGTACGAGGTAGATTGTGAGTGTGTGTGCGAGCGTGTATGCCCTCAATTGTCCCTTGACCACACGCCTGAGGGGAAAGTGTGCTTGGTCACTGCTCTTCCAAACTTCCCTTAACTCAACCTTCTCCCCTCTGACCTCTGAATAATCCACACAGTCACAGTCTTGGCAGGATGAGGAGAGTAGACACTTCCTGATGCACAACAACTCTGTCATTCTTATGCTACGTGCACCTTCCTGCGGTCCAATATTAGCCATGCATGTCACACATGCACATCATAAGTTGGATAGTTAACTGTCGTTGTGGAAGTTATACTGCTCAGTGAATAACCTTTAGTCATTCTGGCTTTATGCAACCTCATACAAGTCACATGCGACTTCAGCACAGATGGCAGACACAAAAGTTACATCACAGTATTGCGCAGCAGTACCAATAATGTTGCATACTCACCAAACCGCATTCTAAAAGTGAGAGAACAAAAAACAAAACAAAAAAGAAGTAACCAGGTTACCAAAAAGTAGTTTAACTCTGAAGTAACTAAAGTTGCAATTGCAAATACCACGGCTAACCTGGGTTATATTAGGCTAAATAGCATTTCTTCTGCTGTCAATCAGCAGTCTCATATAGTTTTCAAAGCAACATAAAATAAGTTACCAATAATTAATTAGCACTTTTCAGCCCCAGTGGAACTTTACAAAGCATCTAATTTACCCATTTATACACACATTCGCACAACAGTGTGGATCTCAGGGGTTTCGCAAAGATATTTTACATGTAAACTGCAAGAGCCTGCAGTTGAACCACCAACCGTGATTAATAGAATACCTGTTTCCCCACCTGAGCCACCTACACCCTTTTTTTTTCTTGAGTCAACAGAAACAGTCCTCAAAACCAATGTAGCAGTGTTGAAATTAAAGAGAATGACTTTTTTAAAAGAAAGAAAAAAGAAAAAGCTTGCCAGCCTCAGTTTCATCGGTTAGGTCTGACTTTATTTTATAGTTAAAAGCAATTCAATTTTTGTGTGTGTAAAGACTACCTGTTTTGACTTTATTAATTCGTAGAGCAAACAGCAATTTTAAAAATAGAAGAATCCTGTTTTGACTGGACATGCTTGCTCTAAGAAAAGGGGTGAGGTCACTAGCAAGATGTTTTACAGCGTTAATCGCCCACATCATGTGTTAAACTGGGTGTTTTCATCATTTTTTTCATTCTATTCTCATAACACCAGCGCAAAATTGTTCTTTATCCCCTCTCCTCCAACCTTTTCACAGTTGGATTTGTACAGTAAAACAAAATAGCCACACAGAGATAAGGTAGATCTATGTTTCACTGTTCAAAAGAGTTCAAATAAACCTGCTCTCCATCCATTTAGGAAATTCCACAAAAGTGTAGTGGGGATATGGCCAGGAATACCACAAGTCTTCAGGGAACACCGCAGGAGAATGTTTCCCGGAATTTTGGGGCCTGTACAACCACAGCAGCAGCTCGTTTTAGGTCTGAATGTGGCTCACTTTTGAGATAACGCAGGTAGCAGAGCTTTTTGTCTCCCTGACTGTGTCTCTCTCGAGGACCTGCAATGAAAACAATAAATGGAGAAAAGAAGACAAGTGGGGGCAGTGGGGGAGTAGAGGAAAATATAGTAGACGAGAAAAAGTGCATTTTTCAAACTGTGAATAATTTGTATGCCATGACATGATGCTGCGCAGGACCACTTCCTGTGGCTCAGGTTTCAGTGTGTGTGAGTGTAAATGTGCTATGGGGGGAGGGTCAACTTCCTGCACCGACTCCTCTGATTTCTGGGGGCCTTAGATTTGTGGAAAACTTGGAAAGAATATGCACTAAAAGCAGGAATTCGTGAAAGATCAAAAAACCTTTGGCTCTGGAGATTTCTAAATGGGTGTATTGAGTAGCTACACTTGACTTTAACGAAATATAAATGCATATGAGGCATAATTTAAATAATAAAGATTAATAAAGCAATGACTGGGTCTTTAATGTCTCTTGACAATATAAGTTGCATTAAATCAGTATATAAGCCTCCTCACACACATATTTATGTGTGGGAAAGGATGTGGGTTTGTGTGTTAGCGCGTGCAGGTGCTGATTATATGTGTGGCCCCATGAAGTGTTGTATGTTCAGTTCTAAGCTAAAGAACCTTGTTCAGACATTATGTTTTCCCTCCCTTTAAATTCACATCAGGCCCACCCTTTAATAGCCGAGTAGATATCCCTGTGGTGCCGTTCCTCATAACCCCTGTTTATCTTAAAGCCAAGGAGCCAAGATTTACCTCAGTCAAGTTGTGTTATTGTGTAACCCACTTCCTCTCAGATGCACAACCTGGCTGTTTGTTCAGCCCTTTGTTTTAGCTCAGTTTAGTCGCTATTGATGAATTTTTCCTGTATTTCTCTCTCTTTGCTCCATTTGTGTGTCTGTGAGTGTGTCCAGCTTGAGGCCTGGCAGTATCTGTTCTGAGGTTTTTGTGGCTGCAGGTAGCGGACCTGTTCACTTAAACACTGTACCTCTAATATACTCCAGATGATTCAACTATTTATAACTCTCCCACACACATGTGCTAACACACACACACACACACACACACACACACACACACACACACACACACACACACACACACACACACACACACACACAGTGTTGGCCTGTTGTAATCCTGGCACCTTACTTTATATGCCATCATTTCTTGGGACAGGTTTGCTGGAAACACACATACAGACATACAAACACACACATGTCCTTCTTGTACTAACTGTATGTACTTTTGGTCTCAAGACCTTTTGCCTCTCTTTTTAAAGAGGTGGTGTTATTTTACACTTTTCCTGTTAGTATACCATACGTGTGTGTGTGTATGAGAGAGTTTAGAAGTTGGCACTAACCTTTACCAGGCAGCTGTGGGGAAGAGAATTATGGGGCATTTAGGCCAGTTTTACAGGACTAGAAAAAAACATGCAAATGGTTCATATGACACCAAACGCCCGGCTTATAAAATTACACAACCAACATCTTCAGAGAGAGAAAAGAAAGAGACACACAGACAAAAAAAACACCAGTCAGAAAAGTAAATATGAAGTTCTAATATTAAACATTTTGAAAAGTGAAAGAAAACAACACACACACTCTGATTCAGAGCACAATTGGCTAGAAAAATGCTGACCAGTGATAATCACTGCATCAGCAAGACTTTGTTTTCTTACAGTCGCTGCATCTTTCTTTTTGTCTCTGTATGGTTTTCTTCCTTTCTGAAAGTACACTTACACTCTCGAGAGTTGGACACACACTTGTAGTGAGGTGACACTGAGTAAATAGAGAGGCAATGATGAGTGTTTTTGTATTTGTGCGTGGAGGTAACAAAAAGAGAAGAAAGGGAGGGACTTTGAAAAGGAGGAGGAAATGAGAGGGGAAATATTAAACAGAGCGAGGAGGCAGATTATATGATAGATAAAAGGAGAGAATATGATGAAGAGGAGGGAAGAGAAGGGGGAGCGGGGATTGGGCTGGGAAAGAGAGGGGAAGAAAGAGGTGGAAAGACAGAAACAGACCACCTCAAAGTAATGAGAGAGTGACGGAGGAGATAGAAATAAAGAGGGTGGAGAAAGAAACAGAGACCACCCCACAGTGGAGACCAGAAGGAAGGCCACAGATATTAACGTCTATTTCTCTCCCAGCACAGCTCCTCTTCGACCAACACTAAGGCTGGAGTCGCTCTTACTGCCAAGTCATCCCTCACTCTGCCTCTATGTATGTGTGTGTGCGGACTCACTCATGACAGGGGCCCCCAAAACACTAGTAAACTGCGGCTGTGCTCTGCTTATTGCTTTCAACAGAGAAAAGCTCAAAAACTTTATGTAATCCATGATGATGCAACACTGCATGTGTTTTTGTGTGTTTGTGTGTGCATCAGATAAATCTGAGTTACTATGTGAGGAGTCAAAACAATGCTCTCTACTATTAACACAACAAGGAAACATACATTTCCCCACTGACAGCCACTCTCCCATCATTGTGAATGGACCTAAGTTGAGTCAAACAATGCCCTCTCTCTGTGGAAATAACACACAGCGTGTTGTGCGTGACCCGGGGCTTTTCCACACTGATTGTCCGTAGATCTATGCGTGATAAGAAGCCACAGTGATTTTATAAGGTAAACATGGCGAAACCCCTTTAACCTTAATCAACAGACCTCCAAAAGTTTCCCATTTTTAGCCAGAATTAAACATTCAGAAAGTTTAAATCCAATAAAGGAACTCTGTATAGGGTGCAGTAAATTAAGTTAGGAGAAAGAGCCTATGTGTTTGGATGAGCCGTGCTGGCCTTTGATAAAGCGCCCATGTTTATATTTGTAAAGCGGGGCCACTGTGATATTGTCTGGTATGTGGAGAGTTATAAGAGGCTTGTGTTTAACTCGATCTGCAAGATAAACAGCTGTGGGCTAGAGAGCTGAGAGGATTCATATAAGTTTGTTCCCTTCTTTCTGCCCCTTCTTTCTTGAATCCTCCTCTTCGTTTTCTCACTGCTTTATCAGTGTGCTCAGTTTTTTAACTCTGCCATAATCCTACACAATCTCTCTGCTCTCCTCCATGCATCTGACAAGTATTAGTGAACTGAGTGGACATTTTTGTGGAGGTGAATGTGGTGGCTCGTGGTCCAGCTGGGGGTCATTGCATTCTGGGGACAGGGTCAGTTTGAGAGGTCACAGGTTAAAACTGGTGGGTGCAGTTGGCACCGACCTCGGGGAATGTGTGAGTGAATGCTCATTGTTGTTGGAACAGTAACCCTGTCTCTATTGAGAATTAAAACAATTCTAAAAGGTTCACAACATTAATTCCTACCAATATTTACTACATGACAGTAGTACAACGCTTTATGCCAAAAACTGTGGAGCTCACAACAGACAGATGTTTCTATTACTCCAAAATGACGTAGACATGAAGTTATCCAGACTTTTAATCCCTAGTATGAGTTGGATCCACCAATTTCCATCATGTAACCGAGTAGCATCTTTCCCTTTCAATACCCTGCCTCCCAAATGTCTGCTCCTTTCAAGCACACACGCCTCTTGTTTTTTACATAAAATGGATCCCAAGTCCAAAACCCCCATGATATTAGTGGGCTTATTTTTCAGACTTTGGAAATCTCCCCCCAGAGACATTATACAACAGCATTATGACAAGTAACCTGAGTTTCATGTGAAAAAATTTTTATGGAATATTGATTTAAAATGGCACATGAAGAGACAGTTTGACTGCAATAAAAGTGCACCTCTTTCACAATAAATACACAATATATCGATGAAAGTGAGTGATTTTCAGACTCCTGTGTGTTTTCTGTGTGCACTCTGTGTTTCCAGACAGAAACACACCACTCTCACCCCCACAGCACCTTCTCATACAGATTTGTGGAAAATGAATTTCAAACATTTGATATTCAAATAGATAATATAAAAGAAAAGGTCAAAAACTACTCAAAGAAGGAGTAGAATAATAAAAAAAAAATCTCTGCAATGAATTTTAATATGCTCACAATAGCCTCTATGTAGCAAAAACAAATTAATACATGTGCTCTACTTGGGCCAGATCACTAATTTATTCTCATATTCTCATAATCCACACAGAGACAAAAAGGTTTGAGTGATATTGCGTTTCACTTCAGAAAAAGTCCTCCGGTATGATTATCTTGATTTCAGCTGTATGAGTCAAAGGCAGCAGAGCACAACTAAAAAGAGACTCCAGTGCACACACATACATATACACCTACAAACACACACAATGACTGCTTCAGGTTGAGATGAAACACAGATAATTAGCTCTAATGGAAACCAGACTTGCAAATCAAGTCTCTCTCTCCCCCCTGTCTGTCTCAGCCCGACTTCCTCTCCCACCTCGTCTTTTTGTGTTGTTGAGGGTTAATGTAAACCAGGGCTTGTTACCCTGTAATAGGGGAACTTCAGAGAGAGAGATGGAAGTGAGGGAGACACAATGCTGAAAGAAGTCAAAAGATATAGGTAGAGCTCTGTTTGAGTGTTTAAACCCTCAAACAAACTACAACCTGGGCTTGTTTTATATGTATAGCAGTCAGAAATCCATGTTTAGAGAGATTTATAGCTGGCTGTTGGCTGTCATTATTAATATACACACAGGCCTGCACATTTGGCTTTAAGATCATTTTAAGGACTGAAACAAGGAGATATAAATAGTGATTAATGGGTGGGGGAGAGCGTGTGTGTCAGTCATCAAAGAGTCTATAAATCATAGCACACTAAAAACTTGAGAGGCAGATGCCTTCACACTGATAACAAGCAGTCATCCCATTACTTTCGAACATCAAAGGGGGCAGGAGCTGAGTTGCAGGAGCCTTCTTCCCCCTCCATCTTTTCCCTCTCTCTCTCTCTGAGGAATGTATTTCCCTGTTTGGTAGGCGTGAGAAATCTCCCTCGGTGTGTGCATAACCTATATGTGTTTGTGTGTGTGGTTGTGTGTGTGTGTGTGTGTGTGTGTGTGTGTGTGTGTGTGTGTGTGTGTGTTGTGTTGAAGCCTCAGAGGTGACATTCCTTCATGTCAGAGCAACAGCCTCAAGTTTAAGATAACACGACCACGGTGATCTAAGGGTGGGAATCGATTCCCCCTGGCGGCTGGCGAGGGCTTCAGGTCAGAGCTGATGGCTTTACCTTCCGCACGCAACCCGTGATGCAAAAACACAGTTATGCTCCCGCAATCATCCCTTAACAACCCCTATGGAGGGATGTGGAGCTCCCTAAAGTGAGTCTGTATTGACCCCAGTATCTTTATTTCTCTTCTTGTTCAGACTGATATAACTGTAGAACTCTTCTTATTGCTTAATCCTACTGCAACATTATGTGTGGCAGCCTTGAAACATTTATACAGGACTCTTGTATTTATTAGATAAAGCTTCAGACATGTAAGGGCAATTATATAGTTGTTTTTTCCAAATATAATCTAGTTTTACATCTATGGACATATGTTAGCCCAGATATTTCTTTGATATTTTCCATTTTTACGCATTCTATAGGGCATTTATTTTCTGCAGGTTGTTATGAGATCATTGGGCCTCTAACTGAGATTGATTTCTACATTAAGTTTAATGTCCTTATTTAAGAAATCCTTCTTTTTTCATCACAATTTTATATCACACATATTGTTTGAGCAAAAAAAAGAATCCAAATCATTCATCTTCATTCTGGGTCAGTTAATGTGCAGAAAACTATCCAATGAAAATTTTATTTTTTAAACATTTTGAAAATTCAGTAAGAAAATGGTCACCAGAGTAACGGTGTTGTTATGCAACAGCTGTTTGAAAATTTAATTGAGTGAAACCAGTCAACTGACAGTTTGTTTCGTCATATGTTTTGCTGTGAGACCCTGTAAGACTAATTTTAATAATTCCTGTTTTTTTTTTAATGTTTATAATCACTTCTTTTTCACCAGAACAGCTGGTGTATGTAACTACACAGCCCATGCAGTTTGCATTGTCACACATATCCACCCCTTTTATCTGTCAAAAGTCTTGTGTTATAGCTGCTGTAGCACCTGCAGGGGACGGGCATGCTGATCTGTGGCTCGGAGGACATCTGGGAATATCATGCATGCCTCCCAGAGATTCACCTTGTTCACAGACCACCAGCTAATTATGGGTTTCCCAGATCCCTGAGCTCAAGACATCACTACAGACTAAGCCACCGGTATGAGATGTTTTCTTTAGCCCCCTCCACTGTGGTTCAGTTAACTGGGGATTCACCAACAACCACTGAAAATAAACGCTCTGCACACGGCCAAAGTACTAAGACCATGAAAAATGAGTTTGTTTCAAGAAATTTCAGGTATTTATTAAAATTCTTGTGCAGCAATGTCTACCCTCCTAACTATGGCTGATGGTCATGCATTTGACCAGTCCTGCTCGAGCTTGAATGAAAATCCAGACCATTAAAAGGATTGAAAGATACCTTCATTTTTTTTTTTTTTATTATTCAAGACATTACCAAATATTTACAAAACTCCAAATGCTCAGATTCTCAGTTCATTCAGCGCTCTGTGATATCCCAAAAATAAATAACTTTTATTTGAGAGGGGGAAAGGAATTTCAAACCTGTGTAGAAAAATAAATATAAAATACTTCATTTTCTGTGAAACATTGTCACAGGGAATGTAGGATGAATTGTCATTTTTCTTTCGTTTTTCAAAACAAAGCAGTGCATCAGAGCTTGTTTTGTTTTTACAACATTCATAGTCGCAGTGGTCTTTCTTTCTTCATATCCGTCCAGTCTGTCCTAAGTGCTCCCTTGCAAACATTACAGTCCATGCAAAGAGAAATATGAAAAGGCTGCTTTCCTCTGAGGCCTGAAGCACAGCGGCTGAGCCTGGGCCTCAGCTGTGTTTCGCCTGTTTCAGTCTGTCTGATCCACTTGTTCTTCAGTCTGGGCAACCTGTGAAAAGAAATAATATTTTGGTTGAGAACATTTTTTTATCCAGCACACAGAATTAAATCAACTATTTCTTAATGCAGTTGGAGGATAAATGTGCAATCGTGACACCTGGTTGTGACATGAGGTTGGCAATGTAAACATAAAGCTATGTTTTCAGGGGGGAAATACATTGTCTAGTCCCCTGTTGCATGACATAGAAATGTCATACTCTATATGGATATTTTTTTTGCTGTTAAATAATGTATGTAATTTGAGTTTATGGGCACCAACACACCTCTTTCATGACAAAATTAAACAGGACTAATACCCACTGAAACATTAGTTACACTACTCTACTTCTAAGTCTACTACTTTGATATTTCATCTGGGGGCTGTGCTCAAAGTGCGCATGGGATCATTTTTGGCACACCTCATGTCCCTGCAGGATGAAAAGTGAAAGGAGCTCATACCGTGCTGTCAGATCCACAGCAGGCCTGGCCCTGCTAATGGGACGTAGTAGACAAGGACCACGCGCCCCCCATCCTCCAGACCGAGAACGCGTAGCTCAGGCGCTCGTGCGCCACGTAGCTGCAGCTGGTTCCTCGCGCGTCCAGCTCGTCGCTCTGTAGAACTTGGCACAGAAAGTCGATGTACCGGGCCGCCAGCTTCAGCGTCTGGATCTTGCTGAGTTTGTCCGACGGGAGGGTGGGAATGATCTTACGTAACGACGTGAACGCCTCGTTCAGAGACTGCGTCCGTTGCCGCTCGCGGATGTTGGCCATCACGCGCTGTGTCTGCAGGTCATCGAAGGAGCGCGCGGGGCTGCTGCTGGCCTCACTGCCGCCGCTCCCAGCGCTGCCGCCTCCTCCGTCGCAGCTCTTTCTGCATTTCTTCTTCCCGGGGCTGGGACTCTCCAGGTCTCCCTCCTCTTCTTCGTCCGTGCTCCTCCGCGCTGTCCGCCTCTTCCTCGCGCCTCTCCGCGGAAGCTGACGGTCGGTCTCCTCCTCGCTATTGCCAGCGCTGTCCATTGGGGAGGAGTCGTCTTCCCGCATCGTCTTCTTCTTTTTTTTTTTAGAAACTTTTCTGTGGTCTTTAGGACCGTTATAACCCCTGACCCAAATCCACTGAAGTGGTTACAACATCAACAAACGCGGCAGGTAACAAGGAGTGCAGCCTGCAGTCAGGCGGGGGCTGCTGTTACTGTAAATCTCGTGCGCCACGGAGAGTGAGAGGTGTCTGCCAGACGGGGACGAGCCGAGCTCTTATAAGAGGGGAACGAGCAGGAGGATTTTGGGGAGAGCTGTGATTGGGTGAGGAGGGATGTAACATAATACCGCAGGAGAAGGAGAGCTCTCGCTATAATATTAGGAATAGAGTTTAAGACATCGAGGCTTTTTTAAAAAAAATTTTTTACACAAGATTGGAAGGATGTAACCAATAGAGGCGGGGTTAGGTAGCTTTGCGCAAACAAAACCGTCTCGCCACCCCACCTCGATATATTTCTGTCTCAAACGCACAATGTTTTTTTTTTTTTTATTTCTTTTGGATTTATTACAAATTAAACAGAGTAAATGGAGTTCATCTTACTTTAAAAAAAAAAAAAAATAGGCCTCATGTCATGTTCAGGCTTTTTTTTTTTTTGTGCTCACATTGTTAAGTGATGTAGGCTGTTGCAGTAGTTCTCGGTTATTATGTTGTTTTAGAATAAAAAGTGGAGTGTCGTTGGTTTTGTTTTGGTTCCTAAACTCGTATTTTGTGGTCCAAAGTCTGACCCGCTGTTTGAGTCACTGTCTATAAAAAAAAAAAAAAAAATTATACGACCATATAGTCAAAAAGACATGTCACTTGTCTTTTCTTCTTTCCCAAACAGAACAACAGAAGTTCCTCCACAAACCGGTTAGGCCTTAAGTCTCCGTGTTCAGGTTTAGACGCCTGAGATGGGGAGCAGTGGTAACGGTGAAAAACATCAGACCTACTGAAACACAGGAGGTTGTCGCAGCAGGAGGCCGCTGCTCGTATAAGCAGACCAAGGTGTTTATTTTTGCCGTCAGCGGCCCCGCATTGAGGTATGCACTTAAATGGGTCTGACTCCCGCAGGGATCTCGGCAGCGCGGCTCAGGTTTAAAAGATCGTCCGTCCCAGGGAGCTCTTAGGGCGGATCCGTGCTCACAGCGGGGTCGCTGAAGGCGGTGTACGCCTGGAACGCAATGCAAATACTGAAGGTGAAGAAGATGGACTTGAGGAGAGAGAAAGAGCAGCTCGCACACTCAGAGCTTAAACACGCACGCACGGCCACCCAGCTCTTTAGGCCCATAATATCACGAACCAGCAGAAATATCTCTACATGGAGCTGAAACTGGATCTGGCGACTTTTGGAGGTGGTCTGTGGTGTGAATTACCCACCGAGAGGCCTCCCCTCTGATGAGGGAGGATACAGAAATCGCCGCAAGCCCCTTTCAGGTCTCGGATCTCCCCGCATTAAATGGTTATCTCTTGTCTTTCATCCTTCAGTCCGGGACAAGAAGAGCGCGTCTGTGGGTCTGTCACTCAGTTTATCTCTTCGCTCTATATCTTTTACACCTCAGTGCCAAAGATAACCTCCAGCTTCGTGCAGCGATCTTTGGATTTGCGATTCAAATCTGCTCGATTTCAACGTCGTTTGTTGGATAAGGCCTTCAAGGGCCGATAACCCCTTCTCATTTTCTCCCATTTTCTGTTTCCGAAGCTGCCCTTCAGCACACCTGTTCAGTGCAGCAGGCCAGGTGAGACGAGCGGCGGCGTAGCTCTCCAAGGTGCTTAAAACCACACAGCTTCAGTCTCGCATCCTCCGTTAAAATTTTAGCATTCGTTGTATTTCTTCTAATAAAGGTCTTATCGTAGTCTACAAAATCAAACATTTATGCCTTCAGAATAGTATTTCATGTATCTTTTTTTTTTTTTACGAAACAAAAGCATGTATGCCTCAAATATGTAAACTGTGCATAATTGGACATTCAATTAGTTATTCTATAAATTCGATTAGTCAAAATTTAAGCTTATGTTGTTTTCTTTGTCGTTAAATTGCAGAGAAAAGGGACACATTCATCAGCCTGTAAGTTTATTCTTAAGAAAAAAAAACAAGCCACATAATATTAAACGGAGGAGGGGCTCTTGGCTTGTATGTGCCAGGTCAAATAAATATAATAATATCTTGATATAAGTTTCTGAATAAAAATGTGTTTTTAAATCATTGCAAAAAAAAATAATCTCTAGCTAGACTTTGCACCAAATATTTCTTAAGCTTTCTGTTTTGTTTGAGATTCACCGTTTGGATGAAGATTATAAATAATAAAAGTCAGTTTCTTCATTTATGTCTATGTCTCTGTTGAAATCAATGGCGGAGCCAGTCATTCTTCATGGAATAAAATGTATATTGAACTATTCTGTCTCAGGTGTTCTCCAGCAGGTCCGTCATGAAGGATATGTAGACCATGGCAAGGCGCAGCGTCTCGATACGTGACAGTCTCTTCTCGTAGGCGAAGGTTGGCACTTTTCTCCTCAGTTCATCAAAAGCCTCATTCAGGCTAAACATCCGTTTTCTTTCCCGCACATTGGCCGCCTGCCGCTGGACCACGGTTATTATCCTCCTCCGTTTGGACTGGGTATGACTGTGGTTGCCGCGGCTGCAGAACCTTGGCGAGCCTATCAGATGCTCGGAGCGGAGCTGCGCACTGAGCAAGCCGTCCTCCACGTCTCGGCTCCAGGGAGAGTCGTTTAGCCGCCGCTGGTTGCTCGGACTGGATGGAGTGTCATCCACCTGTTGTTTCGGTCCTAAAGGATACTTTTGCGGAAAGTCCATCAGGTTCATGTCACTGACAAAATTGATCAACGTGGAGTTCACTAAGCAGCCTTGCATCTCCATATTCAGTCCCCAACTGCAGCTTCACAGAGAATAAGCCACTTTTGTACGTCTGGTATCCAGTCAAGCGCAAAACCCGAGTCCAATCACAGCTTTCAGACCGGCTAAAGTTGTTCACAAGACACTGAGACCAAAGCAGTAGAGCATCCCAACAAGTGAATCAAGCCTTCTCCAAATCCGGTCAGTGCGCAACAGGGTGAGATCCTATTTGGCTCAAGTCCAAGAGTCTTTCCTGCCGTTTTAATAAGTCGCCTATATCACCTCACAGCGCGACATCTTTCATGTCCCCTCTAGCTCTAAATTGAGTCAATTTCTGCTGGTATTCCTCCGTTGAGTGGGTTGTGAGAGGCTTTTAAAAAGGCCGAGAGGAAGCTGGAGGGCTCGGCCAACTGAAGACCCTTAATGAGCTTCTGAAGAACGGAGGCTCTTGACAGAGGGTCATACAGTCCTGTTTGCACTCTCCCCTCAGCTTCGCAGGCTAAATAATGACACTTTTATCACTTAAACCAGCCAGGAGAAGACCAAATAGAACATTCTCTAACAGTCACTACACACCACAAGCTTTTCTGTTGCAAATTAAAGCAAATAACTGTCCGTTCCCATGGCAGGCCTAGTGTCCACAGTGCAGGGACTGCTGAGAGAGCCAGCAGTGTAACTGCAGGCTTTAATCCTGAAGGGAGTTCCTGGTCATTATAATTAAAAAAAAATTGGCAAGTGGTTTTCACATCATGTTCAAGTTTCACATGTAACAGGTAATTTTGGGTAGAGGAAATTTGGCTGAGTCGGTAGTTGTTAGAATGACTTTTCATCACATTTTATTATGGCCTAATTGTGTATAAGCTCATGGATCATTGTGTCCAGGGAGGAGTCCATAGTGTTTGGAGGGCTTTTAGAGTCCAAACCTTTTTGAAATGTTTTTTTTCTAGTAGTTGGGGTTATGTGTGTGTGTGTGTGGGGGCACATGAGCATCACATTGAACAGCAGATTTCACTTCTTTTTACCCACAATTTTTTTTTTTTTTTTTTTTTAAACCACCAAGAGCATAAAACACAGATCTGCCCGTTGTATTGTTTTAATTTGTTACAAGTGTAACAATACTTAAGAAATTCTGTTTAGACATATCAAAACAAGCCACGATAGAGGGATAGTGACAGGGATACATGTCCAGTTGCTTGTTGATTGTGCTCCTGGTTGAATGAACAGGCTTCCATAAGATCAAAATCAACAATATATGAAAATTGCCTTGTCGTTTGCTGTTCGAAATGTCTTATGTAACACTGCGTGCTTTTTCCAAATACACAAGTGCCTGAATGTATGGCTGTCTGTCTTGTACACTCACTTCAACCTTAGTGTATCTTCTCCATCTTCCTCTGCTGCTTCTTCATCCTCTCGCTCTCTGTTTTCCTGGCAGGCAGATAAACATGATGGGACATTCCGCCGGTTGTCGTGGAAACGCTGAGAAAGCACAGCTGGGCGGGAGAATATGAGGTAATCTCACCCTGGGGCTACTTAGTAAATATTGGTCTTAAATAAAGAGTAAAACCCCAAAAGAGGTGCGCGCACGCGCGCACGCACGCACACACATACAGGGGTTTATCCTAATTTAGTCTGAGTCAGGACAGACCTTCACACAGACATTCATAATGGCCCATTTCCTGCTCTGCTCTGTTATTATTGGTTAAATTGGTGAAATAAATGATAGTTTGTGGTGTGACTAAATGTTTATGGAAGTAAACAGTGGTGGTTTGACAGATACAAACTCTGTGTAAAACCGAATCCGGTTCAAAAGTCTTGAGGTTTGAAGTTTTGTGAAAATTTTGCTTCATTGTAGAATTTGAGTGAATCTACAGTGGATTGGCTCAAAATATCGACAGCCTAACACCATAAAATATTCTGCATTATGTTACGAGCATAGCAGAAAGAGCATCTTCACACTGATTCCCAGCTGGATATTGGGCCAAAGAAACCACTTAGTACGACGGTAAATGTGAGTACAAAGCCTGGAAAAAACACACTTTGGTTCTTGTAGTTTGGGAAAAGAGAACTTCTGAGAAAACTACAGTGAAGATGGTGGCACTGGCTCACAGAACATCTGATGTGGTACACAATCCAAAGGGCCATCAATCCATTCATTATGTATACCTGTATTATCCTGTCCACTCGTATCAGGCGTGGCTGGAGCCAATTCCATACAGCTGACTTTGGGCGAGGGCAGGATGCACAGGTCGCCAGTCCATCAAAGAGCCAACATGGAAAGACATGCAACCACTCACATTCACACACACTGCAAATTTAGAATGATCAATTAACCTACAATGCATGTCTTTGGACTGTGGGAGGAAGTTAGAGAACCCAGAGAAAACCCATAAAGAACATTCAAAGTCCACACAGAGAAGCCCTAGCTAACCAGATGATTCGAACCCAGGACCCTCCTGCTGTGAGGCGACAGTGCTAACCGCAGCACTAACCTGTTTCATCAAATTATTCGTCCCAATTAAAGATGGATGGATAGATTTTCATTTTCACAACTGCATCCACTACCTTGGCATTTTAATTTTGTTGAGGTTATTAAACATTACAGTGATTCTCTCTATTCTTGGCACAATAGTTGTAAGTTAAAGAGAGTTGTTCAGGCCAAAAGGGGGGGGCGGTTATATAACTTCCTGGGTGTATCTAGCAGGGTGACAAGGTTATGCATTGTGATGATATCGGGTAAAGTTATAACATTTTTAATGTAACACTTTCAATAATGTCAAATGATTGAGTCTGAGAAAAAAAAACATATTTCTCATATGTTACAGTATTTTTACACTGAAGTAGCTGTCATTTATTCGTTTTTAAATATAGAAATCACCAGAGAACTCCATGTGTGCTGCTCCAGAGCAGCCAGAGCTGTTCTCACCATGTAAATCTGTCTTGCTACTCCTCCTCTGGCTCTGTCCTCAGTGTTGCTGTAAGAGCACGGCCAAATCTCGCCCACTACCACTGTAAATCTGAAACTCGACACTTCTCTCTCGTTCTGTTTCTTTCTTTCTCCCCTTGATGCTGTCTCCTCCGCAGGTTTTCCTTCGCTGAACTGTTTCCCTCCACATTTCCCTCGTTTTTATTGCTTGTTTTCTATACAGGTATTTAACATACAAGTACATATCGTACATGTATCTCACCATCGCTCTCTCTCCAACTTTTTCTCTCTTTTCTCAAATTAGGAAATTTTAGCTACAAAGGTTGTTCTTGGATTTTTTTCCAGTAGACGGAAAGTTAATGTTGTTTTATTAATTACAGATACAGACCACATGGACCTTTTATGCATGGTAGAATAATTATACTTACATTGTGAACCAGTAACATATTTCTGTAATAATATACTTAACCACAGTCATGCCAATAAGGCAAATTTATATTTGAAAATTTGAGAGGGAGGAGTCAAAGGGAAACAGAGGGAGTAAGGAAGATGTGTTTAACTCCTGACCTATCTGCCTCCTTCATTGTGTCACTGTCCAGCTCACTCCTTTTCCCTTCTTCCTCCCTCCACATCCTGAAGCTGACTCATTGGTTCACTTGTCCCACCTTCTACTACATCTTGCCCTCTGATTGGCTGGACCCTTTAGCCACCAGCCAGTTGTGGGGTGTTTACACAGCTGGGTGGCCATGTGAAAGATAGGGCTCATGCCTTGGACAAACCCCAATACCACATCATATATCTTCTAAACCCCACTCCCCAATTCCTCCTCCTCTTCCTCCTAACCTACGCCTCCCATTCGCCAAACCGCTGCATGCCTTCAGCTCCTCCTTTCTGAGTAACCCTTCTTCTCCTCACTTTCAGTCTCACGACATGGCTCCGCTACCCACCCTCACCCATGTCAGCACCTTTCCTTGGTTCACCCCCGCCCCCCTTTTCAGTCTGAGTAACGTCTGTGTTTATTTTCTAAAAGAGGGTCATCTACTCTTTACTGGGTATTTTGAGGGTGCCATGCTTCATTTGTTTTAAGAGTCATATTCTCAACTCCAGGGTGTGCTAAGATGTCTGAGTTGTCTTGGAGACTGATGCCGCTAATGAGGACGATGAAGATAGGAGTGTCATGCACTGTGCCCAATAGGTTCGTCCTCACGTCACTGTATGCGAGCTTATTTGGGTTTGTTTGTGTGTAAATCAAAATCTGTTAAATCAGTGTTTTATTGTCTTTACACTGAGATTATTTATATAAATTAGGTTTGATAATTGTGTTACAAAGATTTGACATTTTATGCCTTCGCGCCAGTGACAGCTGGCTGGTGGACAGACACTCACAGGCCATCTCGGGCGTGTGAGTGTGATGTCTCAAGAGTTTTTGAGAAAATTTGCACAAATATTCACTTGGTCCTAAAAATGACCAGATTCGATTTTGGGGTTCAAAGGTCAGGTTCACACTGACTCAGATCTGTCCCATTCTTTTGAAGGCGATATCTTAACAACAATGAGCCTTTTTTTTTTTTTTTTTTTTTTTTTTTTTTTAAATTTTAAGCACAAACTTTCACTTGGTCGAAAGAATGATATGATTGGATTTTGGTGGTCAAAGGCCACTGTGACCTCACATCTGTCCTGTTATGGTGAACGCAATACTGAAGGAACGCCTTAAAATAATGTCTTCAAATTTTGCACAAAAGTTTACATGGACTTAAGGTTGAAATGAAAAGAATTTTAGTAGTTAAAGGTCAAAGGTTACTTTTACCTCATGCCTCTCTTGTTCTCATGAACACTATCTTGGGAACGCCTTGACGAAGTTCCTTCAAATTTGGCAAAAACATGTACTTGGACATAAAGATTGACTGATAAGATTTTGGTTGGTCAAAAGGTCAAGCTTTTTCTTCAGTAAGAATCAACTTCATTGGCCAAGCATGGACACACATTTCCTAAAAGTCTTCACTACATGTATGACATGTAATAACATAATTGGCCAGCAAATCTGAGCCTGATTCTGAAATATAGGCATCACCAAAGAGAAACGGCAACAATTCTCACACAAATACAATTTCTTTTTTTCTCGTATCATGTAATTGCTTAAATATGACAGAACACAATTCTGGAATTCTGTTGTATATTTAGACAATAAAAATTGCTGTATAGCACTTCCATTCTTTTTTTTTAAAATGATTTGGAACCTTAGGCGTGGATGAAAATGATCCCACTCAAAGACTGTTTATGCTGAAGTGGCATTACAAAATTAGACTTTTTGATGCAAAAAGCCTTAAAAACAAAAGTTTTTAATCTCTGAAACAAATTCCCCTCTCTTACTGTTACTTTATGGTGCCTGCCACATTGTAAACTTCATAAACTTTTGTAAAAGTTTGGATCTGAATAACAACACCGTGGGGTGCTGATGGCCTTTAACATGTAAAGCAACATTTGGAGCTAGAGGTAAAGTTTATGGTTCATGTAAAGGGGAAAGCTATACCCTCTTTTTGACCTGCCTCTTCACTAGTGTTGTATTTTGAATATGAAGAGAAGAACATTTATCAGGAGCGCTCAGTGTTGCCTTCAGTGGAAGCGACATGAATTTAGAAATACAGTACATAAAGAAAAAATTAAGGGATCTTTGCGTCTTTCTTTTTATGTTAATAATTTTTGGCTAAAGTTGCACTACGTAATTAAAATTAGTGTGCTTGCCAGAATGAGCAGATGGTTCACAGATCAGGGGAGTTTCTTTCATCTACGTGTCAATGATTTAAACAGTGCTTTTCCAGAAATCCGCTCTGATGTGCACATCATTGGCAGTATGGCCACCCACGTTTCACTTCTTTTCATCTCTCCCTTTCTCTTTCTGCCTTGCCTAAAGGTACCCAGAGCTGTGCCCTGCAGTCTGACAAGGTCATCATAAAAATATGATAATAAAATATTTAGTTGTGTCCTGGGTATTGTCCTGTAAAGTTACATGACTAAACATGAGATCACTTTTTCCAGACCCAGAAGTTTTTTTTCCCCCTCTTGGCTTATTTATTTTTCTGTGGTTTTGAGAGTTTGTGGCTGAAGGTCTGATGATATGCTGTGTGGGCTCCCCTCCTTACCGCTTCCTTCATAACTCCTCTACACTTTTCTGCTTTTCTCTGGATTTATATGCAAAAGGTATAGGGTGGGTTAAAAATAAAACATTTTACATTAGCTTGTTGTTCCACAGTAAATCATTGTGTTTGGCTAACCTACTACATTCATGTGTAGCTCATATTATTTGACCTCATTCTTTCAATATTTGCTGTATCTTCACAGATTACATTACTATCATAATATCTGCATACAGCTAAGATTAAAACCAAGTTACCCTTCATTTATACCTTTTATCCTTTCCCTGTCATATTCCCCCATTGCTTTGGGTGTAGGAGTTACAGTTTGGTCTGAACACTGTCTAGACGCCTATGAGCCTCCCATTACCTCCTGATTATACTGAGCCCTATTAATCTCACTGGGCTGGCTGGCCAGGGCACACACAGACACACACAAATGGGCAGATACTAAAAAAAATAAAATATTTAAAGCAGCATGAAAGGTCCAAAAACATTGCGTGCAAAGTGAGTGTAACAAATATAACCAAGCAAATGAGAAAACACACAATAAATGCTCCATAATGTGAAAATATATCCTGTGTATATATGATGTAAATATTTATATAATATAATCATTAAAACGTTAATCAGAAAAACATATACATAAACATATGTATACTGATGTGTCTGTGTGTAAAAGGTACACAGTAAATATATAATGTATACACTAGGTGTACTAAATTAAAAAAATGGTTTATTCTAAAATAAAATATTCCACATTTGAATTAAAAGATAAAAGTTGAAATACTCCTAAATGATAGAGCAATGTGGTTTAAGAGATTTATTTTGTTTTTAGTGCCCATTTTCAAGCATCAGTGAAGAAAATATTTACTACTATAGAGGTCATAGTACTAAGTACAATTTTAAACTAAAGACATGGGCAAACAGTGCAAGTTACACATTTCTGGTAGAATAGACACCAGTAGAAAAGACAGTATTAGCTTCAGATATAAATAATTGTCATTGAAATTGTATAATGTTTACTTATGGGATGCCTCAAGGCTCTTTGTTAAGTCCCTCTTTTTTTTATTATTCATTTTTGTTATTGGGTATTGAGATTTATTTTTAAAAATGTTGTACATGTATTGGGGTCAAAACCGTTTACATTTATTTCATTTGCAGTTGATACTTAATTTGTCTTTTTTTGGTAAAACATTGGAAACCTTAATCTGAGTAAAGCCAAACTGATGATTTTTTGGCAAACCTGCCTGACAGAGAGCAATGAACACTTAAGATAAACATCTTTGGAATTGTGACGGTGAAATCGAATAAATACCATTCAAGTGAATATTCAGACAATGTATACAAGAGGATTAATAGCAGTCTCATATCTGAACTACATACTGTAAGAAGGTACCGCCAGCAGTGGGCTAGTTTAGTTTAGCATTAAGCCTGGAAACAAGTCCAAATCCATACAAGCAAAGAAGTGTAAAATCAACAAGTTGTGTGTTTCATGGAAGAGTGATGTGCTAGACTGTTTCTTGGCTGGGAGCAGTAACTTCCTAGAGTCTTGTTGTCACCATGAGCTTCAGCTTTAAAAGGTGCTGGTTGGAGGATTTTGTAACATTAGGAAAAATCCAGTCCGACTATTTATGCTACGCTACGATAATTGGCTGCTGGCTGATGTTGCTACACATGAGATTGGTTTCGGTATGCTCTCTAACTAAGAAAGCAAATGATTTCCAAATAAGTTGACCTCTTGCTTCAACTTAAAACCGGATGTCATCACACAACACACACGCACAAACACACATGTAGAGGAAGAGGTCAGATAATCAAACCTTGTGATGATTACTTATCTGATTTTCATACATTCACTGATGAGGTAAAGACACTCATACACAAGGATGTGAATGTGTGTATGTAGACCCAAACACAATTCCCTTGAGCAAATTGGTGTCACAGGAAACACCCGTCTGTCGTCGCCAGGGTTACTGAGGGCAGGACTGTGGGTGTCGGGTGCCGGGGAAACAAACTAACTATGGGAATGCTGCTCACCAACCGAATGTAATGTTTACTTTTGGGGTTAATAGTGTGTGTGCATGTGCGCTTGTGTTTGTGTGCAGACACTGAACCCTTGGGAAAGATTTTAATGCTTGATCCCATCTGACTCGGAGTGAGCACAAGCTATTTGCCTACCTGAGCGAGCATAAAAAAAAACCCAGAGATGCAGAGCAGAAATGCCAAAAATCTCCCAGAAATGCCTTTGAAAATACCATAAAGAGATTTCATGGATGTCAGTAGGCCTGTGAGAGATGAGCTTTGATACAAGTCAGCCCTGCCTGAGCCCGTGTTGGGAGGATATATGGCCACAGTCGCACGGCTCTGACTGGTGGAACACTTAACGTTTTATGACCTGCTGCCATTTGGGGCTCTGGGATGGAGCAGAGTGCCGACCACATAACTAATTAGGCTTGGCCAACAGGCGTGCGTGAAGATGGGGATTTGAGGATTGTGGGTTGGGGATGTGGTGTGTCTGCATGAGTGAAAAAGAGAGAGAGCCAGCATGGGTTGTTGTTTTGTGTGGGTGTGCGTGTGCGCGTGTGCGTGCGTGTGTCCTGAACCTGGAGAATTGCGTCAGGGCGCCGTTTGTTCTCCATAAAGACTCAGCTGGTCCTTTCATGTAGGAGCCACCGGGCCTGGAAACTCTGACACCGGAGATAGACCCACAGCCAGCCTATACACGCACACGCGCACACACACACCAGATACTACTCCTATCAAGGCAGACAGAGGCTCAACGAAAACAACACTCCCCCTATTGTCTCATCTCTCTGACCCTCCTTCTTCTTGCCATCGGAGGATCACGAAGATAAACGCCCGTGCATAGATATGCGAGTCCAGTTGCACGAGGGGAGTGGGGGGGCGGCGTGGTGTCAGAAGTGGAATGTGTGTGAACTGCACACCGCCTCCTATAAATCAGGGAGACAAGTAGGAGGAGGAGGCCAAGGCGGAGAGGGAAAGCAGGATAGGGGAAGAGGGGAGTGACAGGAGCAGTGACGAGATAAATACATGTCGACGGAGGGAGGGGGTACAGGTGAAAGAGAGGTGGGGTTGGAACGAGGCAAATGAAGGTGATAACACATGATGAGGTCAAGGGAGGACAAATTACAGTGAAGCATCACTTAAACCTTTCAGATGATTGTTTCTAAGTCTCGAAAATTATAAATGTTTTGTGTAGTTTGGTAGTTGAACTGTTGCACAATTTGAGGTCATTCATAGCATTTTGGGAACACTGGAGCAATTTGTGATGAATAAATGATTTCGAGAACACTTGATTATCAAAAAAAGTTTTAAATGGAGTTAATGTTCTTCTGGTGAAGCGTATATTTCTTAGTGGTAAGTGTTTAAATGGTCGAACCATTCAAAGTTTTTCTCATTAATGGCCTTTAACTGATGATTCATTAGCAATCAATAGGGCAATAAAAGTTAAAATGTTCAGCTTCTTTAAGGGGGTCTTAAAAGAAAGTGGTACCATCAACAGCCATTGCTGGTTGGATTGGTTACAATCAGTTCTACCTAACAGCAAGTATATTCAAATGTTAATGCACCTTTTTTTTTTTTTTTTTTTTTTTTTTCACATTTTTGGTTTCCATTTTCGCACTAACTTGGTAGCAGTAATTAAAATGCTCTCTGAAGTTATCCTATCTGTGCATTCAAAAAAAGAAAAGAAAAAAAAGAGATATATCGACAGATAGGTCAGCTCATGTTGATGACAGAAAAATACGATGAGGTGTGACAGATGAAGATGAGCAGAGTTAATTGCAGCTGCTTATCTCTACTCTTTAGGCAGCTTCTGATAAGCTCCCCAACATCTTAGCACCTAACAGCTAATTAGACTCCCCACTGGAAGGCAGGGGGATTTCTGAGCGTGTGCAGAGGTGGGGGGAAAGAAAACAGAGATCTTTAGGCTGTCTCTCTGCACTTAATCACTTGACACCCACCACCTCACACAAAAGAGCTTATGGTGGGAGAATTTTCTATGAAAAAAAAACAAGTCTTTGTATTAATAATTATTACAGGGGTATATATTCCTCAATTAAAACAGTGTTGTAGATTTCCAAACTTGTCACGGTCATTTTAAATGATTGAGGATAAAAAGTTGTGACAACATTATCTAAATAAAAAGCTCTTTAAGCGAGATAAAAATCAAACATGTTTTATTGTTCATTTCTTTTGGTTCTCGGTCAAAGTGGACAACTCCATTAAAGACAAAAGGAAGCGAGTGAAACACCGTTATAAATTCATGACCGCACTGTTTGCTACTTCCAGGCCGGTGACAGAATATTATAAATTAATTAATAAAACATGTTCTCCTTCCCTTGCAGTTTTAATCGAGGCAATGCGTTCACAAATTGTATGGAGGCACATGAACAAGAGTCTTGACCTGAGCAGCCTCAGTTATCTGGCCTTTGTCCCTCCAACAAAAGAACAGCTAATATTTGACATCAATTTTTCATGCTCAGAGTGAGAAACTTTGTTCGCCATGTTAAACATATAAAATTAAATTCACCTCTGGACTTTTGGGTGCTGGTGTGTATGGACGAAGCAGTTTTGCTCCACCATCAGGCCATGTAGTGGAACTGCGATCGACTGAGGAACGGTCTTCTCAGGTTTGGTCCTGCTCTCCGATCCTCTGTTTAAATGATTTTAAAGGAGCTTAATAGAAATCTTGCTTTTAAGAAAACTGTATTCAACCATTAAGGCACGTCAGTATTTTCCTCCAGACCCGTCATTGCCATTAACACGGTCAGTATCGCCTCAAGTTATTCTACACAATTCACCATATTTCCAAACAGGAACTTTAATTCTGTTTTTAAGCAAACTGCTCAATGTCACCTTTCCTCTTCTTCTTGGATTTTCTAGGTTCGGTGTCTTCACTAAAACATGACGTGATGTCATCTCCAATTTCATGCTTCCTTTTGTTGCTCGGCTTGTCACTCAGGTAACCACTGGAGTTGCTCCCATGGATTTCCATGCGAGACAGCTCGACCTGCTCCTCTTCTTCTTTCAGACGTTTATCCTTTTTCTTTTTCTTCTTCTTTTTCTCACCAGCTTCGCCGCCGTTTGCCTCGTCCGTCGTCCCGTTCAGTTGCAGTGTTGCACTGCTGTCATGCTGACACTGTTTGCTTGATATGTCTTCTTCTGTCTCCTCCTCTTTGACTTTGTTTTTCTTCTTTTTCTTCTTGGGGGTGTCATCAGGAGACTCCTGGGTGGGTTCTGTGGTCGGCTCAGCGTATTGTGGTTCTGGCTGGTCTGCAGGAACACTGAACTCTGCGCTCTCACCCATAGCCAGCAGCTCCTGCACCCTGAGACACAAAGACAAAAACACAATAATCAATCAACATACTGAAAAAAAACCCTCAACATACCATCTTTTTGTACAACAAAAAAATGGCCTGATGAGAAGTTAGATTTTTAAGCTTTGAATTCGGGCTGTTGAAAAATACAACCTAAATATTTTTAGTCAAATGGATGATTCACAATTTGAATTGTTTTGGTCTCCCTTTCTCTCAAAACTATACACCCTTCCCCATAACATGGGCTACATGTGTGCATGAATGTGTGTATGAAGCCAACCAAAGAAAAGAACCACAAGTGATCCCACTACACATAGCAAACAAAGAAAAACCACCAGGAGCAGCGACAAGGCTGCCACTGAGCATTATTTGTTGAATAATAATAATACAAAAAAACATTTTAAATGAAGTAACTAAATATCAGGTGAACAACCATTTATATTGATCGTACAACAAATCTTATCTTCATGTTTAACTACACATGTAGGCTGTTATTTTAATTGAAAAATGGAAACAAGTTCATGGTAACTCCTGACATTTTCACTGCACAAATAACCCAAAGAGCAAAACTGTCAAACATTACGTCTTCATGATTCATTGACCCGTGCTACTTTAAAATAATTTAATATCAATATTTTCACGCTAATGATTAAAACAGGCTGCGTGATGGTTATTATTCAGTGTGATGAAATACAGAAAACCCAGATTAGTTTTGCCTCGAAACACCACTGCGCACTTGCCTGGTCCTGTCCAGTCGTCCTCTGATCAGCAGCACGCCTGCAGTGTCAGCATCCAGGGCAGTCACCTCAAACTCCAGCTCTGCTCCGATTCTCGGCCCTGCGTCCCTCCAGGTTTCCACGGCGACCAGGTTCGGTTTCGGGATGCTGGCGTTGAAACAGCCGTGCACCAGGCAGCCCACGTGGCTTACTCCCAATTTATTCACCTTACCCTTTGAAAATAAATGAACTGTTCTGTGTTTGGTTTATATTTCTGTGGATTGTATTTTTTTTTTTTTTGGACAATAGTTATTTGGAAAACACTTAAAATACTGATGCTTTCCTGAGAAAATTGTTTAATTATTTTTCCTAATGTACCACATAAACCTGTTGATATAATATATATAATGTCACTACTATGTTCACGAGTCAATATATTGTATTAACTCGTGAATACAACATCAATAAATACAGTCAAAAGTAGGTCGTTTTTCAAAAGGTACTATGAGTTTTATCCAGACCTACTTATTTCTGACTTTGAGGTTACAAATCTTTGTCAAACAGAGTATTGCCTCAACGCACAGAAACACACCGAGTGAGTATTATAAGCAGCTCTAGATGATATAAATAATATAAATGTAAATCTCACCAGTAGTTTCTGTCCCTTTTTGGGCTGAAATACGATGAAGTTGGCTTGTATGTCCATGTGGATGTAGCCGCTGTCGTCGTGAATGTTTCCATGCTGGCCCACTATCCTGATGTTGTCATAAGCTAAGGGTACTCCATTTAAACTGTGAGATACAAATACAATGAATTGAAGAAGTTTGGTGCAAAATGGTTTCATCCAACTTAATTATCACAATGTGCACGGACAGTTTTCACATCATCTCCTTTGAAGAGACCACAAATGAACTCCAACATAGATCACTGAAATCACACATCTGTTATTGCTGTTGTCATCTTGTGCTTAAATGCACACACAGAATTGCATTACTGCCACTAAGGGATTCTCAAACAAAACAATAACAAAAGATGAAGTTATATAATCATGAAAAGCAGGATCATGAGAGATAAACAAGCCATCTTTAGCTTCGCAGCTAGCAATAGATTTCTAAGGGTTTAAACATTGTTGGAAACATTTGGGATTATCCAACTCAACAAAACAACATCTACGTGGTCACTTTTAGACATTTTACAGCAGGAAAGTGAAAAGAAAAAAAAGGAAAGAAAATAAGATACCTTTAAACAGATAATTGACTCATCAATTAGTCGATTAGCTGATTCATAATGGACGATAATTTCTTGAATTTCTTTCATGGTATATTACATCAAGGACAACTTCATGTGGACACGACAAACCGGGGGCTTGAAACTGCCAACCCTTTTTTGATCAGTGGGAAACCTGCACTACCATCTGAGCCACAGCCGCCCCAGTGCCTGAGGATGACTTGATTTCATACATAGGAGGTTATATAGTAAATATTATAGACCAACCAGTCGTTTTGTACCAGTTGAGTTACGTTTACAGGTTCAACACAACTGTGAAAAGATAGTTTTGGTTGCCAAAAAGCGATTGCTGCTCCTTCCTCGTGATGGAAATCAGTTTTTGACACATCGGTACAAGCAGGGTGTCCCAAATGTAGTGGTGAGTGTATAAATATAATTGAACATTGTCATCTTGAGGTGATGCCACTTTAATAAAACAGACCTGAGCAATTTCTGAACCACATGGACACAGAACAGACAGGCTGCAGCTGCACAGCAGGGACATCTGAAAACGTTTGGAGGACGCGTCGTGTCCCGTGTTTTGTTTGGTTCTTACCTCTGGGAGAACCTGAGCAGTTCTGCTTCCAGCTCCTCCTGTAAACCCGTCCTCCTTTTGTTCAGGTACACGGG